>NC_081557.1:87635723-87800902 GCF_022355385.1 Mustela nigripes | reverse complement strand
TTTCTTTCTTTCTTTCTTTCTTTCTTTCTTTCTTTCTTTCTTTCTTTCTTTTTGTCATTATTGGGAAGGAGAAAGAGATGGTTGGCAGGCTTGGGGACTGGGTTAAAATCTTTTTCAGGTTTGGCTAATAGTGTGTTTGCACTAGACTGATGAGAAAAAAAGAAACATGCTAGTATACTCATAATGGGTGGAGCTGTCAAAAAAAAAAAAAATCTTTGACTCACTGGGTGCCTCCCTGTACCGCCAAAATGAATCACTCCTAACCAGACTCACCAATTGTGTTAGTGTGCGTGCATATGAAGGGCAGATTATGGGACCCCTGTCCTTCCACTCATCTTCAGAAAGGAAAGGTCAACAGAGGATGAAATGTCCCCAGACTCTCCAAAACCTCCCTGCCATCGCCACAACAGTTCAGCATGATTTTCACGTGCTGAGCCGATCTGCCCCGGTCGGTATTCGCTCCGCTTACGAAGATATACAAATATATGAGTTATGAAAGTTTTGCTCTGAACACATCATTTTCTCTATACAACTCAGCGATGTCTTTGGAGGATACTTATTTCAAGCAGTTAACACCTGACCCCAATTTCTGTGGGTAATTAGTGAGCTAGATAACCACACAAAGTGGGTAATTACTTAGTACCCAAGGGTACGCTAGAAGTGGGTAGTGGTTTTGTTAACAAAAGCACATCTCTAATTATTGTATCTATGATGGGTGTTTTAAAAATACCAGTGACTATAGCAAGTGAACCGTGATAAATAAGTGAACTATTTTGCTGTCCTTAGCATATACATAGGTATATTCCATCATGGTTAATAATATTTACCTCTCTTGCACGGATTAATTAGTTAACATCTGTACGACTCTCAGAGATCAAGTGTGCCTGAGAGTTTCTAAATACAGTATTACTATTGTTATTACTATCTTGGCTAATAATCCCAGGAGAAGAGAAGCTTAAGGAGTGGAAGTAACAGTCTGGTCTCCTCCGCCTTGGTCTGAAAAAATGCTGAGATTACAAATGTAATGAATTTGATTGTGGGGAGTGGTGTCCTACCTGCCTGAGTCTAACACAGGTGATACGAAATGAAAGGTAAATGCCGTTTCACTGACAGCTGGCTCAGGAGGGATCTGAGGAGCCAGGGTAGGAGATGGGGAGAGGGAGGAGCAGAGGGAAGGAGTCAGGGATGGGCCGGGAAGGAAGCTGAATCAGCCCGACCACACCCTCCTTCCAAAGTCCTTCTAGCCTTCCCTTTGATGAGCAGCAAAGATGCACAAAAATCCTCAAAGAAGACATCCATGCAAGTGCCGGGACAAATTCATCATAATTACAATCAATCAGCCAGATAGATAGTATTTATTCTGGAGAAGAACAATCAGTACAAATTACTTTAACAAATGCAGATACATTTTAAAATATTACAGTGTTGAGAATAGGCACGCACAAATCAACTTCAGATATTTTTAACCCCAGATACGAACATCAATGAAGAAACGCTTTCTAATTCAATTGCTTTTCTGAATCAGCCCCAGGATGGGAATGGGATAGTATTTACTTCTGCTGAGAAAGAAAGAAAAGAAAAAGAAACGAAGAGGAAAGGCGGAAAAAATAAAGAAAAGAAAGCCTCATGCCTTCAGGGGCCTTAATTCTGGAGAGCAACTATGCCTCAGAAACAAACAACAAAAACTTACTGCTTCTTTCTCTGTCAGTGTCCATCTCCTTGAGCCCGCTGTCTGGTGTCTGGCTGAAGCAGGACAGACAGAGGCTTCTGAGATCCAAATCTTCTAGGAGGCTCACCACATTTTTTCTTTCAAAGCAAGGTTGTCCTGGGGATTAACCCTAGGAGTCTGGGAGATGGGAAGCATGTGGGAAGGGTAAAGGGAAATATGCAAAAAAACTGTATTCAGCCCCCGTCAGGATGTCTAGGGAGGAGGACAGGAGAAGGATCCCATCAGTCAGCCAACAGGTACCACGGCCGAAACCTCTGCTGGAGGGCGATCTCCAGGACACGTGTTTATGCTGTGACTGGAGGCCAGTGGTGTGATGAGAGGATTTTAAGAGTCTGGGAGCAGAGGGAAATTTTCTCCAAAAGCCACCCAGGCCAGGCTTCTGACCTGAAGCCCAGTGTTTGTCACCCCCTCTCTGAGCTCAGAACTACAAAGGCTGACTGGCATTCCCCAACCCGCCCTGCTCCTTTCAAACGCACAGACTGTGCCAGACTGGCCCCACCTCCCACTGCAGCAAATTCTGTAGCCCTGTTTCATGCTGCGCTGGAAGGAGCCAGATTTCCGTTTTAATTGTCCTACCTGGCCTTCCCCTCTGCCACTGCCCCTGGCTCTTGGTTCCTGGCACAATTTCAAAGGCCCCACCAATGGCTTTCCCTCCCCCACCATCATCGGAACCACCTCTAGTTCTCCCCTCCCCCAATTTTTATGTCTAAAATGTTTTTACGCCCGGTGCCTTCCTTCATCTTTGGCCCCCGCCATCCCCTTTCTTTGGTCTCCCGCACTTTCTGGTTTGACATTTTTTGGTTTTGCCATGTCGTTGGAGTCGCAGCTCGTGTCAGGGACTGAAAACCCAAAAGTCAGTGGCTCACGTCGTCTCCTCCTTGATCCTCCGCTATTAACAGAGCTGACAATCCAGTTCAACTCAGGGCATATCCCAAAGCTCACCTAAAAAAAAGCTGAAGCTAGTAGAGAACAGGTGTGTGGATGCATGCACGTGTGTGTGTGTGTGTGTGTGTGTGTGTGTGTGTACTGATCTAACTACACGAACGTAGTGGGAAAGTTCCTAATGGACATGCGGGGAAGGAAGAACCGAAGGAAGGGGTCAGGAATATTTGTGGACATTTAAGATATAAGCAACAGAAGCTAATTTTTATAAGAACTTATGGGGGAAAAGGTTACATTTTTATTATGTATTTCTATGCATATGTATATAAACACAAACACATATATAATCTGCATCGAGTTTCCATACATCACAATATCCTCAGATTATTAATTATCTGAAATGGTATATGCCCCACCGTGAACAGCGACAGGCAAGGCCCACATAGGTCTACAGTTAAAATGTGAATATGAAAGCCTTCGGGGATGGATTGGAAGAGGAAGACAAATCCTGTAAGTCACCTGCCCTTCCCCCGCCTTATCTAGGCTTAGAAGCTGAGAAGTTCTGTAACACCTCTCCTAGCCGCCACCACGAACTTGAAGTTCATCATTGCCATCCATCCCTCAAACGTTTGTGCTCTTAAACTCACGACTTAGGGACTCATTACTTGAGCACTGCAGTTCTGTTCTCTGTTACTCCTCCAATAGCCATTATTGATGTTCTTCTTTGCGACAGAGGTTTATAGATAAATAATATCTAATTTAGTCTCCCAAAGCCATCACCAGTGTTTTACAGAGGGAGGAAGTAAGATATGACATAGCTAGAATGGCCCAACTCTTGATGGCACTGCTAGGACTTGAACCAGGTCTAACACCACCAGCCTGGACTTTCCTCTGCAACATTTGACTCTTTGACTCTTGTCTCAGTGTAACTAACAATTTCTACAGTTCATCCCCTCGAACTAGTCTAGTTTCTCTTTTGATGTATTTTCCACAGCACTCTGTACTTAATCTACCGTAACATTTATTCATTCTTTTCATTGAGCTCATTTTGGCCAATAATTATTTATTTAGTACTTGACTGTATGTCAGGCCCTGTGCTAGGTAGTGTTACTCCCTTAGCTGGAGGAGAGGAAGGGGGCCCTGGTGTTGGCACTATCCATAGACTATGCGGTCTCTATCCCCATAATACAAGGTGAATAGAGACAGGGGTTGTCACGTGGTCACTTTTGTTTCTGGTATATAGCACAGTATCTGCGGGCAGCAAAAGATTTTTAATAAACTTGTATGCTGATGTGGCTTTGGTCGTAACGTTTTGAGAGAGCCAAGTTCATGTCTAAATAACCTTTGGAATGATGCTTAGTCTAATGCCACATAAGAGTAACATTTAAGGCATGTGGGTGACTCAGTCATGATCCTGGGATCCTGGTACCGAGTCCTACATGTGGCTCTCTGCTCAGTGGGGAGCCTGCTTTTCCCTCTCCCCAACCCCCACCCATGCTGTCTTTCACTATCTCTCTGTCTCTCAAATGAATAAATAAAATCTTTTTTCTTGTTACTTTAAAAAGTAATATTTGGGGCATCTGGGTGGCTCAGTGTGTTAAGCCTCTGCCTTCGGCTCAGGTCATGATTTCAGGGTCCTGGGATCAAGCCCTTTATCAGGCTCTCTGCTCAGCGGGGAGCCTGCTTCTCCCCTCTCTCTCTGCCTGCCTCTCTGCCTGCTTGTGATCTCTCTCTCTCTCTGTCAAATAAATAAATAAAATCTATTTATTTATTTTTTTAAAAAGTAACATTTAATAAAGGGCAAATTACAGTCTTATTTGCAAAGACTCTACTCTGGCTGAGGTCCCACGTAGAGCCATGTTTATTTGTGTTTCTGAAAAATGGCAAATTGGTCTGTTAAACTCATTCTAAATGTTCTGCAGTCATCTGTTTCTGTTTGAAGCCAGACGAATTCTGTCTAAAATCTCACTGATCTGTGGATTAGGAGGTAATATCAAGTGATAAAGTGTCCAAGATGACGTGGCTGTGAGGACTATTCTGGGCTACATGCAGGGAGGGAGATCTCTTGCACTTTAAAGTGTGTGGGTAAGTCCAGATCTGAGATAAGCAACCCAGCTCAGATGCCCTCATTTCAGAAAATGAGGCTGAGAAGCTCGAAATGGTTCGTGACCATAGGACCTCAAGGCTCCAGAGTTTCATAATATGTATTGTGAAAAAAAGGTTAGATACGTGCTTACTTTGCCTAAGGGAAGAATATTTAAGTATGTATAAGTGATATGCTCTGCAGGCTAGCTTCCGTCCTCGTCTTCATCTGGGCAACTCCCATCTCTGGCTAGGGGAGGGCAGGGGGAACGTGACGGTGTTCAGTCTGTCCTTCCACAAGCAATAATGCACTTTTAGAATTTCAACTCCTCTTAAGTTTCTAAAGATGCATCCCCTTGGGATGCCTGGGTGGCTCAGTTGGTTGGACGACTGCCTTCGGCTCAGGTCATGATCCCGGAGTCCCGGGATGGAGTCCCGCATCGGGCTCCTAGCTCCCAGCTCCACGGGGAGTCTGCTTCTCCCTCTGACCTTCGCCTCGCTCATGCTCTCTCTCACTGACTCTCTCTCAATAAATAAATAAAAATCTTAAAAAAAAAAAAAAAAAGATGCATCCCCTTAGGGGGCTGATGGCAACCCTCAAGGGAGAGCTGGACGTGCCCTTAAACTCTAAACATACTTTAGATGTGAACTGTATCTCAACTCCATTAGCAAGAGTCCCTCATTAATTGGCAAAAATATTCCCAGGACAAGGAGGAGGAGGAAGCTGCCTTATGCATGTATCAGCAAAGTCATTTCCCTGAAGCAACGAGACTTTGAACCAGTAGGGAGCAGTGTTTGGTACCAGCAGTCTAGCTCAAGTGGTCTCAAAAGAAGTCATTTGGCAGATTTTAGACCCCAAATCCCTTAGAGTTCCAAGTGTCAGTTTAAGTAATATCAGGCTAAATACTTGAATTTATGCCTAGTTAAAAAAAAATTTTTTTTTCCTTAGCCTTTTAGAATATTAGGGAAAATCAATGGTGAGAGAAGTCTTTAGCATATATATTTAAAATAATATTTTTGATATGAATATATAAAATAATTCCATTGCCTCATTGGGTGAGCTTCAGAGGACTCTTCTTGGCATCCAGATTAACTCTATGCAAGGTCTGGAGTTTATGTGATGGGGCCATGTTGTTTGGGAAGCTCTTGGGAAGGTAATCTATGTTTCATTCCATATGACTTTACCAATTGGCAAGTAGTACATTTCAGTAGCCTTTTGAGCCTCTACAGGTAAAAGAGAGAAGCTCTTGCTCCTACGTAACAATGGGTAAACTGAGAGAGAAAAATAGAGAAAATCAAGCCCCTTCTAAAGGGTGAGATCCCTGTTACCTGTGCACTAACAGAACTGAGCCTGCCATTATAAAAAGCATTATTCTTGGCTGACACGTGTCTTCTAAGAGCCAAGTTTTATTTTGGTCTAGGTTCTCTGCCGTTCAGTCATTAGATTTAGGCTGGCAAACAAAGAGGCATATTTCGGCCCCTGGAACTTTTAAAGACTGAGATTGCCAGGCCAAGAGTCTAGAGATGATATGAGACCAAAGATATAGGCCAGTGACTTGGGCTGGAGTTACCGGTATATATTTCTGAAATCGCTACAAAGCCTGGAGGTTGTGAGGGAAAGGAGAGAGGCGGGGGAAGAGGAAGGCTTTGGAAGCCAAGAGTGTTCTCATCTGAAATCCAATCTTATCGATGCCATGCTTCCTAGAGACATCTTTGCGGACTCCGTTCATGCTCTGTAGATGATTGGGCCCCTTGTATAATATTCACCAGCTGTGGATCTCTCAGTGTTTTCCAATATAAAGGAGAGAGGTATCAAAGGCGATGGTCCATCCATAAGCAGAGAGTGAATCACAATTCAGATTTCAAGGATTCTAGTCATGCTCCTAGGACTGTATCTCACCTTTTCATTATGGACATAAAGTCAAGACACACTCCTCCTTCTCTTTTAGACTTTGTCTCTTCAGGGTTTTTGTTTTGTTTTTTTGTTTTCTGTTTTTTTCTCTTTAGGTTCTAAAGGTTTAGGAGAAGGAGAAGGAAAAGCAAATATCCTCATATCATTATTCCCTTTTCATAGTTGGGAACTGAGGCAATTAGTGGCTAAATACCTTTCCCAAGAAGGTTGTTAGAGCACCAAGAATAGAATCTAGGTCTCCCAGCCCAGCTGTTGTGAGGAAAAATGAGTTAATGTGTATGAACTGCCGAGAGTTCACTGGGAGTGAGTATGTGCGACTCTGAGGTATCGTTAATAATAATCAGACCCCGTGCCTTTTGGTCTCCCCCATTATTAACTAATGGCAGCACAGTAAGGAAGGGGTTCAAAAAGATACGATTAAATTTACTTGAGCTTTTGTGAAATAGATGATTTTCAAAAGCACTGAGTGTGCAGAATTAATAAAATTAAAAGAACACCAAAACATAGTTTGAGATACATTTCAGGGACCGAGGGGCCTCGGCAGCATCAGAATTCCTGCTAAGATTCAAACAGAGACAGATGAATAGGGATGAGCAGGGAGCACTCTGGGGAGACATCAAGGCATATTTTAAAGGTAGAAACTGCTACCTCAGAGAGTTTAAGTGTGGCACGTTCAACACGCATCAAAGAGTCTCTCCATGCAGCAAATAGCAATGACACGAAGACCACAGGGAACTATGTCAGAGGGAGCCAGGCCAGCCTTCTGGGGTCTCCTGCTTTGCCCTTCTGGAATGTTGGACTGTAGGCTCCAACCCAGGCAGGTACAGAGCAAACCAACTGTTGTTGGCAACCACCCCACACTCCCAAATGAGGGGAGGTTAAGTGAATTTTCTGGCATACTTAAGTCTTCCAAGATTCACTGTGATATTCTGACTACCTGGCCCAAGTCTGGAAAATTGTTGAATTTATGGGCCCACAGGTTTCTCAGCTCTGCAGATACTTCCCGTGCACTACACGGAGAGGCACTGATTGTGATCTTACTCTGGCTGCCATCAAGCCTGCCACATAATAGGTGCTTTATACATTGTTGTGGCACCTGTACTCTTCTGGGAACTTAATACTAATCTAGGTCACAGTGCTATGTAACAGACCAATAGGTGATCATACAGAGGCAAGCAATCTTTAACTGATGATCTTCCTCCTCTGCCATGAGTTTAATCTGTCTTATGTCTCATGTCTTTAATCCATGTCTTAAATTTGATGGAAAAGTGAGGAAAATTCTAAGGTAAGGAAGGAGGAGAAGAACTTTGAAAACGAAACAAAACAAACAAAATCTGGCTAGTGTCCTGTTATAAAATGTGAACAGAGCTTTGGGTGTTTCTAGGGAACATCTAGGTGTCAACTTGTCGATGTCTTTAAAACCAAAGAAGACAAAGAAAATTGATTGAAAAATTAAAGTTGTGGAGGAAATGATGGGAGGACAATATCTTCCCCACAACTAGTCTGCATTTGCACATATCTCTGGGCCCCCAGGACCTGCTTTCTGCAACCCCCTAAGAATTGACTGAAGTACTGGGAAACCCGCTTTGTTCAGAGAACTCATGGTGAGACTATCTAACCCTGGGGTGGACATGGAGGTAAAGGAAAAATCCTACACATGGCTTCTCTTTTGTTGAAAACAAGGCAGAAAAATCCCTGGAAAAGATCATCATCTAAAATTAACTTGCCTGCCCTCATAAGGAAGGGGATGAGAGAGTAAAGGCAATTATCACCGGATAATTGGCTTCTTGGATTCCTTGGATGATCCCAGAATCTCCTTCCCCAGTACCCCCAGCATATCTGATGGGAACATATCTCACACAGGACATGTAACACTGTGAGATATGGCTCTGTATCTCCAGCCAACTGCACATGACTGGCACAAGGTAAACTCCCAGTAAATGTTGAATAAGAAATGTGTAAAGTCAACTCAAAGATAGAATTTAAGAGCTATGAAATATGGGGCAAATGCAACCATGTCCAAAATAGACATGAAAAAATAGGAATTCGGGGCACCTGAGTGGCTCAGTGGGTTAAACCTCTCTGCCTTCGGCTCAGGTCATGATTTCAGGGTCCTGGAATCAAGCCCCACATCGGGCTCTCTGCTCGGCGGGGAGCCTGCTTCCCCATCTCTCTCTCTGCCTGCCTCTCTGCCTACTTGCTATCTCTTTCTCTGTCAAATAAATTAATAAAATCTTTTAAAAAAAATAGGAATTCAATTAGATCCAGATTCTGGGCTGGGGTTTAAGGGACAGGAAGGGACAAAAAGAAGAGGCTCTGGCAACCAGGAAGCCTTCATCTTTCATGAGGATGCTAAAGCCACGTTGGTCAGGTTACGCACAAAGAGTTAGAATCTGACCCTGGAGAAAACCAAAGGTTGAGCTATCTTTATCTGGTCTGCTTACTTACCTTCAAGTTCTTTCTTTCTTACTTACTTACTTTCTTTCCTTTCCTTGCTTTCTTTCCTTCTTTCTGGAACCCCTCAGGTACGATTTCTAATTATAGTGGTCTCAAGACACATGAACCAATGGAAAGAATACAGAACTGAAAGTTAAAGAGACATGGGTTCTCCACTTAATTCTGTCACAGTAACCTTGGACAATACATTTTACTTCTCAGATCATTAGCTTCCTCAGATGTAAAACAGAGGGTTAGACTAGATACACTATGAAATTTCCTCCAGGGAAATTCCAGAACTCCACACAGTCCCTCTCTGTCTGTCTAGATTCCATTCTCTTACAAAAGTATTTTCTTAACAGTTACAATACATATGGCATTTAGATTTAGAAAATAGAGGAGTGCTTGTGTGGCTTAGTTGGTTAAGCAACCGACTCTTGATTTTGGCTGTTGTCATGGTTTCTGGGTGATGAGATTAAGCCCAACACTGGGCTCCGGGCTCAGTGGGGAGTCTGCTTGAGATAGTCTCACTCTCCCTCTCCTCCTGCTCATGATCTCTCTCTTCCTCCCCAAAATAAACAAATAGTATCTTTAAAAAAGAAAGAAAGAAAATAGAGCATCTTCGCTGATGTTAAAAACAATTCAGAATCTGAACATCCAAAATGAGAGAAGAAAAATGTGAAGGGCTTCAGAATGGTGGGATTAATCCCAGTAGATTAGGTCATGGAAAGGAGATAACCCTTTAGTGGTCTCCAAAATCTGAGCATTGAGTGGCACAAAGAATTGCGGACAAGATTCTTGGGCAATAAGGAAGTTGTTTGGAAGGAGCAAGAATTATTCATCCTATTTTATAAAAAAGGAAACTGATATCCAGAAAGGATAGCTAACTCACTCAAGATCACAATGGGAAGATGACATCAGGACTGACACTCAGGTATCCTGCTTCCAACCCAATTATGTTGTCCAAGTCTGTCCAGAAGAAACCACTGCTGCTTCCAGTGGACAGGAGAATGTGGTACTATGACCCAATGGAATCAAGTAGTGCCCTGGCCAACTTCGCTTCCAGAAGCTCTATAGACCCGCTAGAAATTTCTGTAGTCACTAGAGAAAGTAACCACATGAATTACCCAGAGAGACTCTTCAGAAGCTTCCTCATCCTCAAAGACACTTCCACTGGCCTTGGGTCAGGAAATCTGATTTCCATCCCTTCATCTGTCACTTTAGGCTTTATTACATCAAATTCCTTCTATGGGAGCCAAAGGACTTATTAGAGAAACTTATAAAGTGTAAAAGGATCCTAGATCAATATCTAGAAACTACTGTTGGAGGAATTTTTGTCCAATATCATTAATGACCTAAAGGAATTTTCTCATCTACTTTTTAAATGTGTGTGCACGTCATATATCCTGTTCATATACATTAGAATGTATATAATAGGACACATGCAGACACACACCACTCATGTAAAAATTACACATGAATGTATGTTCATACATGTATATTTACATATATCTCCTTCAGTTTAGCTGGGAAATCTGTTTCAAAATCAACTCCTGCTCTCTCTTCGGACTTGATATATAGCCAAGCAGGCCGTTCTCGATTAACCCAGCTCCCTCCTGGGAAAAGTCACAGAATAACTTTATTGATTTCCCTTTACCCTTCTCCGCAATTCTCTGCTGAAACGTCGTCTTAACTCTTAAATGTAAAAGCAAAAGGAAAAGAAAATTAAAACAAAGGGATTCGCTTCCTTAAGGTCATGTTGATTCCCGCCTATTTTTTCCTTATTTTCTAAAAAAATTTTTTTGGAGGAACAGGGTACTTGTTGGGGGGGTAGTACAGAAAAGAGAGGATGCTATGTTTTCCAAGGGTTTTGTGCAACAGATTTCTTTACATTGAAACCTGTGTTTTACACACAATGCTGGACTCAGTACCACATAAACCTCTTCTCTTCCTTCTCTTATGACTTGGCCAGCCATCCTTGAACACTGCCAAGACTTTTTGGCAAACAATCCCTCCAGTGTTTCCAGGAGCATACCCAAGGCATAGGAATATAGGGAATGTTTACTTCTCATCAGATTTTCCTACCTCAAAAGATCCCAATAAGATTAAGTATTTTATTTTTTCTTAAGATTAAGCATTTTAAACGCTGAAAATTCTTTACCGATCAAGTTTCAGGATGACTGATACCATTTTGGAGGTTCTCTGATGTGGTTTCAGAGAGGTCAGAGTGAGGCTCTCTAGGCAGCCTTTCTGCCTGGACCTCTCCTGATGACCAGGCAAGGCTAACCCACAGCCTCTCTCTCACTCCCCTTCCAGCTTCTGAAGTGCCCCAGCCCTGGATTCTCACTAGGCCTGGGTGGGACCAGGATACTGGATGGAAGAGAAGGGGGATACTAGAGAGGCTTAAAGTAACAGCTCTTTAAAAGAAAAAAAAAAAATTGCATTTTCTTCTCTTTCCCTCACTCCATGGAGCTAGCTAGCTCTTCTGACTCTAATGACTGAGTTCATAAAAGCCTCCGTAGAATTTTTATTTCCTCCAGTTCTCTTTTCTATTACCCACAGCTTTTCTTGTAAAGGGAAGAAAAGGACTGACTGATTTACACCACAATCACAATCTGATTCTTCCCCACTTTGAGCAAAGATGCCTAGTGAAAAAAAACGGATTGTGTGTGTTATTTAAAAATTGAAAGCTTATGTGAACCAACCACCCCTCAGAAATGAGCTTAAGAAAAAAGTACAGGAAGAAAATAGTAAACAAGGTTACAGAGATGCACACTGTTGAGTACAATTTAGTAGAACAATTATTAACAGTATGACGAATATCTACTTCCAGTGCATGAATAAAATACACTCAAAACCACAAAAGGATAGTGATGTGCTATGCCGCCCTAAGGTTTAATCACGGGTTTTTTTTTGTTTTGTTTTTATTTTTGTTTTTTTAAACAAAATACCCCTTTCCCCCCATTAACTTGCAAACTATTTTAAATGTCATCTTACTTTTTACTGGCCAGTTTGTCTTTTTTTCCATTTTGTTTCTCTGCACATCTTGAATCAGACAGTGACTTGGAAGCGTTATGGGTGAAAGTGGGTAGAAAAGCATGCTAAGAATTGGGTCATCTTGTTGAAATCAAGTTCACTCCTGTGTAGTATAGCCAGAAGAATGGGCGAAATTTATCCTACTATCTTGCTGTATCTGTCCCAACTCATTCCTTTCATAGGGCCTCAGCAGGAGGAATTATGTAGCAATGCAGTTTGAATCCTGGTTAAATAAGAAAGTCTCTGGAGTACATTTCCAAGAACAGCCACCCCCCCCCCCAACCCATGGCGGAGGAGCCAAGATTGTACCTTGTAAGAGGAAACATTGTTTCCTTAGGTAGTTTAGTCTCTTTGTTGAAACTGGCAACAATTTTCCAGTAGCAAGGAAGAGGGTCCATTCTGCCTCTGGATAAATGGAACCTCCAGAAGCTTGTCCTAGCCAGGCAGTACAAGGCACAGTCTGAGTTTCCAAGATCTAATAGAAAAGGCTTTCCTGGCTTCCTACAATACCCACACAGAACGCAACGAATTCACCACAATTTGAAGCTACCGAGTAAGGAAATATTTGGAATCAAACGTTCATTCATTCATTTATTCACTGAGCAACTTTTTATAGGGTAGCTCTTATACAGACTGGGCACTGTCTAAGCACAATGTGAGGTGGAAGAGAAAAGATATATCCTGGCCTTCTGTTCTTCTCAACTCCAACTATCCTTGGTACTACCCTTGATTTCCAGTGGCTACTCGAAAATTCCCAGCTGAAAAACAGCTTCCAAGGGTTCATGTGTTCATTCCAACCCCTTCTCTCCTGCCTCCATGTGGAATATCATTTGATACAGGTTTTTGTGAATACACATTACTGATTAATATTAAGTCATGACAATGTCCTTTCAACAAGTTTGATTCTCAGACCACAGAAAAGCTGTATCTTCTGCCTCAAATTGAGAAACATCTCTATGGTGATCTCTGACATCGAAAAGGCAGGAGTACTTCTTTAGATTTTGTTTCCTAATGTGAACAGCCCTGGGAGTACTAGCTTCATTTCTTAGAAAAAACCTAGAGCTGTGGTTGCCTAAGGGAGTTGTTCCAACAGAGACTACAATTTCAAGAGAAAGAAAATGTATCCAGTTGCCTTGTCTGGTGCTTCTGATACATGACCATGGTAGACTAGGGGGGAATGATGAGCGTGAATTAAGTCATCTCTTCAATGATGTATGGCAAATAATTTCTCTGGTGAAGTAGCCAAGTTCCTGACCACGGTATTGTACCCAAATAAAGAAATAAATGCTGTTATTTTGATGTTGTTGTTTTTGACATTGGGAAGACCTCAGAAACTCCCTGTTCCAATGGATAGACTGAAATCACTGAAAAACTTGCCTCCCCTTCCCAGTTCTTTGGCTAAAATGTATTGGGAAAATGGCACATTAGGCACATTTCTAATTGGGAAAAGCCTGATTATCATAGGTAACCCTGATTAGGTGACTTGTAGAGTACTCCATGTGGAGAGAGAAGACTTAAAATAGACACAACTAAGTTAGCAGTAGCAAAGGTGCTATGTGATTGGATCTGGTGTTTCAAATATCTTTTATCAAAGCAAAAGGAGAAAGAATGTGCCTTACACAAAGTAACCCACAGCCCTTTCTAAACAGAACAAATATGGAACATATACAAAAGTAAGATCATCTGTAAGGAAATATCCTCTCCTTTCACAATAAGCTATGAAGATTTCTTGAGTTTTCATAACCTTGGACTCTTAATTGTCCTCATGCCATGTAGGCAGGAACTCAGGAACCAATGATACCCACCAGTCAGCCACATCCAGAAGTATTGCATCTGCTATCATCAAAATAATGGCAAGCTTGTAGACAAAGGCTGATGAGTAGGAGGGAGACAACAGGGAGTTACACAGCATACTCTGAGATAAGGCTATTTGGAATCTTCTTTGCTATTTCTGGATATTTCCTGCTAAAGGCAGAATAAGTGTTCAAAGAATACTTTGGAGTTTTTCTAAACTTACAGTAATCCCAACACTTAACCAAGGAATCACAGAATGTTCTACTCTGGCAAAGGTAGAATTTAAAGGTAACTTGGGAAAATCCACCAAGCGTCTTGTAGAAAACCAAATGGGCAAAAGTAAAATTGAAACCAAGAAGATGATAATGGAATCATTCAGGCTTGCATCTGAAACCCAGATCTGCCACTAAATAATTCTGTGGACTCTGCCAAAATACTTAACTTTTTGAAACCTCACCTCAGATTCCTGATTTATAAGATGAGGATAATAAAATTTTCCTCTTTTAGAAAGATTCAGGGAGGGGCAAGATGGTGGAGAAGTAGGAGACCCTGTTTCATTCTATTTATTTATGTATTTATTTTAGGGAATGAGTGTGCGCACATGCCTGGGTGCATACAGGTTGGGGAGGAGCCAAGGAGCGGGAGAGAATCTCAAGCAGACTCTGCTGAGTGTGGAACCTGATGCGGGGTTCAATCTCATAACCCTGAAATCATGACTGAAACCAAGAGTCAGACACTCAAACAACTAAACCACCCAGGTGCCCCAGTAACATTTTCTATGCCTACTTACTTTAAGGTTAAATGATAACAAGGAATATAAATTGTTTAAGACAATGTCTGGCATATGGTAAGCACTCAACAATGTGAGTTCCTTATTTCTTTCCCTTTATTGATGCATACTTTCCTGATTTCCATTTAACCTCTCTTTTCTGAGTTTATAGAATGTTGACTTTTCTATGCTGTTCAATGGGTCTATTTTATTTAATAGTTTTAAAAATTATTCTAAATATAAGACATAAAAGGAATATGAACATTGAATAATACTTGCCATTTTTGCAAAAGATGCTCATAGTCTTCTGTGGAAGTTAGAAACGTGTGTGTAACTATAAATAAGACAATGGTAAATGGAATTGGTTGATTAAACATTGGGGGCGGATGGTATCTATTATGTGCCAAGCACCATATAAAGTGTCAGAGACTCAAAGATACATGGGATGCAATCATTGCACTTCAAGACCCCTAACTTAGAATATAAAGAGACATACGGGCAAACGACCACAAAGGAAGGTGGAGAGTACAAATGATACCAGATAAAGTAGTGGCACAAAGAATGTGAAGTCACTTCTGTTGGGGGTATCTGGGAAAGGTTAAAGAGGAGAAGGTATCTAGGCTAACATATAAAATAACTAGGTCAGAACACAGATAAAATGAGCAAATTCCTTGAAAAATGTACTTGCTAAAACTGACACAGATGAAGCAGAAAATCTAAGTGGCCTTATATCTCTCAGAGCAATTGAATCTATTATCTAAACCTTCCCACAGAGAAGATTCCAGGACCAAATGGTATGACTGGTGATTCCTATCAAATATCCAAGCAAGAAGGAACACTAATCTTACACACCTTTTTGAAAAATAGAAGAGGGAATATATTTTAAATCAAAATTGGAAAACAAATTACAAGGCAATCATAGACCAATATCCTTCAAAAACATAAATGCAAAAATCTTTAACAGAATTTTAACAAATCACATCTTGAGATATATCTCTCTCTATATATATATCTATATATAGATATATATATATATATCACCCATTAGGATTTATTCCAGGAATGTAAGATTGGATTGTATTTAAAAATCAAGGTAATTCATCATATTAGTAGGATAAATGGAAAAAAGCACATCATTATTTCAATAGATGCAGAACAATTATTTAATAAAAAATTCATATGCATTTTTTATTTTTAAAAAAAGCCTCTCAGCATATTAGGAATAAAAAAGGAAATTTCTAAATCTCGTAACAGGCATTAGGTAAAGAAAACATACAGTAAACATCATCCTTAATGCCTAATTATAAAATTATTTCCCCCTAATGTTGGGGAAAAGTCCTGCACTTATCACTTCTAGTCACCATTTCACTGGACATCCTAGTAATTGTAATAAAGCAAGAAAAAGAAAAGGCATAACTAGAAAAAAAGTAAAATTGCCTCTATTTATAACTGCTGTGCTTGTTTATGTAGAAAATCCTAAAATACTCTATGTAACAATCACCAGAACTAATCACTGCATTTAGCAAAATCATAAGATAGAAGAATACATACACATCAATTATATTTTTAGATACAAGCAGCAAATCATTGGAAACAAAGAATTACAAGCCATTTATAATAGCACCCTAAAACATAAAATACTTGAGAATAAATTTTCAAAAATAGGCATATAGTGAGTTCAATTGTGGTTCTCAAAATGTATGTCTACCTGGAACCCCAGAATGTAACCTTTTTTGAAGAAAGGGTCTATGCAGATGCAATTAAGGTAAAGATCTTGAGAGGAAATCATCCTGCATTTGGCTGTTCCCTAGTCCAATGACAGTGTCATTGTAAGGGACAGAAAAGAAGACAACATAGCTACCTAGAAGGGGAGGGCCATGTGAAGAGATAAGCAGAGAGGTTGGCTGGGGAATAACAAGGATTGCTAGTAGCCTCCAGAAGTTAGGCATGACAGATTTCTCCTTTAAAGAGCCCAGAAAGAACATGCCAATATCTTGACTGTGAACTTTTGTCCCCTGAACTGCAAGAATAAATCTTTATTGTTTTAAACCAACCTCTTTGTGAAAATCTGGTACAGCATCCCTAGGAAACTAATCCAAGGTGCAAGATCTTTACAGTAAAAAGGGCAAAATATTGTTGGCAGAAGATAAAAACCTAAAGAAATGCAGATACATACCAGGGTTCATAGATAGGAAGATATCAATATCATTATGGTTTCAATTCTACCCACATAGAGCTATATATTCAAAGCACTCTGACAGTCAAAATCTCAGCAAGCTTTCTTTCACTTTTTGATTTGGTTGTTTTTGCAGAAATTGACAATTTTAAAATTTATACAAAAACACAAAGGTTCTAGGCTTTTCAAAGTAGTTTTACAGGACTGGAGTTTTCATACTACTTTATTTCAACATTCACTATAGAGGTATAAGAATAAAGACAGTGTGGTATTGGAGGATAGGATTGACATACAGATGAATGGGAAAGAACAGAGTCTAAAAATAGACCCCCAATGACACGGTCAATTGAATTTTTTGACAAAAGTGCCAAGGCAATTAATTAAATGGGGGAAAAGTCATTTCAACAAATGGTGCTAACTGCACAGAAAACAAGCTAACTGTATAGAAAACAATAAACATTCACCCTCATTTCACACCTTATACAAAAGTTAGCTTAAAGTAAATGACAAACCTTAAAGTGAAAGCTAAAACTATAAATCTTCTAGAAGAAAACATAAGAGAAAATCTTTGAAACTTTAGGGGTAGGCAAAGATAAAGATCAGGCACAAAAACACAAAGAATTATAAGGGAACCAACTGCTAAGTTGGACTTGATCAAAATACAAAACCTTTGCTCCTTGAAAGACACAGTGGAGAAAATGAAAATACACACCACGAATTGAGAGAGAATATTTGCAAAACAGGTCCTATAACAGAATGGTATCTAGCATCCATAAAGACATCTTATAACCCAATAATAATGATAACTAATAACAAAGATAAAATTTATACACTTCACAAAAGGAGATACACAAAAGGCCAATAAGCACATGAAAAGATGCTCAAAGTTATTAGTCATTAGGGAAATGCAAATTAAAATCACGAGATGCTACTACACACCCATTAGAATGGTTACATTTAAAAGACCATTCATAACAAGTTTTGAGAAGACTACATAAAAATGGAATTCACATATGTTCTTGGTGGGGATACAAAATGGCAAACCACTGAGGACAATAGAAGTCTCTTATAAAGTTAAATACACATCTACCACGTGACCCAACAATTCTACTCCTAGGGTTTATTGAAGAGAAATAATAACATATGTCCTCACAAAAACGTGCAAGCTAGTGTTCATAGAAGGTTCATTTATCATAGGCAAAAACTGGAAGCAACCCAAATGTCCATCAACTCCTAAACGGATAAACAAATTGTTACATACCCACAACACAATGAAGTATTACTCACTGATAAGAAGAAACAAATCACTTGCACATGTAACAGTATGGGTGAGTCTCAGAATCTTCATACTGAATGAAAGAAACCTGACACAAAAGAGTATATACCACACTGATTCCATTTCTACAAAATTCTAGAAAAGGAAACCAATGTACAGAGATAAAAAGCAGATCAGAGCTTGGCTAGGGCCAGGGTAAAAGGAAGACAGACCGCAAAGGGACCCAAGGAAACTTGTGGAAGCAATGAAGATGTTTTGTATGTCAATGGTCATGGCTGTGTTATAGATGCAAGTCTGTCAAAATGCGTCAATTATATACTTTATTTTATTTCAATTGTATGTTTTAAATGGATGTAGTGTGTTGCATGTAAATTATATCTCAATATATTTGCTAAACATATTGAGAAGAATGACAGCAGATGGACAGGGGGAAGATGGGCCATGCAGAGAGAAGCGTAGGAACAAAGACACAGACGAGTAAATGCCTACATGCTTTGTTGTGGAAAATACTTTACAAATTTCCTCCAGGCAGCTACCCTGTCTTGTATTTATATCTTTGGTCCTCTCAGTGTCCAGAAATAAGGAGGGCAATGATGTTCCTGAGTTGCATAGAGTTCCTCAGTATATAGCCAAAACAGGCAGCTGTTTAGAGAGTGTTAGGTCTACTACCAGATGACCAAGTACAAATCCCAATCATGTATCCCTCCGAGACCCCTCAAAGTCATTTAACCTCTCAAAGCCTAAACTGCAAAACAAAAATAACAATATCCCCACAATACAGTTATCGGAAAGGTTCAGAGAACACCTATGAGAGAACCTAATAATATCTCAGTACACATGACATATCCATGACAAATAGTGGGGCTTCCAAACATATTTGTGGATGGACATGCCAACTGTTACTTGGTTGTTCATATACTCAAATCTTTTATTATCTGTATAAGTATTATCCACATCTAATGATTTTCCTAATCAGAGACATGCTCCTATGTTACTTCACTTACTCCAGAAATTAGAGCTGATTTTAATATTAGGTTGGGAAGGATACAATTACCAAAGTAAATGTGTTCCACTTAAAAAAAAAAAAATCACATAAAGCATTCCAAAATAGCAGTGACTTGGGGATACTGCATTGTTTCTGGATTTTCTATGCCACTGCTTTCGAGGAGTGCAGTCAATGGAGAGCCAACTATTGTCCAAACAAAAACCAAACACACAAAAGATAAACAAGTGGTGGGTAAATGTGGTCCCGGTCTGAAGGTTTCCAGGAGAAACTAGAATAAAAGATACAGCAAGGGCACCCGACTATGGAAAATCAAGGCAGAAGGAGGCTCCTTGATTCAGTCGCTCAGAAAAGGAAAATTGCTAGAAGATGGTCTTTAAGAAGTAACCAGACACATTTAGTACAAGAACACAGGCATCCCTCTCCCCAGAAATAAAACTGACAATCTAATTGCACTTTCATAGACTGATCGATTGCTACGAATGTTTGCCCAAAATGGCAAGTTACAGGGGAGAGCAGTTATATTTGTTGAGGAGTTCTGGGATGGAAGACCTCAGATAAGCCTTGTTATTTCTCTGTGTTCTGTGGTACACGGGTGAGGGACTCTTCATGACACAGAGGAAGAGAGGGGCTTATTTTTAATACATTTTTGGTGGTAAACAAATTTCTTTTGATTTAGGGGTCAGCAAGCTACAGCTCTTGAGCCACATCCGTCCTGCTACCTGTTGTCCTGAAATCTGCTGGCTCCCACTTTTTGCTCTTGGCAATGGCTATGTTCTCACCACAATGGCAGAAGGGAGTGGTTGCCACAGAGGCCATTTGATGTACAGAGCCTAGAATATGTACACTCTGGCTCTCTACAGATCAAGTTTGATGGCCTCCTACCCAGATACTGGAATATCTGCATTGATGCTGTCTCAGGTACCAGGGAGCTATTCTAAAAAAACTCTCAAAGGTTGTTTCTTCTCATGGTTTAATGGGATCGTACTTAGAACTGAATTCTCCCAATTTTTCCTGAAATCATTTTGCTAAGATTAAGAGAAAGGTCTTCCAAATATAGCAACCCATATCATAAGTTTATGGAAGAAACTATGCAATGAACATAGAAAGAGAAGTACAGTTTCAGGGTGCCACTTAAATAAAACTGACTATGAGGCAATCTGTGTTTCTCTGTTCTTGTCTCATTGAGGGGCAGGATTCTTCTTTGGACTTCGGCTGTGGCCAAATTCTGCGGCCCTAGAGCCACCTATGCCAGCAAACCCTGGAACACTGAGAAGACAGGAAACCTTCTATTACTAAGACTGGTTTTCAGTTTTGGTTGTTAATATATCCCTGTTAATCACCTGACCTTTAAAATCTAGAATTCTATTTGCTTCAACTTGTTCCTCTTCTGTACCTTATTGCTCTGTACTAGAACCTTAGTGTCCTGTCACCAAACCCTTCCTGCTTATTTGAACTTCTGGTTCCGTTCCTTCCAGATAATGCAGGTCTCATGTTATCCATGTTCCAGAGTGACCCTGGGTATTTAGTCCTCTCTGGGTTCCAGTTCAGCCATGTACAAAAGGGGAATGCTGTGTTTTCAGGTACTCTGTACAGATCTACTGAAGAGAAATAACAAGGTCACCACTGGAAATACAAACACTGTTCTAATTTGCAAGCTAACAGATTCTCTTAATATTGATATTACTACAGGGAATTTAAATGATGGCTGCAATCAAACTATTTCTGTATCGGTTGAAAATAGCCAATCTAGAAATTATCACAAACTTTAAAACTTAAATTTTTTTCCTCTAAAATAGTAATGAGAAGGAAGAGTATGACTTCATGTTCATTCTTAGAAAAACCAAAAAATAGCAAAGCAAGAAAAGAATGCTACATATTTACCTGACACATGAAAAGCCCACCTGGATATTTCTAGCGACTCACAAATAACTTAAAAGAAAAGTTTAATACAAAACCTAAAGCTCTGAGTTAATCATGGTACTTGTTAATCTTTCAATAATAAAACACAGTTGTGATCCTCGAAGTGACTGTTTCTTTCTTCCGTCTCTACCTGAGGGTTGTGTGTCTAGCTTACCCTTCAGTGCTCGGTTCTTGGCATTGTTTCATGGTTAGTAGGGACAATACTCTTTAGAAGCACTGAAAACAATGGTATTTCCATCAGTGAACAAACAACACTTTAGCCTGTTTTAATAAAAATGGCCACCCGTGAAATTAACAAAATGGTGTAGGTATAGGTATGTACTTGAGAGAAGGCACTCAATTTTAAAAAAAATAACTTTTTAATTAACATATAATGTATTATTTATTTCAGGAGTACAGGTCTGTGATTCATCAGTCTTACACAATTCATAGCACTCCCCATAGCACATACCCTCCCCTCCCCAATGGGTGATCCCAGCCACCCCAGCCCTCACACTGCCCTCCTGCCCAGCAACCCTCAGTATTTTTTCTCTCCTTTTCCCCCACAACCTCCCCCACCCTGCCTCTGAAATTCCTCATGTCAGAGAGATGATATGATACTTGTCTTTCTCTGACTGACTTATTTTGCTCAGCATGATATCCTCTAGTTCTATCCTACATCATTGCAAATGGCAAGATTTAGGGTTTTTTTATGGCTGCATAGTATTCCATTGTGTACATACACACACACACACACACCACATTTTCTTTATCCATTCATATGTTGATGGACATCTAGGCTCTTTCCATAGTTTGGCTATTGTGGACATTGCTGCTATAAACATTGGGGAGCAGGTGCCCTTCCGGATCACTACATTTGTATCTTCTTTTTTTTTTAAAGATTTTTATTTATTTGACAGAGAGAGAGAGAGAGATCACAAGTAGGCAGAGAAGCAGGCAGAGAGAGAGAGAGAGAGAGGAGGAAGCAGGCTCCCTGCTGAGCAGAGAGCCCGATGTGGGGCTCGATCCCAGGACCCTGAGATCATGACCTGAGCTGAAGGCAGAGGCTTAACCCACTGAGCCACCCAGGTGCCCCTACATTTGTATCTTTAGGGTAAATACCCAGTAGTTCAATTGCTGTGTAGGGTAATTCGTAGGGTAACTCTATTTTCACCTTTCTGAGGAAACTCCATCCTGTTCTCCAGGGTGGCTGCACCAGCTTGCATTCCCACCAACAGTGCAGCAGGGTTCCCTTTGAGAGAAGGCTCTCAGGATGGGAATATAATACTTATCTTTGTTTTTATAATTCTACAGTAAGCTTAATTTCTTTTGCACATGATTGATTATGGGAAAGTTTATAATTTTCCACTTTCCAGACACGAGACTTCACTTTCCATCCCTAAAACACACACTAACTTGTGACCTAATAATCGATACTGTAAAGAGAACAACACACCCTGCTCCCTGACCCTGAGGTCAGTATTTCTTCCACCACAGCCTCCCAGCACCCAGCTTATAGCACTGAGCAGAGCATGTGCTTTTGGACATTCCATGTAGCAAGCTGGATGTCTCCACAATACTCTACGCCTCTATTTGAGAGCCCCACTCAGAACTATACACTGACTCATTTCACTTACTATTTCCCTCGATCTTAATTAACTGCTTCCCCAGGCCTATGCTTCAGAGACACAGGCTCTAAGTGGCACAGGGGAGCAATGGAAGGGAAAGAAGGCACTAGAAGACAAAAGGAGGCAACTGCCAACCATGAATACTAAGATGACCAAGAACAAAAAGCAAAGAAAGACTTTAAGAGGGCGTAGAATTCAACACGGGCCCTTTCCTAAGATGACCCTTAGCCATCAAGTGGGTTAGGGGCAGAAAACTGTTTGGAAACCCTAAGAAGCATGTTGTGATACCTGGATAGATAGCTTTTATTCTGATAAGCATTTACTTTCTTAGAGGACTTTGTTCCTTGATAAAATGGGATAGGTGAGGAACTGCTAACGTCATTGAAAAGGGGCTCATGTACTACTTTGATGTGGCTGTTGTACATTTTGTTCTCTCTTGCTGTTACATGTGGGGTCTACATCAGAGAGGGCCAGCTGTGTGACATGTGCCCCATGTATAAGCACAGTCAGGGGCTTAACGAGTGTCTGGTGATGACAATGAACACGAGCTTAATAACAGCATCTTCTCTAAAGGCTAATTAATGGGGCTCCAAGTTCATATTTTTCATCCTCTCTTTGCACTCATTTTTTAGTGGGTGTAGAGAGACTACAAATTGAACATTCCTTGAAAGAAGAAAAGCAGAATGTTCTATTTAGAAGTAGGTAGATAGCTTTGTTAGAATCTCTGCTGATGGTTCAGAAACGGGATTTCCAAGATTTTATTCCTATGACTCATGCTATGATGTGGACATAATCTGTCTTAGCCAACCTCCATGTCCAAGATTTTCATAACCACATTTGCCATTTGCAACATATTAAGAAGATCTGCAAAGTTAAGAGATCCTTGATTCAATCAGAAATAATACTTAGTACTTTTGCAATAATCCACCTATGAGCCAGAAAACCAAGGGGATGTTGACAACTGCTGTGATCCTATGATTCTGCCGTACCACAAAGGAAGCTGTTTAAGTTTCTACTCAAACTCGGCATTCCACAGAAACCCTTCTCTCTCTACTAACGGATGACAACTCTATAGTCTTAGGCTCCCCTCTGGGATACCCTTGTTTCTCATTACCACCGAGTCACACAAAAACAGGAAAACCAACCTCGGCTAAACAGCATTCCCCATACCGATTCCTTTCTTCCTCCCGTCTACTGAGCCATTGTTCTTCCAGATTTAGAAGGTGTAAGTTATCTTTGATTTGCCCCTCTGCTCCCTTTCCCAAGTCCATTTTTACAAAAGTGACATGCGTCTTTTATCTCTTCCTTCCCCTCCACTTTTCACTGCTGTCTTTGACTAAGTCCTTCTTCGCCTCCTCACCTCCTGGATAACGCCAGCATTTTCCCTACTGGCCTCCCTCTCTCCAGTTTCTTCCCCCTCCAGTCCATCTGGAGTTCCATTAACAGAATACATACTCTGCTTTAAAAAAAAAGAAAGAAAGAAAGAAAAGATTTATTTACTTCAAAGAGAGAGAGTGAGAGAGAGAGAGAGCATGAGTGGAGGCAGGGCCAAGCAGAGAGCCCTATGTGCGGCTCAATCCTGGGACTCTGGGATCATGACTGGAGCCAAAGGCAGATGCTTAACCAACTCAACCACTCAGTGCTCGTTGAGGTGCCTGAATATCCTGCTTTAAACTTTGCTTTTATTTTATCATTCCCTAACCCAACGTTTTCACTGACAACTTACGCCATTTCATATCCATAAGACCATGCATGTGAGAAAACCACACAGGCAGTATAACATTAGAGAATTGTCATTAACCATAATGACTCTTGCTGGCAGTTAGAATATGACATACTGTAAGCCATTTTCCTGGAAGTATAACCTGATTTCTAACTGCTGGCCAACATGCTACCTTGGGCTCTAGCTGGGTCAGACTCAACACTGTCAATGAGCACACCCTGCTCTTCCCGTACCAAGCATTCCCTCCCGAGAGAAACATGGAGGCTGCATGAAAGTACAGGTGAGAGCTTTGCATACTGTGAGATGATCAGACATACATGGTTTGCCCAAAAGCTCTGTTCTTGACCCTGTCTCATTTATTTTATTAAATTCTTGGATAAAAATAGATTATATTCTTATCAAATCTTCAGACATTAAAAGGGAGGGGAAATAAAAGCTATGCCAGACAACAAGATCAAAGTTCAAAGAGAACTCCCACAAGAGGTCAAAATGAAGAGCACCAAATATGACAGAAATAAATACTTTTTGAATGCTAGGTTTAAAACTCCAACTGAACTGGGTGGGGGAGACCTCCTAGTAGAATTATTTTAAAATATTTCCAGGGGAGGAGATCAGGATGAGGGTGAGGACTAGGGTCCAGAGTTATGGATTATTTATAAGGGAAACACACACCAAGCCAACATGCTGAATCGTGAAGGATCTAGAAATCAGATATAGTATTAGATTTATTCATGTTTCTCTTGAAAAGAGGACATTAAGAAATGATGTGGGGCACCTGGGTGGCTCAGTGGGTTAAGACTCTGCCTTCAGCTCAGGTCATGATCTCAGGGTCCTGGGATCAAGCCCCATATTGGACTCTCTGCTTGGCAGGAAGCCTGCTTCCCCCCTCTCTCTGCCTGCCTCTCTGCCTACTTGTGATCTCTCTCTGTCAAATAAATAAATAAAATCTTTAAAAAAAAAAAAAAGATGTAATATCTCTTCTTTTAGGATTATCCCAAAACAAAACAAAATGACCCCAAAAGCCAGGGAGCAGAATGATTTCCTGCAGCAGCAGAGGGAGGAACTAGACCCATTGGTGGAATGAGATGTATTGAGAAGGTAACTTCTTGTGACTCAAACTGTTCCAATGTTGACTGAGTGACAACAACACAGGAATATATTTTGGGGGGGCATTCTTAGAGTGTGGAGAGTGTAGACAACCTGAAGATGGTTGACTTTGAACTACTAAGGTATGGTATTGCTCCTCCCACACCCATCATACCGTCTGCTCACCTGTCTCTATAGCGCTGATTATATGTGTTCTCCAATCAGACATCTCTGTCTCACTGAGACTGGGAACTCCTTGAAGGTAGGAATTCTGATTTTTATCTCTATATTCCTGGATTCTAGCACAGTTCTCAAGGAGCTAAGGTACTCAATATATTGCGCTGAATTATAAATTTCCACCTTGAAAGGTCCTACTTCCCTTCAAAGCCTGCATGTGTTATCACTTTCCACAAGACTATGTCTCTACTCCTATAGCTTTTATATTCTGTGCCATACCATTTGCCACAATGTACTTTTCCTTATCTTTCCTTGTACAGTGTTGTTTAATGAGTGCCATAGCTAACTCCCCAATTAGACCGTCTATTCCTGGTGAACAAAAAGTTACCATATAAAATTAAGCCAAGTGCTTATCACTGTGCTCAACACTGAACTGATTAGTGATACTCTGCTTCCGGATAGTCTGCAAAGTACTCTAGAAAATTTTAACATTAAAAAAAAATCTTATTACAAAGAGAAAAATTGTAACTCTGTAGTGAAGAAAAATGGCAGACACTACCTTAATCAAGTGATCAAAAGTAACAATGCCAGTAAGACATATTGACATCGTTGACCCCAATATGATGTCATCATCTCTTCTGAGGAATTCTTGTAAAAAATAAGTAGCCACAATATCATCATCAGAAAATATCACGTTAATCTAAACTGAGGGACAGGGCACTTGGGTGGCTCAGTTGGTTAAGCAACTGCCTTTGGTTCAGGTCGTGATCCTGGAGTCCTGGGATTGAGTCCCACATTGGGCTCCCTGCTCAGCAGGGAGTCTGCTTCTCCTGCTGACCTCTCTCGTCTCATGCTCTCTCTCTCTCTCTCATTCTCTCTCTCAAATAAATAAATACAATCTTAAAAAAAAAATTAAAAAAAAAAAACAAACCTTGAGGGAGAGTCTGCAAAATATTTGACCATTAGTAACCACCAAAAGTGTCTGGGTCATGGAAGACAAGTAAAGACTGAAGAAATGTCACAAACTGAAAGAAACAGTAAATATGATACTGAATGAATGTAGGATTGGACCTTGGGTTGGACCTTGGCCTTAGAGGTACAAGTTGAAAAATTCTAACAGAGTCTGAAGATTAGTTAGTAGGATTATAATAATGTCAATTTTCCAGTTTTGATCATTATACAATGGTTATAAAAATGTTAAAATTAGGGAAGTTCAGATGAACACTGTACAATTATTTTGTAAGTTGTCTATGAGTCTAAAATTCCTTCAAAATAAAAATTTAACTAAACCATCTTTGGGTTTTCATCAACCAATTAACAAGAGAATGGTATCTATGCAAAATTTATACACATTGAAGATAAAATGGTCATTAGTGATAAAGAATTTGAGTGGAGATCTAAACAACTAAAACAGCTACCTTTAACCCAAACAAACAAGGTACACTTGATTTTTGTTATTTGCAGTAGTTAGATCTACAGAGTTGCCCCCAAACACTGAATTAGTGAATACCAAAGAACTGCTCCCCGGGCAAATACAGGGAGAGTTTCCTGCAAGCCTCTGGTCATGTTTTCATCAACTGATCAATACATAACCTTGACTTATGTGTGTTTCTGTTTAAAGACACCTTATTTAGTATATATCGTTGATACATGAACACTGAACCAACAGCCAACAGCTATAATTCCTGCCTGAATGAAGCTTATCTAACACATGCATTTTCTCCATAAGGCACAGGACAGTTTTTTGTGCTTAGGAACTAGCCAGCACTTCGGCATTACACTTGGGGGCCATTTTAAATGGTGAGATCATCAACAAAAAAGTGCAAAACTGCAAAAAATGTGACACTAAACAGACCTTGAAAAGGACACAAGATAAGAGCTGAAATGAGAAGGCAGAACGTCACCTTGTTTGACCTCAGCTGGGAACGTGTGAATCGGGTGACATATTTTTTCAATGCTCTGTGCATGTCTACAAATGACCACAAAAGCATTGCCAGTATTCATTTGGGTGTATAAATATAAATACCTTTTAATGAGTTGGCAAATTTGAAAATATGGAATTCATAAATGAGTATTGATTGCACCCTTGAACATGTCCCGTGATTGTGAACTTAGGGTACCTTTGCCCTAAGCGAATAAGGGAATAAGTACATTACTTGCATTTTTGAAATGACAAATTGAATTCTTAGAAAAAATGTGAAAGCGGCTGAGGATTTGCTACATATCAGAGCCTGGCGGCAAGAATGGGGCTTCTTCGTTGAGACTGTCCTAGTCTGGGGCTCGTGGGTGGCTCAGTGGGTTAAGCCTCTGCCTTTGGCTCAGGTCATGATCTCAGGGTCCTGGGATCGAGCCCCACATCTGGCTCTCTGCTCAGTGGGGAGCCTGCTTCCCCCTCTCTCTGCCTGCTGCTCTGCCTACTTCTGATCTCTGTCAAATAAATAAGATCTTAAAAAAAAAAAAAAAAAAAAAAGACTGTCCCGGTCTTCATATCCCAGTTTTCTTCAAGATGGAGACAGTTCATGGACATTTGTCTCTGAACTTTCATTCCATCTGGAGGTGTTTCACTTCTATAATTCAGTTCTGTCTCAGTTACAGTCTTTCCTTCCTTGCTGTCTGAAGGCCGTTCCAGCACCCTGACCTCATCAAATCCAATGATATTAATCTCCTTTCATTTCCAGTGTAGTCAACAACACCCATGGCCACCCCCGGAGCTCACCTTCGGGAATGGCTCCAACCTCAGGAAATCTCTTCCCTTGTATTATTGGACACATTTGATTTCCGTGTGTGACGAAGAGACTTCAAAATCCCTTTGGATCCCCCCAGCTTATCACTCTCTTCTAGCTGTACTTCTGTGTGAGTTCCATTTTGTCAGTAACTTTGGTCAAGTCATTTCAATGATGCTTTCACTAGAACCCGAGGATCTATTATCTTCTGACCTTTTACAGCTTTTCCTTTTCCAAACTATGCTCCTGAGTGATCGCCTTTTTCCCCCCTGCTTCTATCCCTGGCCTGCCAGATATTACTGGGAAAACGCACAAGACCATACTGCTTAAGTCCAAAATAAATTAATTTACTTAATTAACCTTCAGCAAGTATTTGTCCTCCTTATTCTGATTCATCTACTGTTGAATCCCAATTGCACAGACAGGACATGCCAAGCATTCCCTCCTTTCTACACATATTGCCAAGCCTCTATTCAGATTGATACGGAGATCACCTAAGTCTATGGTAATAAATTCTTAACTAGTCTCCCTACATCCCGTCCTGTCCACTTTACACACTAATTAATCATCTTAAAGTAGACAGTTAATCAACCTACCTGCTCCCCATCGCTACCTGGCAAAACTCCAAACACCTTTACATGGCATTCAAATCCCTCTACGAACTGATTTCTGATTACCTGTAAAGTTTTTTCTTCTTTCTAATTTGTCTAAGCCCAAATGGACTATTTCCATTCCCAAATAAGTCCTACTTCTTGCTAATTTCTTCACATTTCTCCCCTTATCAGGAATATTTCATCCCGAGTTCTGTCCCTCAAAATCTGGCCCATTCTTCAAGCTCCAGCTCAAAATACATCTCTTTCATTGAAGCCTCCTCTAATTCTGTAGTTGGAAATATCCTCTTTTTCTAACTCGCTGTTGCCCTTTGGAAATATATTGTATTTGTGAAGTAATCCTTTTGTAATTATTTTATTCCTTTCAATATATTTCAAGATCTTTGAGGGCAGAAATATCTTATCTATCTTGCCTTTACTACAGCACCTAATATAAGTGCAACATAAGTGCTCAGTAAAGTACTATTTATCAGCTGAATGAATGGATATGAGGAATATATATATATATATATATAAAATCCATGTACAACAGAGAAAATTGAGCAAGTACAATACATTGTTAATGGCCAGTATTATTGATGTTAATTATTGACCAATTATTGATATTAATCATTGATAAATTAAAACTTGATATAGACATAGAGGAAAAGAGAAAAAAGACATAGAGGAAAAGAGAAAAGAACCATAAATTTACAATTATTTGATAAAATGAAATGAAATTGATTAGGAAAACTATTATAACATTAACTCTCTGGTCAGGGTTGTACTGACAGGGTTGCACTGTCTTTCAGACAGATGTATTTATTTCCTTCCTGGGATTCAAAAATAAAAGGTAATATATGAACAAAATGTATTCAGTGAACTTATATATTGAACAAACACTGTTAGATGCCATTGATACTGTGATACTACCTCACTTAATTAGAACTTAATTAGAAGGACTTCTTAATTTTGAAAAGTGAAAAAAGGAACTCAGTACTCATTGTTTATTCCATTTGCACAACAAATATTAATGAAACGAATCACCATCATGACTATCACTACCACCACCATTGTAAAACATATTCCTCAGTTTAAAAAAACTTCAGAAACTATAGTAAAAATGTGGCTCAGTAGGAAGCTATGACAACTGGGGAAGCTTAGTCACATCAAAGCAAAGCCATTCATCATCTTCATGACCATGATGGTTTTATCTACACTCAATAAACAATGCATAAAAGGGCAGATCTCGTCAAGGGAGACTTCCTCCCCAGTAAGTTTCATCCCATTGCAGCGAAATTGCACGTGAGTAATACAGTTTCTTATCAAATCTGTTCTGATAAGCATTAAAATATTTCTCTTCGGGTCTTCTACTGTGTATCCACAGTTTACCGAACACTTGAGTTTCTGGGAACTCCCAAATATCCTAAGAAAACTTTTCAAAAGCCAAGTTTTAATGGTGTCCTATTTTCACTTGGCTGTTAAATCTATTTCAGAGCCAATCTTGTACCCTGAAACAACAGCGGAATAAAAGGGAAAAAGACCGTAGATGCTTCTGAATACAATATGGAACTTAAACGTGGGGTGCAAATGTTTAGCTGAGTTTCACATTTCCTAAATCACAGGCCTGTCAAAATTGTTTACTGAAAGAAAATCTGGTTCAAGTGAGCCAACACTTATTAAGCAACTATTATGTGTCAGCTTGGGAATAAAAGGATGATTGAAATGATGTCCTTCCCATCAAAGAATTCACCAAAGCTCTCAGTAAAACAGACATGTATAACACTCATCTAATGATATGCTGGCTGTTTGAAGAAAGTGTTACAGGAGCACAAAAGGAAGAGCTGCCTGAGGGAGGTGAGAGGCAAACAGAATGGGAGAAGGTGACCTTTGAGCTTGGCTTTAGAGGACACAAACAGTCAAAACAAACATACCCTCAACCGTGAACCCGGCCCTCAGCGGGGATCTGAGTTTTCGGGGATTTCAAAGCATGAACTATGAGAGTAATTAAGATGAAAGATAAATCATGGTCGAGTGTGAAGAACCACCAAACTGAGATAAGTAAGTAAAAGGCACTAAAGAGAGCAATACTCTCCCTTACCCTTAAGACTGCGGAATGAGGCATATATGGGGTGTTTCATATTGAATTTATTGTGGGAAGTGACTTGAGAGAGGTCTTCACCTGACACAGTGAGGGTTGGGAGTGACTTACTGGAACTTGTAGCATATACTCCAAGAGAGCCCACAGAAAAATTATCATCTTTTAAGAAATGGTTTCAATTAAGGATAAGCAACATGATCAATTGTGCACTAAGTTACAGGATGTCAGAAAGTAATGCACTGTATTTATATGGCCTTTCTCCTCAGTGCTGAACTAGAATGGACTTTCAGATGATAAATCAGGACTGGGGAAGCAGAAAGCACCATAGAAGGGACTGATCATCAAGTCCCCAGACAGAATTCCTCACTATGACCATTTTTATCTGAAAGGATCAGCATCCAGACACCTCCTCTGAACAATAAATGGCCTGAAGCTTACCCAACTGGCTTAGGAATACAATTCATGGATAATACTAGGTTTTGACATCTGCCTTCTTATTTGGTATCTCTTAACCACATTAGTTGAACCTGTGTATGCCAGAGAAAGTTGAGCAAGTAATCAGTTGAGAAACTCTAAGTCCTCTGGAAGTAAGATCTCTTGACCATCCCTATATTTATTTTTAAGGAGACCCAAAGTCATGTATGGGGGAGATTTGATTTATAAAAAAAAAAAAATCAACGAGGCAAAGTAGGAGGTTTGGCAGGGTAGGGAAGGAAAAAATGAAACAAGATGGGATTGGGAGGGAGAAAAACCTTAAGAGACTCTTAATCTCACAAAGCAAACTTAGGGTTGCTGGGGGGAGGGGGATATGGAGAGGGCAGCTGGGTTATAGACACTGGGGAGGGTATGTGCTATGGTGAGTGCTGTGAAGTGTGTAAGCCTGACAATTCACAGACCTGTACCCCTGGGGCAAATAATACATTATATATTAAAAAAAAAATCAACAACAACAAAGCCACTTATTTTTAGTCCCAGATAGATAATTCAAAGTATCATCTGATGTAGAAAACATAAAATATTTGTATAACACAGAGGGGGAAAAAAGACTCCTTAAAACACTGTCTTTGCCAACACGATCCCGAGGAAACAATTTTTTTATTAAAAAATTGAGATTCCTCCCAATGCTTCATTTGCCTTGATAAATGTAGCCCAAGGCACAAAAACACATTCTTAATAAAGTTGAAATGCAGGGTGATTATGCTTTATTTATCATGCTTGTATTTTTCCAGCAATTTTTATTTTTCTATCATTCCCAACATTTTAATTTCCCATGTGCCTAGGATAGAATGTAAAATTAAAACAACAATTAAACCAAATCTCCATTGAAGAGCTTTCTTGATAAGTACGGCAAAGGTTTACTGATTTAACAGGACAACATGTTTATAATTTGCCGGTGGCAGAAAAATAATTCACCTACTGGGGAATTCTGACATCTCAAATCTACATATTGAGATGCTGGAAGGGAACTAGAGGGGATGTCTATGATTTTAATTTACTTATCCTATTTAGAAAAAAAAGTCACTTGAGTCATTCTGGCTCACTTTCCTTCGCATTAGTCATACTGCATTTCCTTAAGCCTGTGAATGTGTTTCTATGTAAATAAACTATGTAGTTCACTTGGGGATAAAAGTCACAGTATTTAGAGATTATAAAGACCTATTAGATCATCCGGTCTGGCCCACAAGAGATAGTCCCCAGATAGGGAACGTAACTGTTGATCTTTGCCAAGAGGCCAAGAAGAAACAGTTGGCAAAAGTATTTTCCACGCTTTTTAAAAATTTTAACTTATCGAATAGTGCTTTGGTCACTTCCCAAGTGGACGAGTAAAATTATCATTAAACAGTTTCACTTATCAGGGAGACACAAAGCTTAACTTATCTGAGTTGACCATGTTCCAGCTGCCTCCACTTGTTGAAGAAATGATCTTGTTTGTAAAATAAGAACAGTAAGGCATCTGCTCTTTGAACTAGCCAGGCAGTTTCCTTTCAGTAAAGAAAGTCAAAAGGCAAGTTCTTAACTTTTTCCTAATCTATTTTCACCAGTTTCAGAGCAAGTAGAAATAAAAACCCTGATCTTCTCAAAGTGGAAAATAAATACAACACACTAGGATATTAACAACGGACTACTTTACAGATCAAAGTGTTTTCCGCTCCCAGTTCCTACATTTCCTGAAGTTGGGAGTAATTTCGAAATTTAAAGTATGGAGAGCTTTGGCGTTAGAGCAAAAGTCAAGGAGCAAATCAATAATAGGAACCCCAAAGAAAATAGTGAAGATACATGTTCTGGTAACCATTCCCTTTGTCCTGAAGTTCTTAAATCCTTATTTCAGACACATACTCTAGGTTCCCTCCACCCAGATTATATTCAGAAAATTGTCAATGTTACTCTTCAGTCTCAACCTCATTGCTATGGAGAAAGCCATATAAATAAATAAATAAATAAATAAAAATAGCACAGGTAGGAAAACTAACGTATAGTAGAGGGTAAGTAGGTAATGCAAAAGGAAAATAAGATCTAAACATTTTAAGTAGAATTATTTCTCATCTACTAAACATGAACCAACCTAACCCATGATGTCAGTCTATTTTTATGGAGTTAGAATTTCCAGAGTGGGTTTGATATTCATGTCATGGAAGATTAGATTATATTATAAATGCTGTTTTAAAAAATAGCGTGGTCCTTGACTTCTTGAAGTCCACATCCTAAGTCAAGCACTTACATTCCATTTAAGCCTATAACAAATTTGAGGATTTCAGAGGAACTCAGTGAGACTTTCCATGTGCACTGAGCACGCACTGTGAGTTGAGCCCTTTGCAGGTGCTGTAAAGAATTATAAAGGAGGTATTAGATATGGTCCCTGCCCTTCTAGAGCTTACAGTATTATGGAAAAGATAACTATCTACTCCCCCATCCCTCATCTCCCACACAGGATGGAAAATGAGTGACTAATTTCTGTTATCTTGCTTCTGTTAACTTGAACTAGAAAATCAAGAGTCCAGACAAGAAAGTAACACACTCAGATGGGGAAACAGAGGGAAGTTCAGTGAAAGGATTATTTGTGAAGATTGGGCAGAGTTAAGAAAGGCAGTAAGATGCAAAAATGTCCAAGTACTAACAGCAGGGAAAAGCCATCACCAAGGTGAGGTGTGAGGGAATGGCGGGGGGGCGGGGGTATCAGAAGCTAGAGGGAGACCTAGGGCTGTCAGAGTGGCCACAACCTTCAGCAGGGAACAAAGCCAGGTCAACCCCATGGCCTGCAGGAAGATGGTCAGGGGGATGAGGTAACAGACCTCTATCTCCACTTTCCCTGGGGTGTCCTACTGGTGCCTCCTCTTGGCTAAACACAGTTAGAAGCCAGAGGGCCAAAGGGACTGTTGAGACAGTCCCTGATTAACAATCTCTGAGAACACAGACCAGGATGAACAAAGGTACGGGGAAGATCTGGCAAGGCGGAGAGCGGGCCAAATTTAGAACCACACAAGTTCAAAGGATAATGTATGTGCTATATTCAGAAGGAAATGTTTTGGTAGATGGGTGAAGGGTAGGGTTTAACTGGCAACAGAGTATTTTGGCACTTTCTCATTAGATGAGATCACAGTCAATATTAACTTGAATTTCCAACTTAAGCCATAGGACATAAACTAGTTAAACTGTAGTTTAACCAGTATTCTGCCAAGCTGAGGCCTATAACTGGAATTTCCACACGTCACCTAAGTATACGACATTAATTTAGCTTGATGGTGCTGATCTTGAAGTGCAAGGTAATTTCAAAGCATGAGCTAGGGGAATAACTGAGATTAAAGATAAATCAGAGGCAGAATATGTGCTGAGACATGAAATGATTTATAAATCTGAAAGAAATATTACATTGTATTTCGAACAATCTTAGCTTTAAACAAAATAAAGTATTTTTTTTTTAAACTGGCCATTCATGTCTATTATACATGACCATTTTGAGAAAAACGCTATTGATTAACCAAAAAACTCTGTTTCTTGGTCATGAAAGGTAATACAAAGTTTACTCTCCCTCCCACCCCCAATGGAAGTTGACTTCCTATAAACTCATTTTGTACCTTTCTGTTCTGTCTTCGGGGATCTATTCTCCTTGAATTATGCTTGATTTAATATGTGTTTTGCATATTGGTTCCAATATTTAACAGCTCTTCATTACTCAATAATAAAAAGCTACAAATAGATTAAGACTTTTAAACCTTTGGAGGATTCAGAGCACACATCATGAGTGCCCCATTTAGGTTCTGAAGTTCCTTAGTAGCAGCTGACGAGACGCGGCATAATGCTGTAGCGCTGCTGCCCCACCGTTGATCCTCATCTGCCCCAATCTGGAACGTAAGCTATGATTTGAATTCTATACATTTTATTCAAGTTTAAAAATGGCAACCGCAGAACACTTGGGGCCTTATTCATTAAACAATGAGTCATTCTGGAATTCCTTTCCCTCCTTCCTGGACTTGGTGAACTTTTATACATGAAATTTGGCTGCCCTTGACGCAACTGAATCAACAATTAGGGTACTAGTATCACAATGGACCAGGCTGGCTGGAAAACAGGTCTAAAAATGTCCAGTTCGGTGTGAAAGCTGGAGGCACAGTCCGCTCTTTCCCTCCCCGCCAACCCCCACTAAGGCCGGTGTAGTCACTGGACAGAAGTGGGCGGTAATCGATAACTTATACCCTCCAAACGTTTCAGAGACTATACATTATGACACAGAATATTTGATCATGATTTTGTGCCCCTAAATTCTATAGATAACCCCTCAAAAGGATTCCTGAACCACAATTTTTTTCCCCAGAGTGACAAGTCTTTAAATCCTCAAGAAATGGAGCATCCTAAATTTAGTTTCCGATGACAATTCAGAAACAAATTTCAGAAACAAATTCAGAACAAATTTCTTTTTTAAAGTTCTATAGGGTTCTCACCACAAGGAGATATTCTTTTTTTTAAATTATATCTACAGGAGACAATAAATGCTAATGAAACTTGTTACTATCACCATTTTAGAATATGTGTATGCCAAACCATTATGCTGTATGCCTTTAATTTCTACAGCAGTGTATGCCTCTCAATATATATTAAGTATATATCTAAATAAAACTGGGGAAAGAATGTTCTATAGGAACAGGAAGTGTCCTTGACAAAGACTTTCCTGAGGGGCATTCTTAAGTGAATGGAAAATAAGACCATATAAATAAATTTCCATATGATCTTTATATGGCCATATAAAACTCATAGTTTACTTTTGGGTAATTTTCAAGTGAAATCTCAGAAAAATCATAATGCATTTTGTGTCTCTGTGTGTGATTTTTTGCTTTGGATCCCTTTTATAAGCATATTGGCCCACAATCTATCTGAAGCACACAACAGATAAGGGCAAGCTTGCACAAAGGTAGGATAGGAAAGAAAGAGGCATCTACGTCTTCATAGAACAATTTGGTCACATTTGAGAAAATACCCCATGAAGTCTTTTACCCTGAATTTTTCCCTTGAAAGGTTAAATCGCACTTCCTCCTACCAGAACTGGAACTATTTACTAAAGCAACAGAAAGAAAATGGAAGAGACAGAATTTTCCATCCAGAGGAGTCTCAAGCCCTATCAAACACGATGTCGGTGACCCTCCCCCTCCTCCGCCCTTCCTTAATGCACCATATAGAGAGGGCTCTCGTGTTGCAAAGGTGTCATATATATTTTCTCTTCACTCCAAGCTTCCTGAATAAAGAGAGATCTATTTGTCTCCATGGTGTTTTCGCCATTAACAGTATCAGAGCTGCAGGAACACAATGGGAGATGTGTTTTCCGTTAACCTCTTGACTCAGAGATGTCCTGATGCTAAACGTTATTGCATTTTGCATTAGCACAGAACAGTGGGAGTTCTGTGACTGATGTAAAAGGGTTGAGAAGGGCCACAGAGGCTCTCGTGTGCTCCATACTGCAGTTGGTGGTGGAGCATGAAGCCCATAATTTTTGTTTAGAAAGAGCACAAACAGGAACTGGGGAAGGAGGTAGGGAATTTCACATATCCCACATACCCCCTTCTGTTCACCACTGAGATAACCTCTACTGGAGAATGATATTCAGTGCTTTAATGTACCCCATTCTTAGACATTAACTAGGTAGAAATTAATTTACTCTTCTTTAGTACCCCAGTGATCTATAAACATGGAAGGACCAAGAGGATTAATAGTTGCTGTTTTCTTAGGCTACTTTTTCCATTGCTTTAAAGCGGCCTTTCAGTGTTGGCAGCTCATGTGGTCACTGTACCTGCAAATGCTACCATTGTGTTCGTGTTCCTTTGACAGCATGGAGACAGAACTGGGAATATCCCCTGCCATGTTATAAAACAAAAGGATATGGAGGCTAGGAAGATTGTAGTCACTGGCATCTAAGATTCCTCAATGACAGATCCAGAATTGTAGGATATTCTACAGTACACGTGTCTCAGAAATGGTCTGGGTCTAGTCCACGGATTTATATATTTAGACACTGACACTCAGAAATCTTAAATGATCTGAGCATGGCAGAGCTGGGTTTGGTACCTGTACTCACGTTGCTGGCTGGATTCTCTTTACGTTTGCTATTCAAGGATGTGTGAAATGGATGATCCCTGTAACCAGAAAAGTCTTTAGGACTATGCTCAATGTCATAGTGTCCCTATTTCTAAGATGCAACTTTCACAGGGCTGCATCTTGAGTTCTGTTGGTGAAAGGAACGAAGATATTTTTAAAAGATAAGCTTAGTGACTACAATTAGAGGCGAAATTGCTGTACTTATCTAAAGATGGAAAGCTGTCTCCAAATTTCTTGCCCTCAGCTTAAAAGCCCAGATATCCTGGGGTTCAAAAGCAGGTGATCATGTAGAACTTTGCTACCCAAGAGTATGTTCTATACCAACAACTTCAGCTTCACGTAAGAGTCGGTGAGGAGTGCAGAATTTCAAGCCTTGTCCTGACCTACTGAATTAGAATCTGTGTTCTGACAAGATCTGTGGGGATTTGTATTAATTGAAGTTTGAAAAACATTATTGAAAGGAAGCTTTCCATGGAACTCGGAAATCTATTAGAGAAATGGAAGGTAAAGACCATCAGAGGTCGGTCCTACTCCAAAGAGAAAAACAAATTTCAGCAGGGTTAGAATATGGAAGGGAAGAGACAGAGGGAAAATAGAACACTGGGGACAAGAATGGTAATGAAGTAAGGTGTTGCAGGTCAAACTTGTACTAAATATTTAGAGAATATATATTTGGTTGAATAAGAAAACCTTAGTTTATTCATTTCTTTCTGGTTCTTCAGAAAGCCCAGAGAAGACACTAAACCAAAGCCAACGTTGAAACAGCTAGGGTTCGTCCTTCCGAGAATAACAATGGAAGTGCATACTTCCAAACAAGAAGGAGATCAATGGTGTTATCCCATAGTAGTTAAAAGTCTCTACTAATACACCAGGTCAAAGTCAAAAAGAATCTGATGCATGCAGACGAAGAAGTACAAACTCACTATTCTAACTGGCCAGATCTCCTTAAATCGTGTCAGTGAAATGTTCCCTGACGGATGAAGACAGTCAAGATGCCAGCAACACATTACGTTCTGAAGTCTATTGGTGTGCTAGAAAACAGCTGGATGAAATCACCACATTCCAAAAAATTAAAATAACATTTGCACCACCCAAATAGATGTTTTAATTTCTTGATGATATTTTAAAGTGTAGCACGAGTACCTCTTTTTCTTTTTAGCTAAAATTAAGTCTCAGAAGATACTATGGTCATTTGTGTTATACTATGGTGTATTTGTGGTTTCTGGAAGCAAGAATGATTACCAGATGTCAAATGCAGTGAACAGTTCCCCCGAGGAAAGAGAACACATACTCACCAAAGATGAAGATAAGAAATGACTCATGTTGAAGAATACTTTACCCATCCTGTACTGCTATAACTTAGATAAAGACATGTCTAAAGTGGCCTCCAACACAATTTATTTTTCTTGCAGTTCCCAAACTCTGTCCTCCCATGGGCTAGTGGCTGGAAAATGGCAACACTATGACCTCCTAGAGACCACAGCCATTCCAAAAGCAAAGAGAGCATTATGTGAAATCTAGTGGGTACATCCTTATTACCTAGTCAGTAGAAATCCAGTCATATGAAAGTTAGCTTGTTTTCAAAGCATGACCCTAAATACTCCTTGGCTCTGGGGAGCCATGGCTGTGTGAAATCACTCAAGGTCATGCCACTGCAAGGAAAGGATCTTATTGTCTTGTACAGGAAGATGAATTGATTAAAAAAAAAAACTTTATAAACGTATAAACAGTACTAAGTAGGTCCTTATATGTCAAGTGGCTACAAATGTTTAATATACAAACCCTAAGCCAACACAGATACAGGTTAATACCTGTGTTTCATGTCAAACTCATAATAAATGTATAATGACAATGTCCTCTAGAACAAGGCCAAAGACCTTCCTAAAGGATGAATGAGTAAACGAAGAAATGAAGACCGTACAGGAGTCTTAGTATCACTCCCAGTTCTATAGTAGACTTTCAGGGTAGCCTAAAACAAACCTGAACCTCTAGCTGTGCTTTAACACCAAGCTGGGGCTACTTATCCTTGAACCTCTTAGTAGTCTAACATATAACATAATTCACTATGAAAATATTTGAGCCTGGAATCATAATGGTGACACAGGGATCTCGTCTCTTTTTTAATGGTAGTTGAGAGAGAGAAAGAGAGAGAGCGAGCATGAGTGAGCTACAACTAAAATGTACAAAATCATTCTTTTACATATGTTGCATATTAAAATTCCAGAAAGTCATCAAATGGATTAAATAACCTCATTAAGTACCTCTGACTACTTTTTTGCATTTTCTACTGAAAGCATCTAGGCTTGGAGCAACCCCATCCTAGCCAACAGACTTGGTTGCTAGTGCTGCTTTGTCACTGATATACTCTGGGTTGATCGTGTGAGTTCACTCTAAGGCCAAATGACTGTCATTCTTGACACTAGTTATCAACATGAAATCACTGAGCTTTGTTTCTGATTTAGTCAATCCCCATATTATTACCAGTCCAGTCTCTTGGCATTTTCCCACAGAAGTTGGTTCGAATACACCTCATTAACAGGGATATACATAACATTCAGACTAAGGCCAGCTTAGCCCAAAATCCTAAATGTGAATTCACAAACATGGCTCCTTATCTTGGGAGCTTCCTAGGACGGAGGGTGCATAATTACTTTCAATCTGATGAATTCTAAGAAAGTACAACGTGACTACAAAAATGGCCACCATCTGTCATGTGTTCCTGAGTCCCTGTCCTTTGCCAAAGAACCTACTAGCGCTTCCTACTCTGGCTCCATACTGGGTCATATGACTTCCTTTGACCAATGAGGTATTAGTAAATGTAAAGCCCTCAGAAGCTTGCAAAATACTTAAGCCTTTTGGCTCTTCCTTGTTCTTGCTTCTCTGCCTTCACCATGAGAGCTTGCAAGGAAGAGTTTGTTGCAACACGGGCCGTGTAGGGCATAGAACTGAATTACCTCAGCATCCCAGGGACCCTGTCCTACAGCTGACAGCCAGAATGAATGAGACCAGCCAAGACCAGAAAAACTGTCTAATAGAAGTCACTGACCCACAGGCTCATGAGCTAAACATGTTTATTGCTGTTTGTCACGGAGGTTTTGTGTTGTTTATTATGCAGCATTACTGTGACAATGGATAACTGATAAGCTGAATCCCTCAAAATCTCATGTTTTTGGTAAAACTAAATCCAACCCAAAGAAACAGAACATGAAAATACAGGATGGGTACAAGAATTAAACAAAACCTGAATTCTAAAATGCCAGTAGAACCACTGTACCCAATCTTACCTTCCACAGAATTTCCTAGAAAAAAAGGCCTGGAGGAATCATGATCGTTCTTGGCATGTTGCTTTGTGCAAGACCCAAGGAAAGCTAGGAGGTTGTACAGTTATCTCCCTTGATGTAATTCTAAACTATACAACCTACTACCTCAACCTGGGAACATGCAGTCACAATGGCTGGAAAGCTACCATTTCTTAGGCAATGAAATGACAAGTTAGTCTTATAATAGTTCTTCATGCTGTCAGCTACTTGGGCCATTCATAAGAGATAACACATCAGAGGGTCCAACAGTAGAGGAAAATAACACAAGAATCTTGGCTTGAGATTACTGTGCATACAAGAAGGGAGGAAATACTAAGGATTGTTTTTCTTGATATTATTGGTGCATCAGAATTATGGTAATGTTATATAGTGTTGTTTATTCTGATCAAACTAATGCCCTCTGGCATCTGTTAACAGAATATAAAAGTTGACCAATACTTAAACTCGAACAATTGAAAAAATAATTAGGAAAATAACTGTTTCTACTGTGAAACTGAACAACTGTAATCTCCAAAGCGTCAGTACCCAAGGGGAAAGAGCTTCAGCCAAAACATGGTGAAAAGTTATAGGAACTAGGATTATGAGCAAAGCAGAGGTAAACAACATAGAAGCTATGCTGAACATTCACTCAACAGTATTTACCATAATATTACATAATTCTCATATTTATCAAGTGCCCCTCCTTCCAGAGTTGACTGTTTCAGCACTTTTTTTGGTATAAATTCTTTCCCCAATAATTTAGCAATGTGTAAAATGTTGACTCCCCCCCCCCCTTTAAAGGAATAGAGTATATTTCCCTATTGGCTTTTGATTTTTAAACTGGGTCTTCCCTTTATCATCAGTCTCAGTTTGATGCTGGGGCAACAGACAGATTCCTTCTTAACAGCTTGATGGTGGTTTCCCATTTCCAGGTGAATTGGTGTTGGATCAGGGTTGCACTTCCCAATGAGGAAGGCTCTCTGATCTACAGGTGGCCTGTAGATCTCCTCATAGCTTTGCTGGACTCTGGCTTTGCCTGGTAAAGGTTGTTCCATAGAGAAGCTGGGACCAGGTATACAGAGATGGAGGAGTGTCTAAGCACATGGTAAATAAATGAGTGATAGTTCTATGGTGCTGATTATGTTTAAAAAAAAAAAATAGACCCAAATGCTGTAGAGTTGGTGTTTCATCATCCTGCTCTACTAACCTGGAGAGGGACCATTTGCCCAATTTTTCCAACCCTGTTCCCTGATGCAGATATCAAGGAATGGGGCTACCTTTTTTGAGGAGACTGCCTCTCTTGGATCAGTGGTTCTGGGGAAAGACTGGTAAGTTAGTTTTACCAAGCAAACACCCATTCATCCTTCAAGGTTCCATTCAAAGAGTTCTTCCTCTGATCATTCATACTTTTATATGCACATTTCTAACTTAACCCTAACACTATTGCATTATAATTTATCTATCTGCCTCTTTTATTATCCCTTGAGCTATTCAAAGATGGGGCTGTGCTACTCACCTTTGCAAATCTAACCCTACTTGAATGCTGACGACCTGGCACAAAGAAGAGACTTAAAAATATGTTTGTTGTATGAAAGCAAAAGCATATGAATGAATGGGTAAAGTGCGAGTATAAATGAACCTAAAGATAAAGGCCAGGTGATTTTTATTTTTATGTCGTATCTCTTGTCCTGCTACTTATATTGTAACTTCACAGTATGGTGTTAAAAACAAAACAAAACAAAACAAAACAAAACAAAACAAAAAAAAAAGAAAGAAAGAAAAGAAATCACAGAATGGCTGAATTCAATTTGACAAGTTTCTCTTAAGTCCTGGATCTCATATGGAAATTCAAGGAGTAACTGTGAGTCCTCTGCCTCCTGACACTCAATTACATTTAAGATTAAACATTCACGGGGTGCCTGGGTGGCTCAGTGGGTTAAGCCGCTGCCTTCAGCTCAGGTCATAATCTCAGGGTCCTGGGATCGAGTCCTGCATCGGGCTCTCTGCTCGGCAGGGAGCCTGCTTCCCTCTCTCTCTCTGCCTGCCTCTCCATCTACTTGTGATTTCTCTCTGTCAAATAAATAAATAAAATCTTTAAAAAAAAAAAAAAGATTAAACATTCACTAGGACACTAGAAGAAAATGTAAGTCATTGTCTTTCCTCTGCATTTGAGTTTCTTTCATTTTCCTTGCACTGACCATTTGTTTGATTCTGTAAATACTGTGAAGGCCTAACCTTTAAGAACAGAAAACAAGGCAATAAAAGAGCCCATAAGAGTTAACCGAAGAAGACAGAACAAAGACAGTATAGGTTTTGATGTGCTAGCGTGCCAGTATATTGGCCTAAATGTATAGCTTACAGAGCTTTTAAATATCCAGAAGTGGAAAAATTCATTTTCTTCTAGGGGTCAAAGACAGAAAGATGTTGCTGCTAGAATACAAATGGTTTTCAATACCCTGCTCTTTTGGTTGTGTGAATTTCCTTGTTTATTTACACTGATTTTAGCCCATTATCATGTATTAGTGCAATTATGGCTCTTTACATAATTAGTGTAAATATTTGTAGGCATGCAATAACAACATGCAATTATGATATGGAATGATGTCATAAAAAGTCTTATTGAAGGAAGGAAGTAAAAAATAAAATAAGTAGCATTTATAGAACAGTAGTTATGTATCTTTAGGTAGAGACAATCTATTAAACACTTTAACTTTCAAAACCAGATTCCAAAGATAATTCGGAATCCATATATTACAGACTCTCCATCTGTTGAACATGGAGGTCTGAAGTGCTAGCAGCAGCACTCCCCATAAAGGAAATGAGGGTGAGTCTCAAACAATGCTACAGATGTCTGAGATAATGGGGGGGGGGGGGACTCCCCATGAGTAAACACATTCTGTACCTGATTAGGTATTTGGAAGCTGGGCAACTGTTAGGAGTAAAGCGTGACTCATTAAAAGTCATCTGGTAACTGACATGAAATTCTACAAAGGGGCTCCTCCCCAAATAACCATTCTTTTTGAAGTCACAGTCATATCTTTGCCATTTTACAAAGTACTGAATACTGTCAGCATTCATAAAACTCTGCTGGGTGAATGAGTGATTGAATCTCATAATTTTTCTTGCCATATGGCTATCCCAAAAGAAACAAGAAACTTCCTTCTAACCTTACTTTATTGAGCACCGTTTTAGATGTTGATAAGTCTTTGAAATGTTTAGAGTCATTCATATTGACTTCTCTGTAAAATTTCAACACTATTTCAGGCATAAAAGCTTAAAACATCTTAATTAGAGAGGCTAGGGTACATCAGATGAGGTTAAATACCATACACAGCCAACAAAGATTCATAGGATCAAACAGGTACTAGGGAGTTATTAGTAAGCACACTGAAAAAGAAGGAATTATATTAAATTTAAATTCAAGTTAATTATTTCCCATACCTACCATTTTCTTCCCACATAGAAAAATCCATTTATTTATTTTGGAATAAAAACAAGAAACTCTTTTAAAACAAAGTATCAGCACCTCCCACTGCTCTGGTGATGAGGATTGAATTCCTTTATCAAATGCTTGGAATAAGAATTATAATTTCCTGTCCCTCTCTCTCTCCCTCTCTCTCTCTCTACACACACACACACACACACACACACACACACACACACAGATACACACACACACACACAATATCCTGGTACTATAGCTTCATAAATGTATTTTGGTACTGATAATTTGAGGATTTTAATAAAACTACTTTGTTTTATACTCATTCTCTGTATACCTCCATGCAACACAGACTACTGAAATATATTTTTAGAGTCTTTCTGGGGAAGACCTGAAATTATTTTACTTTCTGCAGCTTCCTGTAGAATATTTGGTCCACTCTGAGGGAGCCCCAAAGGAATAATTAATATCTACAGAAGCATTCATTCATGGACCTGGAAGGAGGGGAAAAATACTGAATTGCATCATCATGTAAAATATTTAATATCCTGTTTCTTGTGGCCAGGGCCCAGGGGCTTTGGGTTTTCCACTAGAATATTTTCTAGTCAGATGAATCAAATAATAATATCTTAGGTCTTTTAGAAACCTTGAAAAGATTGCTCCCCATAATCTTTTTTTCTTGGGGTAATGGGTCTTAAAAACCTCCTTCAAAGAAACAACCTGGAAGCCACCTCACGGCCAACCTGTAGTCTTTCTGGTGTCTTTGTATGGGGACTATAGGCAACCCAACGTCCCCTTGGATTCATGAACTCCATTGGTCCCACTGGTAATATATTTTAATGGCAGGTTAAAGGGATGATGAGTAGAGACAAGATTTTGCCTTTATCAAAGATAAGTGTTTATCCAGGGAAAGTACAAGTTTAATTTGCTAGCAGCTTATCCATTCTAAGTTCACCACTTCAAAGAGGCAGGTAAAACCAACCAAGCAGATTGTTGGCTTAGTGGGTGGATCAAGGCCTTGGGCAAACAATTATACATGATACATGCCAATGAGGACAATCTTTCTCTTCTGGATGTCATGTTCTATCATTCCATAATGAAGTAATGACTTCTCGGCAAGCTGGCAGCTGAGGTCTACAGCCTTCCTCGATGCTATGCCAAGCAAACACAAAGGAAATGTATGTACACCATATCCTCCATGTGGAGCGTTTGCAGAACATTCCATTCTCCTCCTTAAACATATGGGATCTGTACCTACACCTTCCCAATTTCAACAGACAACATTTCATTTTTATGTACGTAATAGAAGAAAAGAATTCTCCCATCCCAGAGTAGTGTGGCTCTGAAGAGAAAAGAGCTTTTAATGAAATAAAATGTTACCATGAGCATTTCAAACTTTTTGCCACTGGTAACTCAGTAACTGCTTTATATTGGCCCTTCTGGTTACAAGAGTCTGCACACACACACACAAAAACAAAACAAAACAATCTAAAGGGAATTCCTGGCACCATGTTTGACCAGAAGGGAATGCAAGAGTTTAAGAGTCATCCAAATCTGATCAACTTTTCACCCTGGGTTCTGTTTACAGACTCCTCAGCTCACATTGTTGGAATGAGACAAATATAGCCACTTTTGCTTTGATCTGCAGTCAGTTTGGCTTTCCAATCCTGGCACAATGGTGACATTTAAGAGGCAAGGGGATAAAATTATTTTCATTCCAGCCTCTTAAACATGTGAAGACTTACAACTCTAGCCAACTATGAAGTTAGACCTCAACAGGCTATCTCTTTTTTATAAAAAAGTTCTTTTTCTTACAGTGCTGGCTACGCACAGAAGTATAAAGACTTCAGCGCATCCATTCCCCTGGTTAATTTTATTTTAAAAGATAAGGATGGATTCGAGAACAATGAGGGAGAAAGAATGGCCGCAAGGTACAAGTCAAGCCAGGGTGAGATGGGTCTCGGGCGGGAGCTTCTGTCTGTTTCCAAAAACGATCACAGTAACTTTCAAAACAATTAGGCCCACAGGAAACAAAACAGACCCTTGGTTAGGTATCTATTTATTCATCCCTCAATAGTAAGCCGAGTCACCCAAAGTCCTTGCTGCCTCACCTGTGAGCCCCGTCTCTCAATTTGAGAGCTGAGAATAGTTAAAGAGCGAAGGGAATTGAGGGCGAGCTTATAAATTAATGACTGGAGAGTCCCAGCCGTCTCAGAGCAAAAGGAATCCTTTCTCCCGTACCAGCCCTTCCTTCCATTTCTACCACTCTTAAAGGACTCTAAGGGGAAGACAGGACATGAAAGGGATGGGAAGGGGGATTGGGTAGGCATACAGGCAGAACCCGTGGTCTGTGAGATTGCCTAACAGACACATACCTATAGACACAAGCTTGTGCGGACTATCACCACAAGTTCGGATCTACGGGTTTGTGGCAACAGGCCTCAGTATCTTCTCTCGTTTGGGGGTTTGAGATGTCTGAAAATAAAACGTTAAAGCCATTAGTCCAATCAAAGATTCTGCCATTCTAGTGTTTTATGTCCAAAATGGGAAGACTTCATCTTGCTCTTAGAAGGGCAAAGGTTAAGCAGCAGCATCTGTGCTCTCCCCGACACAGGTCCCTCTGTTTTCACTTATTCCACAGAAACACTTGGCTTTAGGTAAATCTCATCGGGTGACTGTTTAATATTACCAAAGGCTCTTTTAGTCAGACCTTAGCACACAATATGGCCAAAGCGGTATCAGATTGTAAGAGAGAGAGAAAAGAGACAGAGATTGAGAAAGACATGAAATCCCAAGTGCAAGTTCTTTCCTTTAAATGCCTGTAATTACATGAAAAATGATGGTGAATTTCTCCCTTCTATTTGCATTTTGGAAAACAGGCGGAATAAACTGACAAGCATCACCAACAGGCTGATAAGTATTTTCTGAAAAGTCTTCTAGAGGAGATTTCTAGCTATATTAAATGAGAAGACTCATCTTCAGGAGAAGTTTGTGTTTTTGTTTCTACCCCACCCCCATTATTGGTCCCAACACTAACACAGAACAAGTTTGGGCATATATTATAAAATATGAACTGGAAAAGAAGTTGTGTAATTGTCCCCCCAAAACTATTCAAGGATATGAAGATGGATCTGTTTCTGAAGCCTTATGAAATGATTACATTTGTCAATAGAGCATTCTTTCTCCCAAGCCAATATTCTACACATAAAAATGGGACACCCAAGACCACGGAGCTTTATTAACAGCTCCTTTTGTGAATTTTCTTAAAGGCACAGTCTGAATCAAAAGCACTTCTAGGACACATGATAAAAAGCAAAATGATCGCCCTCCCTAGATATTGGGAAAAACATATGCCTCCATCCTTCACCCAACCTAAGAAGAAACTTTCAAATTTTTGTTGAGCGATGTCTATAGATACTGGCTTTCACAAAAATTCTCTTCCTTTGCCGTGACATAAGCATGAGACTTCCTCAAGATTCTGGGAGGCTCTACTAAGTACAAAAAAGCTGAGTTTGGGGATTATTTAGAGAAAAGAGCGGGCCCTTATGCACACATACTGAAAGGTGGAAGCAAGAGAACACAAAACCCACCAACGGCAGGGACCAATAGGACCTGAGACGTGACCCTTCTCAGATACCCCATCATCTGCCTACTTCACTAGGACTGAGCCGTGGGTAGGATTCCCGGAAGCCTATTCATGCGGTGAAGGTTCCCCAAACTGAGAATTTCGTGCAACTCTGTGGCTTGACTTTCAGATCCAAAGCAACAATGATAGCAAGTGGAATTAAGTAAGGTCCAAACCAATCACCTCCAAGAGGTCTTGGCTTCATTCTAAAATGCTGATTTCCTTTCTAAAAGGAAAGATGTTAAAAAGAACCCCAAGCCTCTTCTTTTCCTTTGATCTTTCTGACAAAGGCACAGGTCCAGAAGCATTTGAGGATGGGCACTCTGCACACTGTGAAGGGTTGTAGGAGCATGTGGGACAGAGGAACTCCCATTCGGGTGGAAAATAACCATTCCAGGCTTCCAAAGTGATGAGGACTAGCTACTATTATCAGGTTTATTAAAAAGACGGAATGCAGTATTTGTTTGCAATGAACGAAATAAAATCTGTCCAAGTTTTATACTTAGTCATTCAATTAGAGCCATCTTCATACATTTGCATCGTCAAACCTCAAAGAAAGGAGTGTGATGCTATGTTTTAATTGGGGGCATCTCTTTTTTAAATTTAAAATTTTTGTTTTTTTTTGTAAATATAGGACAGAGAAAAGCTACTCATTCCAAATGGTTTGTAATGTTAGCTTCCAAACAATCCACCGTTTTAATTATAGAAAATAAAGAAAAAATCGGAAGATGTCTGGATTGTAGGGGAAAAAATAGGTCAAATCCTGACTCATAGAAGAATGCTTTGTTCGGAAGGAGGTATTTTCTCCAAAATATTAATTGACTACCTCCTTCAAGAACCTTCTCTGTGTTAAGGAGGAAAAGAAAAGTTCTTTTCAGAGGAAATTTTGGCTTGCTTTATGAAGCAAGATTCTGTGGGGCTCTGTTAGATAGTAATAGTCATAATTAAGTCGGAAAATGCAAGCTGAATGCTTATGAACAATGGCAAAGCAGAGTAAGGTAATTTCTCAAGCAAATATATTATTTGTGCTATTAAACATTTTTAAGTGGCATGAAGTCCTTCAATACCACTAAAAGGAAACTGCCTGTATCCTGCTAGCTGAGCTCAAATCTTAGCCACTGGACAAGGGATGGGGATAGCTGCATTAAACGCCATGCTATATTACCAATCTAGGACTAAAGTTAAAATGTCAATATTGTTATTATGCTCGTTATCCAAGCCCTATCTTCCAGGAATTCAGAGCACACGGTAGGTTTTTTAGAGACAATCCTCTAATATTTACATTTTTCAATTCAATTACCCAAGATAGCCACAGAGTTTAAGGAAAGTGCTTGACGGTTTCAAATGAGTTCTGGCTAAATCATTGTCAAAAGAAGTAAGCACTGTTAAGTAAAAACTTCAATTTTTTTTTCCTGAATTCCATAGAATTGAATGCCATGACTGCTATGCTATGAATATTATAAAGCTATTTGCTACTTTAAAAAAATCAAGTTCAAAATGCAGTTATTCTTTAGAACTAAAGCACTCAGGCGTGCCCTAAAAATTTGCAGTGCTTGAGGAAACGGAAGGTTTGGGGAAGTTAAGGGAAAACACTATTACCTGAGAAAAGCAACTTCTTGGCAATCCCATTTTTTAAGCTCGTTGCCATCTTGCTAGGCCAATATCTTCAAACCATTAGCCCGCGTCTGGAAAATAAAATTATTTTAAGTGGATCAAGACTCTTTTGTTTGTTCATCGGTTGGTTTCTTTTTGTCACCCAATTCTTGGATAAAGCTAAATTAGAATTAATTCTGGAATGAGGTAAAAACGGAACACCAAACACTGAAATAAATATAATTCTAGAAAATCACTGGGCAACATTATATTTACTCAATTTCCAAAACTACACATGCTATAAAGGTTCTGCAAATAAGTCACTTTCACATATTTTCCTAGAATTTCCCTGGCTATCGACAAACGCTGAGAACGATTTTACCGGAAAAATGATCAAACAGGAATGTGAGGTCTCAGAATATTCACAAATTCCAATGTTTTATACCAAACCGCTCATTTGCTAAATATGAGAAAGAGACAGGCTATCAATAATTAAGAACGGTTAAGGTACAATCAAGTTGGGCAATCATTACCTGGCAAGATGTAGCATCACTGAAACACCGTTTTAACTTTTTGATTCTGAAATGTTTCAGGAGTCATTATTTGTCTCTGCTGATGGGGCTGTTAAAAGAAGTAAAATAACTTATTGTGGAGAATTCATGAGTCTATCCCCCTTCCACCACAGCAGGATTCTTGGCTTCCATTCCAACCTTCTTTCATTGGCCATGTTTTAGACGCAGGGTTTGCTTTTCCTTCATTGTTCCTTTACTAATGGAAGGCAAACTCACTGTGCAGCTGCTTGCAAAAGGGAAAATGTATTTGAGTTTTGCCTGGCTTGTGGACTTGAACACCAAATCCATGGTGATGTCAGTAGAACGACACCAACAGAAAGATTTCCTGCCCTCCACCCTCCTTCTTTTTTAAAGATGTACCTCTTGTTCCGGATCTCAGCAGACCTCCTTTGTCCCGAGGGGACAGAGCAATTCAAGGGAACTTTTTAAAAAGGAAGGCAAGAGAGAAGCGAAAGAAAGAAGGGGGGGTGGCGAGAGAAAGGAAGAAAGAAAAGTGGGAAGAAAGGAAAGAAAAGAGAAAAGGAGGCAGAAAGAAAGAGAAAGAAAAAGAGAAACAGAGAGAAAAAGAGGGGGGTGGGGATGAAGAAAAGAAAAGGAAAGAAAAACAAAAAGAACACCTACAAAAAAGACTCAAATCTACCCTCTGGCATTCATCCTGAAGCCGGGGAGACGGGCAGTCTTTGGTCTCCCTATGGCTTTTCTGGTTTCCTGATGTCTTTTCTTTCTCCCACCCTCTGTAGCCCTTGCTTTTTCGTAGGAAGATCCAATCACCTCAACAAAGAGGCACATCCCGCAATCGCTGCTCCAAGAGATATTCACTGGTGCCATGCGTCACCGTGAGCGCAGTCCACCTGCGACACTACCACCAGGACTCCAGACCCCAGCATGGGAGCGCCTCTCGTGCGAGCACTGCAGGGGCTCCGTCACCAAAGCCAGCTAGCTTCGGTAGAATTAATTCTTCTCTGCCCAGGAAAAACTGACCAGAAGGGAGCCGGAGGGAGGAGACTGGCCAGGCAATGCCATGGTTTTCATGCTCCTTTCGGCCGAAGGGAAAATGAGAATTGATATCGATAATCTCCCTATCACACCCACCATCATCCCCCACACGCATGAAAAAAATTAATATTTTATGTAAAATGAAAAATGAAGGCGTGGCAAGGTCACCTAAAGAACAAAGACAAGAAAATGGTATGACAAAATAAGAGTGGACAAAAACACTGTCCTCTGCTTGTTTCTAAATGACAAAAAAAAAAAAAAAGCAGCCCGCTCCTCGAACAGTCTGGAACCCACTCAGAGCTCGTCCTCAACAGCAGTGTAAGAGAGATCAACTATTTCAGAGTGAGGAACTGGAGGCAAATTTGCTTTCGACACACCCGAAGAAACAAAAGAGAAGGAGGCTGCCAGTAACAAGTTGTCTCGTGTGCAGCTGGCTAAGGAAGCGACTTTCACTTTTAAAAGCAGTTAAGTTTGCTTAGGATGACAATTTTTCTTCCTCTTTAAAATCTGAACAAGGACACCAGGCTACAACTTTCCTTCCTAGCTACATGGCTTAATAAAGCCAGGAGGGTTTCTTCAAAGAATCCCAATTTTCAGAAACACAGAAGACCCTGGTTCTGATACGGAAATACGAGATACAGATTTTTAAAGATCAGACATCTGTCATTTCTTTAATATAAATGAACTATACACTGCACAAGGCTTCCTGTATGTCAGCCAACTTTAACACTTTTAATTTCAAAGCTATGTTTTGCTCATGAGAAAGCAGCCTGCAATGCGATGCAGAAGCCATGAATTAAGTGGGGGTCCAAAGAGGCTTGGGAAAGAACTGACAATTAAATCCCTTGGACCCTGCGAGAAAAGAGATAAGCAATATGCAAAGAGTCAGGATGTCCTCGAACCTTGACCATGTAACAATGAGATGCTTGTTCCGGGGAAAAGTACATGAGAGCCTAGAGCCTCTGCCAGGTTGCCTACAGCCATCAAACACGAGAAACCAGGTTCGGCTGCAACAGAAAGACCTTTCTGCCTTCCAGCAGGGCATAGATCTACTCAGAGGAAGATCTGAACAGCCTCAGAAGCCTCCATTTCTCAGCCCATGAAAGGCCAGCTTTTCCCCTCCCAGGCTCTCCCCACCCCTCGAGTAAGTTCCACCTTTCCCTCTTCTTCAGAACAACAACCAACCAAGGAGAACACGATTGCCTATCGTCCTCGCCACCGTGAAGTTTGGAAAGAAAAAATATTAATCTACATTATGTACTTCTTGCTCTCAACTTCTCCGAGGATCGATTTCTTCTCTCTTCCTCTTTCTTTTCCCCCTCTTTCACACATGCACACACACACGCACGTGTGCACACACACACACACACACACACACACTGCTGCTTGGTCCAATCTGGTGCCTGCTTAACAACAACAGAATGACAAGCAACATCTGTTTGTAAAAGAGCCAAAATCAAACCTTCACGTGTTTTGGCCAGGTTTCTTTTTTCTTTTTTTCCCCCTGACTCTCAAGAGAGGAAGGGGCCAGGAGGAGAAATATTAAGATTTACATTCGATACTGGCTCCAGTGAAGCAGCAACTCTACACCCCCAGAGTAATTTCAAAAGAAAGCAGTGTGAGTAAAACCATGGCAGTATTCCTGGCTGTCTTTCCCGAAGCAATCCCAAGCACATAACATCCAACATGCAGACTCCTCAAAGTCAGGGTTTGTTGGGTTTTCTTCTAATAGCTTTATATTCTAATTATATTATATTATAATTAGAATTATAGGACCCTCTGTGTGTGTGCATGTGTGTGCATGTGTGTAAGTGTGCCTGTGTTTAGGTGTGTATATGTGTGGGTGGGTGTGCATTTGTGTATGTCCACATGTCTATACGTGTGTACACATGTGTGCATGTCTGTGTGTGCGTGCGTGTGTGTGCACACATGTGCATGTGGCGGGGGCAAGAGGTAAGAGCTGCAAAAGCAGAACGAGGCAAAAAAAAAATGACAAGAGATAACGTGGACAGGAAGGGAGCCGCATAGCTACTCCCCATTTTGTGACCCCCGGGCATATAAACAGGCACGTTCAGACATACGCCACAGGCAGGAACGTGCGTCCTGGAAGCATCCAGGCCGTGGCAGAAACCTGCACAGCTGTGGCCATCAGAAACAGGCCCCCCCATTCCCCCGCAGAGATGAGCCTTTCTGGAAAGCTACCAACAGTCCACAAAGTCACAATGCAAAAGGAGCAGAGCCACCTCAGGGAGGGAGGGGTCCTGCGGTGGGGGGAGTGGCGGGAAGGAGCCAGGAAGGGAGAGAAGCGTTTGCTACCAACTGCAACAATTCCACCCTCCGAGAAGAGAAACCGAGTACGGTTAGAAGCCCGACTCCCACTTCACTCCGCGTTTGGAAGAAACCCACACACATTAAGGGAAAAATAAATTCAGACAAGTTGCTAAGGAGACTTGTGTAAACTCCAGGCACAGACATATTTCTTGGCCTTTCCCCCTCTGCTCCATCTTGTATTCTGATCACGCTGCTCTGCGGCAACATTGCACCAACCTCCTGCATTAATCTTGGCCTTCACCATGCAGACTGGCAAAGCCCGCTGCTTGTATATATCATCATCTTTCAAACTTAACGAGTTAAAAGGGCATGTGTGTTCATGCACAAGTGTGTGTGAGTGTGTGTGCGCGCGCGCGCAGGCACGCGTGTGCGCCTAGTTGCAGGGGGGACTTAATTTGGAATTTTTAAAACATAGGTATTGAACAAAGAATACTTAGACTGCCTGTTTTGGGAGCAGTGAGGAAAGCAGCAGGTAAGACACCTAGCACCTGAAATTCCTCTTCGCCTGGGCATGACATCCTTTCTCTGTGCCCTTTGCCTCCCCCCACCAGCCCCTCCAGGTAAAATCCTGTATTCCCTGCAGAGGTAAGCAGTACCTGAATCATTACAAAGGCCAGTGTAGGGGTTCCACTGTGGAACCCCTGTTCTGGCTCCCCTGCTCAGGAGTGGGTCCCAGAGAGATCAGCTTTTGAAAGCAAACTGCAATGATTCCTCAAACCTCTAAAGCAAACCTGTTCAGATTCTGAACTGGTTAGCCTTTCGGAGGAGACACTCCAGCCCAATATCCTTGTCCCGGAGCAGGGGCCTTCCTCCCATAGAGACTCATCTTTCGCAGCGGCTGATATATGTCAACATTTGATTTAAGGGAAAATTAACATTTCTTTTCAGGACAGAGATGTTTGTACTGTAGAAGCCAATATTTTCCTTTCTCAGCCTCCTGTATTAGAATTTCTAAAATCTTCCCTAGGACACAGAGAGAGTAGACAATACATAATAGCCCAAGTCATTACTCAGGGTGCTGGGGCAAACCAAAGTCAGGTCTGAGTGTATGTGTGCCTGTATGTGTTTGTGCGTGTGTGTGTGTGTGACTACGTGTGTGTGTTTATGTATGGGTGCATGTGTCCCTGTGTCACTGTCACGGGCAGATTAATAAGACACACACCAAGACAGCTGGAGGACGAGCATCTGTTTGGTCCCTTCCCAGATTAGAGAAGTTTGTAACGTCTGTCCACCAGCCACAACAGAAAAGCTCCAATGAGGGCCAAACAGCCAAGCCCACAGCTGTTTTAGCCATAATCCTCAGGGGTGGACGTGGGACAAGGGATCAGCAAAGGGATGGGAAAAGCACCTGCATTCAGTGTGCAGGGCTGGGTGTGTCCCTTCGGCAGGCTCCAAGAAGGCTACGCAGCTCCCGTCTCTTCCTCTTGCCAACATTTATCTGGTCTTCACACGTCAAAGCTACAGCAAGCTGTTCCGCCTCAGTTGAAATCAGCCAGCCAGGCGACTCTTAAACTAGCAAGATGGAGATTTCGCTCCTGCCACTTGCAGAGAAAAACATAACCCAGCCACCAGCCCTGCTTGCCCACCCCTTCCAAACAACTCCAGGAAACCGAGGCCTGGATTTTAGGGAAGAGGGGATCATTGGTGTTCTTGACGACCTCTGATGTTTTGTGGCGTGAAGCCTCATAACTCAATCAAAATGAAAAATGAACCTGGAGGGAGGAGGGCCTGGTGGGCCTCTCCCAGCAGGCAACGGGGCAATTACCCTGTGACCTGGCTGACCTGGGGGCAGTGGAGGGACACCTGCATTTTCTTCATTTGCTCAAGAAGCCCAAGAAATCCTGCCTCATCGCCTGCTGGCCTATGTGTCCTGCCTGCTGGGAATGAGAAGGTTATCTCATTCTAATATGAAGACATGTTTGCTGGGATGCTCCACGTTCCTCCGTTATCGAAGAGAAGAAGAACTATTTACAGGATCAGTGCAACCACACTGGTCCTGCAGTGGAGGGCCCTTCTCTGTCTAGATTGCCAAAAACACGCTTTTCTTCGTAAGGGTGGCTTGCTGCTTTTTCAAAGTCCCCAAAGAACAGAAAACACATTAGAGACCTTTCATTACAGCACCACCTGCCCTCCCTCCAACCCTGCCAATTCTTTGTGGAAAGAGAAGGATACCAGTAAACCATGATCGACGTGGCTAGGCTGGCCTGGAAGAAAGCCTGCATCAGAGGCAGAATGAGTTCATTCAGATAACTTTCAGATTAAAAAAAATATGGTGTTTCACATCGTATTTAAAAATCTCTAATGAGTCTGTTCCCTGAGATGCAGGAAGAAAAATAGCCCTATTAACATTGGCTGGCGAATTATAATGCCACCCAGACCCATCTCAAAGTATAAAGTGATATAACTGATACTTTTAACACGAGTATAGGGGTGTGTGTGTGTGTGTACCATCTGAATCTCTCATCTCTAGCCTTGAGTTCAAAAACCACATCTTTTTCACATTTTGTAAAGTGACCTTCCCTTACTCCACCCTGAAATTCAGTCTGATGCCCCACGCACAGGGTAAGGAACAGAATGTTTTGCCTCTCCATCTTTTATGAGCTAATGCTTCAGATTGCAAAATGCTTTACACATCACCCAGTCTGTGTCTCCTCAGCCCACTGGCATTCCTGCTTCACATTGGGACAGAGGACCGGCACAGAGGACAGTTAAGTGTCTTCCTAAAGCTCATGGGTTCCTGTAATGGCAGCATCACAATGAAGACTGCCGCCTGCCCCGTCCCCAAACTGGGGAGAGAGTCCTAGGTCGGGCTGAAGGGATTTCATGGCGTCCCTTTTCTCATTCTGCCTTACTTGTCACTGAGTCATTGTATGCTCCCTATAACCCCAAGGTATAGGAAACCCCGGCCGTAAGTGCTCTAGCAGCTGCCATCTTGGGTACCCCCAAAGAATAAACCGCCAAATGCTCAATTGACATCAGAGGTCAATTAAGGTTGAGAAAGGTCTCCAGCAGTATGTTCTTACTAGAACATACTAGGCCTGGTGACTGTGCGTTGCCGTAACTCTGATCACGAGTGACAGAGAGGTCACAGACTCCTGATTCTGCAAAATATTGGTTGCTATCTAGACCTGGACTACAGTCCATCTGTCCATTACCTGGGGTCATCGTTATTGCTCACTTAATTTTTATTTGTTTTCACACACGGGGCGGGACCGAAGAGAGGATAAATCCAAGATCTGAAGAAGACATCACATCCTAAGTGTCCCATGTAAAATGCCAATACACATTTTTTATATATTCCCAAGACAAATGGTTATAACATATAATTGAAAACCTATTATGTCCCTCAGGGAGCATTCAAGGGGGTGAAGATGCTATTCTTGGGTACGATTAATATCCATAATATAATCACATCTCTGTATTTTCATCTCCCATAAATAATTTATTTCTGACATTTAATATGGACCAGACATCACCTCATGGCTCATAAAAGCAAGATCATATTTCCCATTTTTTTGGTGTGATGCTTTTGGGGTGGTGGACAGGGATGGGTGGGGTAAGTGGAAAGCTGAATCTTGAATCCCATCTAAACCATCTGTAAGCAGACAAGGCTGGCAAAGCCACAGAACGAGTCCAAAATTCCTTTTTGAAACATGTTAATTATGCCAGGAAGAATGCAAGATGTCACTTAGTTCATATTTTTATTTTTAATAATTGAGTCCTTTATGCCAACTCTGACCGACTCGTAGGGGCTGTCTGGAGTACAAACTTGAAAAGATTCTGAAATCCTATCTGACCTCAGTAGGAAAGAGTTTTATGAGCATTTAGTAAATTATCACTGCCAAGACGGAAAGAGTTTGATGGCACATACACTAATATCTGCCAGTCCCGCCTGACCCCAAACTCCTCTTGGAGCAACATTTCTTTGACTTCTTCATGACAGTGGGGAGGTGCTATTCAGGAGCCTCTGTGTGATAAATTCTGGGATTCCCAGAAAGTATTATTGTTATTATTATATAATTTCTGGACCTTCTAGCTAATCATAAAAGAGTCTGGTTAGATTTTTATCTCCTATAACTTATTCACACAATCTTTAGATAACACTCCAAATTACTAGAGAAAGGTCCAAGAAAAAAAAAATTAACGAAAACAACTGCCATCCTCTTCTCCTAGTCGCTGAGAGATGCAAATCTGATGGCTAAGTCTCTGTTGAAGGCAAGAAAGATCATGAAAAAGAGTAGTTTCTGTGTAGCGTGGGATGCAAAATCCATTTATCCTCATCTGGTTCTCCTCAGAATCTCTATGTGAGACAACACCTTTTAGAACAAAGACTTCTCCCCAGACAATATACCTGATCCAGATCGGCACTGCTACTTATCCTGGGAAGCTTGGAAGGTTCTTGGTCCCAGGTGAGGGCAAGCTGGGGCAAGGAGAAGACATCGTGATGAGATACAGGTACTTGCCATCCTGCCTCATTGACTTAGTCTGGCTCCCTCCTTTGAGGAGGTTAGACAGCTCTGGCTGAACAGGGCCTAAAATCAGCAGACCAACCCTTTATCCAGGACACTGAGCAACAGATAGAGCCCACCAGAAATACCTGGGCCCTGAGGAAGCCTTATCATTGTAAATAAGATCTCACGGTAATTTAGAAATTTGCTAATGGACTTCTGCTCCGCAAGAAGGTAGAAGTTAAGTCTATGGTCTAAGTAAATTAAAGTAAAAGTCCCTTTTCAGAAATGGAAGCCTAAGGGGACCACATCAGAGACTTTCTCACTCCTATTGATCTAGCTTTCTCTGCTGAACTCCACATTATGGGCTGTGAAATCCACCTTCCTGAGAGAGAGGGTGGGAACCTCCCCAAGGGCAATGAGGTATTGATTCCAACCTGTGGAAAAGCCAACTTATTTTCACATTTCTGAGAGGAGGTGGAGGACACCTTCCTAGCCCCAACCCAAAGAAACTCAGCATGATAGCCTGTAAAGCTGGAGATCTTCCAACCATTGAAGGGGGGAGGCAAGGTCATCAATCCTTTCTAGACTGAGTGAAATAGATAAGGCTTACAGATCCTTCTCCTTACAAGTCAGACCACTAGCTAGCCTATCCCTCCATCACCACAGAGGCCTACAGATGGGTCCTCCAGTAACCCCCAGTTGAATCCATTTGGCAAACGGACATGAAAGGTCGAGCCCACCAGATGTTCCTCAGTGACCTGTGCACACACAGTGAGGGATTAAGATCAAGTCACTGATGAGTTTTCCTTGTGGACCTCAGTCCCCGGCAGAAGTGGTGACCACAGGACTCAGAAGCCTCTACCTTTGAGGTAGGAATTTTCAGCGAGACTTGGAGGCTTGACCCCCAAAGGGAAGGCCTCGTTAGAGCTCAGAAATAAAGTAAAATAAAAAATCTGTCTGGAATGGGTTTACACAGAATCCCCTGGGTAAGAGAGAATTAAAAGAAACTCCATCCGGGAGTTCAGCTGAGCGTCCTAACCTTGGTTTTTCTGCACATCTGTAAGTCCGATTAGTGCTTACCAGACTGACTTGCCTGTGAATTGATCTGAAAGCGTAGTTATGCTGAGGGGGCCACGAAGATGGGAGAGCTAACATATGGCTTCCTCCACGCCCTGCCCAGAGCTTCCTTTGGAGGTCTAGGAGCAAGGAACCCCTTGTCCTAAATTTCACCGCTACCACAATATGTAAGTGTAAGTGCGTGTCTCCCCAGCCACTGCCTACTTAGCGGCCATGAACTTGCAGGTACAGATGTTGGTATGTTGCCACTGAAACCCAGAGCTGGATTTTCTTAACAGGTTCACAGCCTCCAGACCTGTAGCAGACAAAGGCACCACAAAATCCACACTAAGCTAACATAAAAACCCTGAGAAAGAGAAACCCTTGTTCCCTAACTGCCTTTCTTACAGCATATGGCCTACCAGCCTCACTGATGCTAATACAATGAAATTTCCTCTTTAAACATCTTAGCAGAGAGCTCCAAAATGGCACTGGCTCCACCATGCCTTGTCTTTTCTTTTTTTCTTTTTTCTTTTTTTTCTGTTGGATCTCAGCCTTTACTGGAGTCCCACTTCCCTGCTCACACATACCTTGCAAACGGGCTGTGCCAGATGGGCTCTTAATCATAGTAATCAGCTGGGAAATTAAATGTTGGAAAATCCAGCCAGTTTCCTGAATTTTCCCACTTGGGATCAGGGCCTGAGCCGTCGGGATGTCTACTATGAGATCCAGGCTGCCTTTTAAAGAAGGGTCAATGTGATGGACCCAGTGTGGGCTTCATGTTTTGTGGCCATTTGTGTTTCTTTCTTAGAAAATTGCTATAGCCCAGTTCACTTTTGTTTCAGTTCTGACGGCAGCTATTAATATCTCCTATTTACAGAACACACACCTCAGAGGAGCTCAAAACATTTACAGATATTAACCAAGCCTTGTCACATCCCTGTCAAGTACGCAGGGACTAGATGGTACTTTCTTCATTCCAGGAGAAACTGAGCCACTAAGAGGGCAAATTTCTTTGGCATGCCACATAGACAGGACCCCATGGCCTACTCGTGGACAGCTGTCTGCCATGGCTGCCAAATGAGGTAGGTATTTATTCATACTGTTCTCACTCGCTTATTACTCTAGTACTTTTCACACGTGTAGGCACACTCGCACCCACAAATCCACTGTTAGATCTAGGTGTGCAAATAGCATGTCTTTTTTTTTTTTCTATGAACCTCTCCCAGAGTGTGTATTACAGGTTTCCCCTAGTAGGTGATCAATAGGTATGATTGATGGCTTTCTTCCTCTCCACTCATAAGACTTCTAGATTCTGTTCAAATATCACTTCCCCAAATGACCCTGCCCGAGGTTCCATCAGCAGCTAGGTTTCTGGGGATCCCATGGTACCCACTTCAACCAGCACCAAAGCCGTTCTACTGCAATTACTAAAAGGCATAATAGTGAAAAGAAAGGAACTGTGTGGTCTTTGAGGTACACAGGCCTCCACTGGAATCCTAATTCTGCCAATGCGTGACGCTGGACAAGGTAAAATGAGGATAACGATATTTACTCCGGAATCCATTGTGGGAATATTTGTAGTCAGAGAAAACAGAAACAATTGGAGACTCATCAAGATGGCAGTGGTTCAAGGCAGGATGGTCCATCGGTATTGAGAAACGCTCTCCGAGCCGTGACGAAGACTAGACATGTACAAAGAAAGAACAAAGAAATACTTCCAAGACAGATTAAAGTGTAAAGAACAAGTTGCAGAGAATATGTATGATTCTATCATATGAGAAGCTCCCAAACCATTGTGCTATTATGTACAGCCTTGCTTAAAGGTGAGACAAGAGATGGTTGCGTGAGAAGCACATCCAAAGCAAGGCCTCAAGACGCGGTAGCTACTCCTCTTGCTAAGTCTGAGCTCCTTGGAAGCAGAGCTGGGTTCAAATCTGTATATCTTTAGCTCCTAGCGCACAGCATCTGGCACATGATGGGGGCTGCGTGAGGGAAGGAACCCTACTCAGTGAAACGACGCAATCAGGAATTAATTGTTGAGGCAGGAAATACGAGCGTTAATGGGAATCAGAGAGTCTTCTGTGCCGCTTGCAATGTTTTCTAATGTAGGGAGGCAACACAGTCCTTTGGGAAGAACTGTCTTGAGGCCAGAGAGTCTAGATTAGTGTTCCTGAAAGCGTGGCCTCAGGACCACCAGCTGCCAAATCATCCTGGAAGCTTGTTAATTATGCAGACTCCTGGGTCCCACTCCTGATCTGAATCTGAGTAACCGGGACTGGGATTTAGGAAATCTGCATTGGAACAATCTGGTTTTTATCTCTAGATAAAAGTTTTGAGATTCACTGCTTTAGATCCCATGCTGCCTTCCTGTTTAACTTTGGGCAAATCACTAACCTTTCCAGAGTTTAGTTCCTTCTCTCTGGTGTAAGGGTTGGCTCTTGAATGCTCCTTAAATTGCGAAATTCTATGCCCGGGACTAATCCAATCCATTGTGTTTAGGTAGGCCGCTATGTCAGCCATACGAGATGGACAATCCAAACCCGGTTTCAGCTGGTGGGTCTTTGCTCTATTTATTGGATACTTTTCAAATTCAGAAGCTTCTTGTTATTTGCTTGCTCTTTATAATATCCTTTAATTACTAAAATCAACAGTTAAGGACATTCTCTGGGTGTTGGTTGTTAGTGATTAAAAAATGCGATTTTAATATTTTAATACATTTGTGTTATAATTACATTAATACAATGTAATGATTATGAGAAAATACAGAAAATACATATAGAGAATACACACACACAGGAAAGGGAAGGCGGAACAGATAGTGCAAACAGTGTTAGGAAAGATTACCAGAAAGAGCCAATAGAATGTCTCCCTCTGGCCATGGGTATGGATGAAATAAGAAGAATGTGTCCAGCCATTTTCATGGAATTTAAAAGCCAAAAGCACAGATGGCTGAGTTGAAGAGGGACTCTCTAGCATGTTCAAAGTGTAGCAGGCCAAAAAAATGGCAAGTGATAGCATCCACTAGTAAATCCCAGAGGGTTAGAGGACAAAATTCAAAACCAAATTAACCCCTCCTTTAGTGTTCAGAGTGTAAGAGTAGGAAGAGACTTTCTTAGAGTGACCAAGACATGGCTCTAAGTCTTAATAAGAATACTCTGAGATTTCTCCTTAAGGTACTGTCTTTAAAATCAAATGATCTGTACTGAAGTGTTCTGTACACTATTTAAATATTTGGGTGACTTATTAGTCACTCAGAGCCCCCATTTTCTGATATATACAATCAGAATAATGGGCTCTATTTCCCATGGTTATTGGGAGAAGGGAACGAAATGATGCATGTGAACATGCCCAGCCTGTGCCCCAGGCACCTTAAGCATTAGGTCACTATTTTTTTTTTAAAGATTTCATTTATTTATTTGACACAGAGAGATCACAAGCAGGCAGAGAGGCAGGCAGGCAGAGAGGAGTGGGAGGCAGGCTTCCCGCTGAGCAGAGAGCCCAATGCGGGGCTCGATTCCAGGACCCTGAGATCATGACTCGAGCCAAAGGCAGAGGCTCATCCCACTGAGCCACCCAGGTGCCCCTGAAATATATCTTATAGAAGAGAAACCAGTATTATCAATGGCAGCACAGGGTCAGTGACTTAAGGGTGATGAATTCTAGGGCCTGGGATGCTGGCTGGCATATAATAAGTACCAAGAAAATATGCACTAAATGAACCCAAGACCTAACACTTCTAGCCATTGTAAAAGTAGGAAGAGACTTTAAAAAAAATTTTTTTAAGATTTTATTTATTTATTTATCAGTGAGAGAGAGAGCACACACAGGCAGGTAGAGTGGCAGGCAGAGGGAGAAGCAGCTCCCTGCCGAGTAAAGAGTCTGATACGGGACTTGATCCCAGGGTGCTGGGATCGTGACCCAAGCCAAAGGCAGCCGCTTAACTGACTGAGCCACCCAGGTGCCCCTAAAATTTTTTTTATAAATGTTGATAATGCATGGTTAGTAGGCTGGAGGGGCTAAATGAAAATTCATTGGAAGTCTTAGTTCACAATGAAACAAGACACCTGAAGATAGGCTAATTCTCCAATAACCTAGATTACTGGAGTTATTTAGACATTTCTTATATTTCTACTAAACTTACCTTCTGTCACTGCAACAATATCAACCTCTTTCTGGAAAAAAAAAAATCTAAGGAAGAGAGCTAAAACTCCTGGATTTAAGGTCATCTCTTTGGAATTCTTTGGACCTAGACCCAGGGGAATGAAGAAGAAAGTCTCTGTCTTTCTTACCAGCCCCTCCCTTCACTTCCTCTCTGATACACTCACTCCTGCTCACTCATATTCACTCGCATTTTCAGGTATGAGTCAGACACTTGTGTCTTGGCCTACACCTTCCTAGAAGCAAGTCTCACATTTTTCTTCTTCACTGCCATGTGTGCAGCCCCGGCTTAGTGTTGAGCACATAGTAGTACAGAAGAAATATTGGCATATAAATTATATACTAGACGGAAATATCAGCGAGGTTTCATATTGGGGGAAGACGTCATTGCTTTATACTTAGCTACTTCTAACATACCTCACTACCTAGAGGATAGGCATCTCTTACATATTTCATGTATGTACTCATTCACTACCCCAGAAGCTGTGAGCATCTCAAGATCAGGGTAATGTCTTCCTCCTCTACATCCTCTCACAAAGAGCCACTTCCAGGCTCCACCCACAGTGACTGGTGATTCACCAAAAATGGCTACCTAACTCAGAACCAACATGATCCGTACAAAATGGCTACCTGACTCAGAACCAACATGATCCATACAGAATGGCTACCTGATTCAGAACCAACATGATCCATACAGAATGGCTACCTGACTCAGAACCAACATGATCTGTACAAAACGGCTACCTGACTCAGAACCAACATGATCTGTACAACCCACTCTGGACCTTCCAAAGCAGTAGGGATCATGTCTCACTCACACTGGCATATTCTTGAGTGCCTGACACATCAAACATGCTCCATAAATACTGACTGAGGAAGGAAGGAGGCAGTTAGAATGAAAGATACCCAAATGTTTCAGTGAAGCCAAATGTGTGGCAAAATAAACTAACATGCTTTTCTATTCATTCTATCTTACATTCATTCAACAAATATTTGTTGAGGGCCTAGTTTGTGCCAGCCATTGTATGGCACCAGCGACCTGAAGATGAATTATACAGAAGAGGGAAAAATGGGTGTGCATGGAATGTCTACTCTAGTGGGGAAGGCAGATGTGTGGAAATAACTGCACGTGTGCTGGCACTGGCACTCGGCAAGGAAAGAGTATATTGCCTCTTGTAGGGGTTGCAGAGGAGGCATGAAGGAAACCGTGGATAATCAGGGAGTGACAAGGAAAGAAAAGAGAAGATGAAAAAATATTCAACAAAATTTATCTGCCCCTGCAAGCAAGGAACTTCTTGAAAAGATAAGTGTACTCAGGGCATTAGTCATGTTAAGCTGATGGTTTAGCTTGATGACAAAAGCTGGTATAGCAAATAGACATCTTTTATACACAGAAATATTGACACACATCCAGCCAAGAAACCCCAACATTCCCATTTGGCTGACTCATTGGACAAACTCGAATGCCTGAGCTCAAGTGTGGGCTGACCTCCTTGACCTTGACACCAACCCAGGAGCTGTGTCAGTATGTTTTAACAAATACTGCGAAGTGGTAAGTTTGTGTTTCTCTTGGTTTTCACAGAGACAGCTAATGACTTGTACCTGACCTTCAATATATGATTTTTGTACCAGGGATTCAATCTCAGTAGGGAAGAATGGCAGTGATAAAGGATGAGGATGGAAGGCATTTTAGAAATTATCCAGAGAGAAGGACAAACACTCAAACACTAAACAAAGCTACTTGAAAAAGAGACCCAGAAATGAGTTATAATATTGACTTAGAATGAATTCAAGCTCAAGTGCAATTCCTTCCAACGTCAAGATGGGTACAAGGAAAACCAATGTGCCCTGGTTTGGGCCACAACAATTCTTTGATCTGGCACTTAGAGAGGCATTTCTCCTGTGAGGCCTCGTGGTCTGCTTAATATCAAACGTGCAGACATAGAGCCTGACCTCCATATCTGTGAAATGGAAACTTCACTGTTGTTGAGTAGGTAAAATGGAAGAGGACCTGGGCTTACAAGTGTAGATATATGAATGATTGTCTCTCAGTGTTGGTCTGTACTGAAAAGGAGTGCAAGAAGTAAGAAAATACATCTTCAAACCAAATACTTCTTATCACCAAGAATGTCTTTTTGTTTCATTTTCCAGGATTTCCTATCTGCCTTGAGGTGGTCCATGCAGAAAAGCAGGGGCTGACAGCCAAAGGTTTCAAACCCAGTCCCATCACTTAGGTGGCCGTTCTGGATAAGTTACTTAACCTGTGCATACTCAATTTTCCCACCTAAGACATGCTGAGTTGGAGAATAAGTAAAATTACTTGGTACCTGTACATGCCCAATATATGTTGATTACTTTTCCACATTCCCAAATGGAAATACAAGGTAAGAACCAACCCCTTGTGTTTGCTTCTATGTTCTTTTAAGACAGGGACGACTGAAGAGCTGCATATGTGGTGACATGGGAGACACACCTGAGATACAGTTCTGAGTAATCAAAGGTAAATACAGGGCTTTGAGTTGCAATAAAGGAAAGAAGAAAGACTGTCCTCTTGGGGGATCATTTCTTTGTTTCATTCTTTTTTGCTCCCGTGACCTCCCCATTTCTATGGTTCTCCTTCATGATGACTTGCTTCTGGATGCCAACACTCTAGGTTCAATCATTCTCATGAAGAAGCCAGCTGCTGCTGGCAGCTCTTCTGGCAACACAGCTATCTCTCCCCTAACTCCTCAGATGAGTCTTCCCACTGGGAGGAAAGGCTCTAGAAATTTCATGCAGAACATGCCGGCCCTTACTTGGTCTCAGCCCTAAGTCCAGCAAGCCAATGTCACTGTGATTCTTGCTTAGTATTTCTTCTATAAACAGTAAGGTGGAGAGAAGGAGAGAAGGGGGCACATCCACAAGATTCTCATGGGCTCCTATTGTACTGTTCTACCTGAATGGGTGTAATTGCAAAACTCAACAGCTAACAAACTAAATGGCAACTCACATACACTTATAAAGGCTCGCTCAAAAGACTTACACCCATATTCTCTAAAATTCCTTTTTGGCATAGAAAACAGATGTAGAAGGCACTTTCTTCTAGTTGCCTATCAGTCAGCTAAGCTTCAGAAATATGTTCATAAAAGTATTCATGAGAGAGGATTGCATTTTCCTTATTGGCTCAATGTAAGTATGATGTAAGTAGTATGGTATTTGTGTTATAATGAAAATATAATGTACATCCAACCATCCAACAAATATTTATTAAGTACCTTCTGTGGATTAGGCAATGAGCTAGAGCAAGAGAAGTGCACATATAGAAGGAATTTTCCACATTCCCTTGAATAGTATCTATCAATACAGTCAGGATATATATCTCATGGGTAAACAGTGGAATCTGCTGGCATGTTTTCCTAGTACATCACATTGAGCCCTTGTGATATTTTCATAAACATAGTTTTTTCACTCTTGGTATGTTCTCTCTTCAGAAATTTTTTTGGACAATCTCAAAATAAAATTACACTTGCTACAGAAGTATTGATTTTAAAACAAGAGACTGAGATAGGACACTGTCGGCCACAAATCCCAAGTAGAAAAGCAGCACATAATACCAGGATGACAAATATCCTCACATAAAGCCATTCTTGTCAACAGTTTTCAAAGTAAGTCATGTTTGTGGTGATCTTTAAAGAAAAAAGAATGGAGAGTGGGAATGGACAAGAGAATGCCTAGTAAAATAATTCACGTTTCCCACATGCTTCAGAGATATGAGCTCTGTGTGACTCCCACCACTACTAGCCACTGTTTATGGAACAGTAAACAAAGGCCAGGTATATCACAAGACATATACATATCTTTCCATTTAACACCTACAACAGTATGAGGTAGGCGATATTTTATCCATTGTCTACATAAAGATGTGATGCACAGAGGAGGGGCATGTCTGAGGTCGCATAGTGAGGAAATGTAGAGCAAGGGTCTAAGACAGAATCAAGAGTCTGACTCCAAAGCTTATCTTAAGTCTCTAATCTCTGGTCAAGTTCAATCTAAAATTCAAAGTGGAAAATCTAGTTTGAAGAGAATAAGTAATGCCTTCAGGATATTGCTTTCATCTACACTGGTGCCTCTTGTAACTTGTTGGATGGATCTCAGACTTCTCCAGAACAATTTTATGAGCACTGTAGATGCTTTCCCTAGAAAGGGGTTAAATATGTTCACAGTTTTTGTGTGTATATGCCATTCTGGGGGATTTCCAGGCTCCTCAAAACTACGTCTAAAAGCCTGTGCCCTGAAAGTTGCAGGACCTGACAGGGATGGACTGGGTAGAAATGTCTCCTTGGCCAAACCAACCAGGTTGTATGAACTCTATAGTGTAAGCAATTCTTTACAAGCAAAAAATTCACCCCCAAAGGAGGCGAATTATGATAGATCAAGACCCCAAATTATAAAGATATTCACGAAGAACACAGAACCTGATTCTTGCTGGACCTGTGAGTGGGAATGAGTCAGGAGCAGCGTCCAAGGGAGTAGGGGAGAAAGTTGCTAGAATGAATGTCAACCCTTCAGCTGGGCTGGACCCCTTGGTCATGACCTTGAGGCTCAAGGAATTGGCTCAGACAGTTCTGAACTGAGTAGCCATCTCACAGGCAGCCCACAGCCCGGCAGGATGTCTCTCTCTAACTCTGCCATCATGACACTGCCATCTGCAGCGACTGAGCTGTGATTTCTCGAGACCAAATTTATCACGCCCGAGATTCCATTCTTACATAAGAATCACCTGTCGCTCGTGTGTAAGTTTCAGCACCAACTGAGCCAAGGGTAATCAAGACTTAAAAGGAAGGGGCTGAATAAATATCAACCAGATTTCCTCTCTCTGGGGCCAAATTTTGAAAAATCTTTCTGCCCTCATGTGCCCTTCATAGGAGACCGTCACTTTTCTACTTTCAGGCCTCATCGCTACTGTCAGGGGAAGGACGCTCTAAGAGCCACTGGCAATCTGTCTTCTTAGAGGTTCTCTTCAAGTTCTGACCTCAGTTTGCTTCAGCTTCTGTCTAGCCTCACGAGTTTCAGCCTGCCCTCATCATCAGCTAAACTAACCATAAAGCAAAGACTTGCCTCACATTTCAGAGGCCTGAAAGAAATCAGTAGAAGCACGGAGCTACACATCACTGGAACAGAGGCCGTTGGCCTAGGAAGAAGTACGAGAATGGCCCTCATATTTATACAGCACTTGGGGAATCTAGAAGATTCCTTTAGCCTAAGGCCTTGCAAGGGAGCTTCAAGTGTATTGTCAGAGGGCAGAGAAAATGACAGAAGGAAGCAGAGTTGTTTAAAGAGTAGTGGGGCTGGGACTGAGGATGTAGCAATGCCGGAGAGGGTGTCTCCTAAACTATTAAAAAAAAAAAGCCAGGAAAATTACCTACAGCTCTATTTGGTGAGATGTGAAAAAATTAAATTCAGACTAAGAAATATAGTGGGAAGGTTTGAATCTGTGACCCTGGGCAAATCGGTCCCTCCTCTGGGTTTCCATTTGTGAAACGGAGGAGCGGAATGAAGGCTTCTTCCTGCACTCGCCTGCCATGATGGGAGGTAAAAGAAAAGGCCTTTGAAGCCAACATAATTCCTCCTCTGTCCAGGGCAATGTAAACAACAATAACTCCAACAGCCTTCAGCCCTGCTTTTGAATGAGTTCTTTGCTATCTGAGAGGTAAAGTAGTTCATTCCTTGGGGAAAAGTTGAATGTGGTATGGTGGACCGTGCCCTTTTCACTCCGGTTTCATTATGTAATTCTGAATTAGGACGAACACACGGAACATTCAGTATAAGTTAACAAGGTTTTACTGAGTGTCCTCCTTGAACCCAAGGCTGCAGTTCAGTCCTCGGGGATAGAGAAAAATCGAGTGACTCGTCCAGGGTCTTTGGAGTGTCTGAAGATTTTCTCAGAGGGTCACATGTCCTATTTTAAGGCAAGCAGAAAAAAAGGTGTTCTATTTTTAAAGTCTTATTTTTTAAAAGATTTTATTTATTTATCTGACAGACAGAGATCACAAGTAGGCAGAGAGGCAGGCAGAGAGAGAGGAAGGGAAGCAGGCTCCCTGCTGAGCAGAGAGTCTGATGCGGGGCTTGATTCCAGGACCCTGAGATCATGACCTGAGCCGAAAGCAGAGGCTTAATCCACTGAGCCACCCACATGCCCCTAAAGTCTAATTTTTAAAATAAATACCACTTCTCTTTTTTAATAGAGGCAACTGAGTTGGACCAGACTTACTCTTTTTTTATGCCTTTACTAATTAATACGTACTATTTATGCATTAGTTATCTTGTTATGCATGTCTACAAGAAGCCTCACTTTGGCATTTCTAGGTCTTATACCGGCTTGAATTCTGGCTGGATGCCTCTAGGTAAAACACAAAAGTCAGTGGAGAGGTGGGGGCGTGGGAGGTTGGGTGAGCCTGGTGGTGGGTATTACGGAGGGCACGGACTGCATGGAGCACTGGGTGTGGCGCATAAACAATGAATGCTGGAACACTAAGAATAAATAAATGATCTTTAGAAAAAAGTCAATGAAAACATTTGAATTTTCAAGCAAATACACACTTGTACATTTTCAAGTTCCACTCGAGTACAATGTGTATGTTATGAAAAATACCAAAATGAATCATTTTTTTGGAGACTAATTCCCCTGTGTGCACACTAGGTAATATTTTTTCACATCTGTTGAACACGGTGCCCCTCAGGCTGATTCCTGGCAATAGAGTGTTATCCTTTGGTGAAAACTTCATTTTGCAGATACCAGGTAGACGGTCCCTTATACCATTTTTCCCAGACTATTTTGTTTTTCTTTGAAGTTTTCTAAGACAAATCACTAATCACTGTATTTCAAAAATACGCCTTCAGTGAAAAACAGAACTTTTCAGCAAGTAAAAATATTTCATATGAGGTCTTTCGGATGCAAATCATCCTTGACATGACCTGAAAGTATTTTAACTGTTCCCATATGGGTATGCTTGTGTGTGCCTTTAGTTGCATGGATTTAAACATACAAGAGTCCATGAATGGATATTGCCGGCCACATTACATACATCTAAGCAGTTTATACAATTATGCACCAAGAATGAAAGTGTGATACTCTTACTTGAGAAGTGTCATACTATATTATTGCCATGTTTTTCTTTCGATAACCCAAAGCACTACTTTGGGACCCCAGGTGTTCAGAATTGAGTCGATTATACTCTTCTGTCCATGAAATGCCAAAGCACCTTTATATCCACTGTTCTTACGGTGAACATGATGAGCCGGGAGGCAAATATTTAGGGCATGAACCATCCCAGTTTTCATGGGACTAAAGAGATTCCCAGGACATGGCACTTGCCATGGGAAAACCCCTGCAAATAGCATACAAACTGGTCATTCTGTGGATGTTATAATCATCATTTCTAATTGGGGAAACTGAGGCACAGAACAGCAAAGCGCTTTGCTCAGTCTACCCAGACAACTGCAGAGATGCAGGACTCAGTCCTCTGTATTTCAGCGAGAACACATTCACAAGCAGACATATCTCTGCTGTCTCCTCTACATCCTACTCTCACCAGGAATGGTAAGAAAACCAAGGTTGTCTTTTGCCTGTTTTGTGTGCGCTACCATCCCAAATATCCTAGGTTAAGATGCTGTGGGTACCAGCGTACCGGGCCCTTTGTGAATTTCCCACATTATTCAAGAGGAGCAACATCGTCATTTGTGTCTTGAAGAGAATGACAGAGAGTCAGAAGTTATAAATATCACAATTCTTAAGGGAAGAGCGAATACTAGTGAGTTCTGTCTGCCCCATAAGCCTCCTCTTTAGGACCACCAACTCTCTCTGGTCCTGACGGGTCCATATGTGTAATTTCATGAGACAAATCCGCTTCAGTAAATCTTAGGAAAGAATGGCCCAGTGGCCCCTTTGGGCCCACAACATGGTACTAGCTACCATTTACTGAGGGCTCACAGTGTGCGCTGGGTGCTGTGCTTATGGATGTCTTACACCAATTCCACGCTGTAGTGATGAACGTCCCCATTGGACAGATAACAAAAATGAGTCTGAGAAAGTTTAAGTGACTCATCCAATGTCACACAGCCGATAAAGGTTGGAAGTTGGATTTCCACCCAGGCAGTCTGATCCTAAATCTGATGCTTCGAGCCATCCACTTACCACTTTGAATACCAGAGCTGAACAGCCCAGTTGCCGATGTTCAGTCCCTCAGATAATGCTTGGCTAGGGCAGAACTAACACTAGCCTAGCTACCCATTCTGCAGATGCACAGAAAGTATGTCTGTCTGCCTATTTAGGTCAAAGGGCATGAGGGATTTTTAAAGATTTTTAAAATTTATTCCAGAGAGAGAGAGTTCTTGAGCAGGGAGAGGAGCAGTGGGAAAGAGACAAGCAGATTCCTCACTGAACGCAGAGCCTGACATGGGGCTTAATCCCAAGACCCTAAAATCATGATCTGAGCTAAAATCAAGAGTCAGACACTCAACAGACTGAGCCACCCAAGCACATACTTGTTTGTTTGTTTTAAGATTTTATTTATTTGCTTGAGGGAGAAGAAGAAAGTGAGCAGAAGGAGGCGCAGAGAGAGGGGGACAAGCAGACTCTGCGCTGAGTGCAGAGCCTAACCTGATCTCACAACCCTGAGATCATGACCTGAGCAAGAATCAAGAGTTGGATGCTTAACTGAACCACCAGGTGTCTCAAGCCTGAGGCTTTCTGATCATGGGTATTGAAGGATCTGAAAGAAGAGATTTTAATCTGTTGATTAATTCCAGAGTGAGCTAAATTGACCTGCCAAGCTTCTGTTACTTCTTCAGTACCTCTATTTCTCTCTCTCTGAAAAATATAATCAACACGGCCAGGGCTTCTTTGAGAAATGAACTGGGTAACATAATGGGAACGCACTATGCAAACTGTAAAGTGCTTTATACAATTATCCCATATGTTGAGAAGCTTCCAAAATAGCAATTTCTTCCAATGCCCTTGCAAAGCAAATGAGACACAGCTGCTAGAAAGCTCTGCAAAGAGACAGAAATCCAGCTCTTTTAAACATTCAAGGGGGAAAACACACACCGTAAAATTACCCCAAAGATGAATTTTACAAGATCCACAGAAGTGTCATCAAGTTTTTCTATGGGTAATTCTAAAAGGGTACCAGCATTGCAAAGATCAAACAAGACAGTTCCTCCACAGAAACCTGGGGAAACACAGGGCTTGAATGACAATTGCATAATAGTTAGAAATATAAATGATACTCACGTGAGCAGAAGCGAGGAAGCCAAGTTTACTGGCTCTTCTCCATCTTTACCAAGACAAGTCTGTTGGAGGAAAAAAAAAAAAAAAGAGAGAGAGAGAGAACTTGCTCTAAACTAAATGAGGATTTACAAAAAAAGAAACAAGGAAAGTAACATGGAATGAGGTGTTCATAGAATGCCTCCGAGCCTGGAGGGTGACAGGGCACTTGCCAAAGGGCAACAACAATTCAAAGAGTTGGTGGAAAGAACTCGAATACAATCAGCATTCCTGGTCATCTCAGAACAAGATGACACTGCTAAAGAAAATGTTCCACAATGAATGGGGGGGGTGGCTGGGATTTGGTGGACCTTGCTTCGGGGTGGAGAACTCAGGGATGAGTCACGGAGTGCTCAGATGAAATGGATGAAAGCTGGAGGAAGCTGAGTTAGGTCTCTGCTCTCTTCCTCTTTCTCTTCCTCTCTCTTGAGAGATTTCAGGCCTTCTGCAATCAGCCAAAGGGGGCAAGAGAGCTGGCCCTTGGGCATGAGAAACAGCCAAGCAAGCCTCACATGTGGCTTAATGTATAGAAGCCATATGCCGTATAAGCCAAGTCCTGAGATGGGGATGGGGAGGTGGGACTCTGATGTGCTCAAGAGAAAAAGCGGTGCAGACGCCTGTCTCCCCCAGGGGAAGAGCCCCTAGGTTATCAGAGAAGCAGGCTAAGCAGATTTTTTAGATTCTTCGGAGGAAAAGAAAGTCACAGTTCCTCTTAGTAAGTAATTTCTATCTTTATCAACCCTTTTGGCCATTAAGCTCTGTGCTTTAGTTAACAGCATCTTCTCCTGTTCTCAACTGTCCTCAACTGGTCTTTGCAGACATGAATGAGCATTTTCTTTTCCTACTGAAGTATAAATATGTCATATGGTTATACATAGTTACTCTCTTACTAAACTCATGTTGGAAACCCAGGCATTTCTCCCACCCCTTCCCAGATGAGAACTTTGCATCTCCCACCTAGGTTATAGAAAGGAAAAAAAAAATTTTTTTTTGATGCTCTGGCATCATTTTTCCTATTTTAGGTGGCTAACTATAGGTAAAGCAGAGAGCTTACATTTTCACATACTAAGAAAAAAATGTTAAAGGGTTGAGAAGTGGAGAGTTGATACTTCTACATACACTTTTTTCCAAAACGCTTACATTGATTTCTTTTTTGTTCTGGAATAAATTCAAGTGTAAAATGTTATGCTGTATATATTCATTATTTAATGAATTTATTGAATTTACATAATATTCATGAACTAAATATTATATTTGTAAGTTGTTCTGCCGGCCAAACTGTTCTCCTTCATTCATAAATGGAGCTTCTCAGTATTCAAAACTGATTATCATGAATGAGGGGAGTGTTACATCTTTAGAATTCTCCCAAAAGCTGTTAAAACCAAGATACTACCATTTGGTTTCCTTCTTAAAAATAGAAAGTTATTGTTCTTGATTTTTCTTTGTTCTGAATAGAAAATCTTTAAAATTAGGTTGGGTTTTCTTTTTTGTTGTTGCTTTTTTGTTTTTTTCACTGTGGCATTCCTGTAGGAAGAGAGAGGGGTCGTTCTTTTTTTCATCAACCAGAACAATACTAGTTTGAAGCACAGCCAGGTTCTAAAGAAACTATATTATAGCTTTCAGGAATGGGAAGAGCTTTTTCTCTCATGGGGCAAAAGGTGAGATTTTTTTTCCTATTGTCTTCAAGCTCTGTTAATATCCAGGTGTAAGTCCTTTCCACATACATCTCCAGAACTGTAAGCTGAATCCCATGATAGACAGCAAAGTGAGAGGATTCCTTGATTCTGACCAAGCCAGCAATATGCACTTGAATTTGAGTTGGATTTAGATGAGCAAGCTGATGGTAGAATAGTAGTAGAAAGAAGACTGTGGACTTAGCAGTCAAATCACATCGTGATCTTGGTGAGGATTTTGCTCTTTCGTGGGCAGCTTGGTATTTTAATTCACTTGGCAATTTGCAGATTTGCCTATTGTAGCATTTCATGTCTCCCCAATTCAATTTCCTCCTCTACACAATTAGCCCAACTTACTGTGCAGGTCTATCATAAGGATCAAATACAATGTATATTTCAGATGCTTACTATCATGCCTTGCACATAATGCTCAGTGATTGTTTCTTGTGATTGGGTCCTTATATGCTTCCGCGGCTAAACACCGGTCCTCAATAAAGTAATGCGGGGCTACAGGAGCCTTCTGCCACCACCTTTCCCTAAAAAATACACCACTAACTGGGAATATTCCCCTAATTTTGACAATTTATTTTACATTTGTTAAGGAACCACATCACCTTATACCTACTACATAATTTATTGGGCCCTTACCATGAACAATGTGCTGTAAGAAACACTTTACATGGGTAATCTCATTTCACTTCCCCTACAATCCTATGAGTTCAATGCTATGGTTATTCTTATTTTTTTCAAACATACTTGGTTCAGCAATGAAGAACCCCCACTAAGTATTTTTTAAACGTGTTTTATTATAATTGCAAAAGATTTATGCAATGCCGGGACGCCTGGGTGGCTCAGTTGGTTAAGCAGCTGCCTTCGGCTCAGGTCATGATCCCAGCGTCCTGGGATCGAGTCCCACATCGGGCTCCTTGCTCAGCAGGGAGCCTGCTTCTCCCTCTGCCTCTGCCTGCCATTCTGTCTGCCTGTGCTTGCTCTCTCCCTCTCTCTCTCTCTGATAAATAAATAAAATTAAAAAAAAAAAAGATTTATGCAATGCCTTCTGAATTGAGTTTTGTAAATTTTGTTCAAGCAAAGCAGTAAGATATAATTTCAATCCTTCAGAAAGTGTTTTATATATATATATATATATATATTTTTTTTTACCCCAGAGAGGAAACATAATTTAGATTAAAGGGTCTAATACCTCTCTCTTTTTAATCATATGTGTCCTTCCTATCTCTGATTAAGTTTAAGACCTTATCTTATATAAGTATGGCCAAAACTCCTATTAATATCTGTTTAAGAACTGCAGCCAATGTCTTCCAAGTGCCAAATGGTAACTGATAAGATGGTAGAGGTCAGCCATCTTGTTGAAATGAAGAGCAAGAGATCACTGTAGAATTCCCACGGAAATCACTCCACGCACATCCACCATCAAAAAAAAATATTATGGACATTTATGCACAATGAACTGTCAAATAAAAAATGTTCTATATGAACACCCCTAATTTTGAACAATTTTGAAGATTAATGAGACAATGAAAAATGCCTGCTTGATACTGAGACAGTTAGAAAAGAAGGGTTCCCTCATAGAACAGACATTACATTTCTATTTTCAAGTCTCGGTCAGTTCAGTTCATTTAGGAAAACTCCTAAAATGAAACATTTATTGCATACTTCTTATATTGTGTTTGGCTTTGTTTTATTTTTTGAATAAATATTTGTAGAAGCATATATTGGGGCTTTATTTTCTTTTGAATAATTTTCTTACTTCTTGGGAGAAAACTGAGGCAGTGGAAAGGGATTTTGCATAGGGTCTCAACACTCCACCTTCCTCTCCCACCAGCATTAGTGTCCCTCAACATCCCCAATCCTGTCGATGAAAGTATCTGATTTCTCTCTGAGACCAAATCTTCTGCTTGGATACTAGATTTATGGCCATTTGCCAGCCCAACAAAATTGCTCAAGGAATTCTTCCTGTATTTCCTGAAACATTAATCTGTCCCTGTCTACTGGATCATTTCCAGCAGTGCGCCATATTGTTATTTCTCCCAACTCCAAACCAACACAAACACCACCACCACAACTGAACCCTCAGCTTGACCTCACTTTCTCCACCTGTTTCTGCTCCATTTCTCTGCTTCCCTTAGCAGGAACTTCAAGAGCCAACTTTCCTCACTATTTCCCCAATTCTTCTTCTAGCATTGTCTTTTAAACCAGGCTTTAACCATTACCGCTGTACCAGATATGTTCTCATTAAGGTCACTGATAATCTCTAGTTGTGAAATTCAGTGGTAGGTTTTCAATCTTCCTCTTACTCGATGGATTATCAGCATTCGACAGACACTATTTTTCATTCTCCTCTACTTGATACACTTCCTTCTTTTGGTTTTTAGAACATTATACCCCCTACTTTTCCTCCTACTTTGATGGCCATTCTGTCTCCATCTCTCCTCGTGACTCCTTTTTTGATCTCTTAATGCTGGAGACCCCCAAGCTTCAGTCCTGGCCTTCACTATTTTATCCATACCCATTCACTGATAATCTCATTGAGCCTCACAGCTTTTAATACCAACATGCTGACAACTCCATCTGTAGCCCAGATGTACCCAGTATATTCTCACAAGCCCCACATACACATGATCAACAACCATTTTGACTTGGCACACTCACTACATCCAAAACCCAAATCCCAGTATTCCCTGAAGGCCTGTTTTTTTGCAGCCTTTTACATCTCAATTGATAGCAATTTCATCTTTCTTGTCCCTTAGGCCAAAACCTTGATTACTTTCTCTCTAACACTCCATATCCAATCTGTCACAAAGTCCTGCTGAACTCTACTTTCAGAAATATATGCAGAATTGAACTACGCATCACCTCTACTGACCAATCCATGGCTCAAGCCACATTATTTCTGCTTGGGTTACTGGCATTGTCTCATTCTCTTCGTGTCTATCCTTGCCTTGCTCAGTCTATTCTAAATACAACATTCAGACAGATCCTTCATTGAAAGTCAATACCTCGCAGTGATTCCCATTTCACTCAGATGAAAGCCAATGTCTTTTCCAGTGACCTACAAAGCCTTGCTTATATGGTCTTGACTTTGCTTCTGTTACCTCTCAGATATACTACTACTTTCCCTTCACACATTTTGCTTCAGCCCCACTGGCTTCTTTGCTATTCTGTAAGTATGTCAGGCAAGCTTCTGCCTTTTGGCCTTTGAATCGGCAATTCTCTTTGTCTGTCACACAGTTACCCAGATATATATACGTGCTTGTAGTGTTACCTGGAGGACCTTTGCTCAAGTGTACACACAGCCCTCTCCTGATAGCCCCTGAAGTCCTAAACCTCGCTGCCCTGCTTTCATTTCCTCTTTTCCATAGGGTCTACCACCAGAAATATAATGTATTGGTTTATGTATTATGTTTACTATCTGTCTGTCTCTGCTAGACTGTAGGCTCTGCAAGGGCAGAAATCTGTAGGTGATCTTGGTCATGCCTGTTCCTAGGCATCCAGAATAGTGGTTGGCATATAGTCAGTCAATGGGTGTTAAATTGCACTGAACTGAATTGAATGAAATAGGCTCTAGGAAAATAATCTGAATTGATGACATTATGCCTGTCTGAAATAAGTACATGACTTAAAATCACTTGATAGAGGATTATTGGCTAGTATCTAATTAGATCATAAAGCAAGAGGCAAGAACACTGGGATAACATGGTCCATTTGTTGGGAAAGAATATGGAACCAAAAATGACAATATGGGGGAAAATGCAGACAAATTTTCCCTCTTTTGCTTTTGAAGATTCAGGCAGTATTTTCAGATGACTCAAGAAGAAGTTTGGAAAAGACCACAACAGTGGGTTCTACAAAATCATGAAGGGGCTGAATATTCAACATGAAACAACAACAACAAGACAATTCTGGGTTTCTTTCACCAATATTTATAGTAGTTCTATATAGACACTCTGACCTATCGATGTCTGCCTGTGGTTTGTGCTACTGATGGTTATCTAGGTCCCATTTTATGAAAGTAGTCTCAGAGAAGAGCAGTGGTCCAAGGAATATTTATTTTTACCAGTCTCGACAATCTTCAGGTAGCACAGTGTTCTCAGCACATGGTCCCTGGACCTTCAGCATCAGCACCACCTGGGAGCTTGTTAGAATTGCAAACTGTGGAAACCCACCCCACCCCAGCCCTACTTATTTAGAAATTTGAGAGACACATCCTGTTATCTGTGATTTAATAAGTCCTCCAGGAGGTTAGGTGTGCCTAGATGGCTCAGTTGGTTAAGTGTCCAACTCTTGGTTTTGGCTCAGGTCATGATCTCAGGGTCATGAGACGGAGCTCTGGGTCAGGCACAACAGTCAGCAAGGAGTCTGCTTAAGATTCTTTCCCCCTCTTCTCCCTCATCCTCTGCTCCTCCCCTGCTCACTCGTGCTCTTTCTTTCACTAAAATAAATAAAATCCCTTAAAAAGAAAAAATAAGTCCTCCAAGTAATGATGATGCCTACTCAAGTTTGAGAACCACTGAGAAAACGACATGAGATAAATCATCAGAATTGTTCCTTTATAAGTTGATGATGACTCCCCCAGTAAAAGAACATTAGAATACAGATCTCTTTCATTGATAAATGCAATAAATTCCTAGGTCATCCAGCACCCAACAATGAGTCAGTGGACTTTCCTCTTGCACTAACCTTTATGAAATACTCTTTCTGGGCATTCTGCCTCGGATTAATGAGAAAGTAGTAGGCTGCTCACATATTCCAGAAACCAGATTTAATGATTTCACAATGCTCTGAGCCACTGGATTCCTGGCTCTTCCTATTAAGATTTATGAACTCAAATTATAGCAAGCCACATCTCAGCATATCTTCAAGTTGACAATTCCATTCCAACAATAAAGATGATCCAAGCAGATTGTGAATTAAGGAAAAAAAAAGATTTGGAGGGTTGTAGGGATTTATCCAAAAGTGACATACTCATTTAAAATACTGATCCCCAAGTAAGTCACCAAGAACCCTTTGGTTTGAGTATACACACAAGGGCCATCAGTTTGTAAGTTATTTACTTAAGCATTAAACTCCATCTGGTCTGTGAAGTTTAACACAAATATTGTGTAAGGCCCAATTTCCTGGAACTCTCACATTCCCATTGGTCTTTCAAAAGTAGACAGAAATCCCATTTTATAGAGTATGTAATAAGCTCAGTGACCTATCTGAGGACATACTGTTATGGACAAAGTCTAGACTGAGTTTCGGATTTCGGTTAAGAACTATGGATAAAGTGCCTGCTCTGTGCCACGACATGGATTAGGAGATGGGGATACAAAAATTTCTGACACAGGTCCTCCCTTTGAAGAGCTCAATATGAAAGGCCTTGTCTCCCTGATCATATAATACTCACCTTTGTAAGTTCTAGAAAAGTCAATGAAATACGTGGTAAAGATGGCTGATTTTAGCATATGCACACACACACACACACACACACACATAACCTGTAGAAGCAGCAAGTTTTTCATCACAAAGTGTCCCAAGGTCCTCGCACTGATCACGCAACACTCAGCTGAGGCGCCATGAGACATCTTGGTGATGAAGAGCTTAAAAGTGCCCTGTCACATCTTGTTAATACTTCATACCCAGAACAAAAGGCGGAGATGCCACATGAAAAAAATGATAAGCTTGCAGAAAGGAAGTGAAAACTGGAGATCATGGTCGGTCAGAGAAGACTAAAAGGTCTCTATGAACAAATCACATTCTGCAATTAAAAAAATCATGATGTTCAGATGTTCCAGACAAAGACCTGTTAGAGTAGATATGCACTCTTTCCATTTTCTCTTCATTTTCTGAGTATGAGGTTAAGTTTGAGGGTCTATATTGTTTAAAACCCTAGCACCTCTGCTTTGATAAATAAACACTCAGACTAAGTCGATAAACTCACGTGATTTGGAGACCGAAGCTCAGACCTCCATTTTGCCACTTTCTATGTCTACAACTAAAAGCAAGATTTGGGGATCGAGGGAAAAAGATTGTGGGGGGGGGGGGGTAGCGCTGAGCAAATAAGAGAACCTTAGACAGAGTTTCTTGAGAAAGTTAAAGCTTTTTCATAAAGAAGCTTTATAAACCTGAGGCCATATTAATCTATTCAGTTGACATTTTATTTAAGCACCTATAATGAATTTTGAGTGGCAATAGGTCCTAGGGTACCCTAGTGAATATAACAAAGTGTTTGGTGTTTTTTATTCTATTATTAGAATATCTGGGGAACACCCTCAGAAGAGTAACCTCAAATGACCTGATGTATGCAAAAACCGGACTTAAGGGAGCTTTTCAAATGAATTTGCTTGATTAGAAAAATAAAAGGACTAAGGGATAAGCTCTAATAACTTTTTTAAAAAGTTTACAATGTCACTTTAAGATGAACTTAGGTCAGCCAATATGAAAGCAAAAAAAAGAAGAGTGAGCTTCAAGTTATATAGAAGGAAAGAAAAATGGTTTGGGGGAAAGATTAGGAAGAAAGAACTTTTTACAAAACAGTAGGGCTGGTGATGGAATTCTTCTGCTATTCTGCTAAAGGTATTTGGAAAGTGAGTAGCTAATTCTCTCTCAATGGGTTTAAAGAAACAAATGCAAGTGGGGTGTAGCACAGTCATTTTCCTGAAGTTCCCCTTCTAGAATTCTGTGAATGGTAACTAGGTGGATTAAAAGACTTTTCTTCTTTATCCCTTATTTGGCTGATAAGTCTTGTTCCAGATTTGGAAACTCATAGGCATTGCTATGAAATGTATCATAGACCATGACTAACTATGAAAAGGACAAGTGTGTAAATTGCCTTACCAGTGAAAAATCCTCTGCCTGTCCTCCTTCTTTTTCTGAGACAAAAATTCAGTTTTTTCTCTCTGATTCATATCCTGAGGAAATCAGATCACAAGATGGCTATGTTCAATAAAAAATATCTCCAACCCCTACACTTTGAGAATGTAAGCTCTTTTTAATCCAGATGTTCATGATCCTTCCAAGAAAGCCTTTTCTTCAGAAGAACTTGGTGCCATTTCAGATGGCTAAGAGTCAGAACGTCATTCACATGAGAAAGTTGCACAATAATTTCCTTTATCTTCTAATAGGTCTAGAGAGTGTCTGCCAATGGCGGCCCACTGGTGTTGGGTATACTAGGCACGTTTCTAAAGTAACAGTTGACAGTAATTGAATTCTTACTAGGTATGGAGTCTCATTCTAAGTTTCACATGCATTTTTTCATTGAATCCATTTAATTCAACTACTTCAGGAGAGAAATCCTATGACAGACCCTGCTTCACAGATAGGGAAATGAGCCTTAAAGAGGTTAACTTGCTCAAAATGATGGCGCAATGCAGAGATGAGATTCAAACCCAGACCTGTAGGACACCAGAACATAAACTAGTGATTACTCGCATCATGTATTCCTTGAAAAAGATATAGTATCTCCATTATGTAAAAGAAAATGGAACCTCAGGGTGCCTGGTTGGCTCAAGTGATAAAGTATCCAACTCTTGGTTTCGGCTCAGGTCATGATCTCAGGGTTGTGAGATCGAGCCCTGTGTCAGTCTCCACACTCAGCGCAGAGTCTGCTTGAGATTCTTTCCCCCCCTCCCTTACCCTCCCCTCCCCCACTCTTCCCCTTGTTCACATGCTGTTTGTCTCTCTCTCTCTTTAAAATAAATAACTAAAATCTTTAAGGGAAAAAAACAGAAAATGGAATCTCAGAGAAGATAAGTAACTTGGTAAAGAACACACATACTTCTTTGGTCTGGGACTAGACTCAGGTCAGTTGGACTCCAACATCCACGTTCTAGATATATAGACATTAAACCCACATTCACTCCATGCAAAGTATTCTTAAACCCATTCAAATACATAAGTGTCAACTCTGTACAGAGCACTGCACGTGAGATTTTGAAGACAATATGAAAGATTTAAATATATTGTCCCTACCTCTGATCAACTTTAAATTCTAGCTGGCAGAAAAGATACACAGATGAATGGAATGAGGTCAGCTCCAAAGTCCTGTGTCATCATAGGTAAAATCACGTCCTATGAACTGAATAAATCTGAAGAGATGCAGGGGAAATCAGTGATAAGAGAAGAAAGCTAGCATAAAAACCTCTGAGAGGATGAATAAAACAAAACATGTGTTGAGGGGAGTGAATCCCACTGTCTAGTATCTTCCTGTTTTGTGGGTAGGAAAAAAAGGATGCTTTGGAGAGGTTACGGAAAGAAAACACAGTCTTAGCACTTTTTAGAAACAGTTTTTTAAAGATACGGCTCACGGGACACTTGTGTGGCTCGGTTGTTAGACTCAGGTCATGTTGGCTCAGGTCATGATCCCAGGGTCTTAGGATGGAGTTCCACATCAGGCTCCCTGCTCAGTGGGGAGCCTGCTTCTCCCTCTACCTGCTGATCCTCCTGCTCGTGCTCTCCCCCCGCCCATCAAATAAATAAAGAAAATCTTTAAAAAAATAAATAAAGATTTAAAAAATAAAGATACCACTCACAGTCACAGAGCAACGGACAGACTGAAGGAGAGGAAATGATTTTTCTGTGATTATGGCTAAAACTACTGGCTATTACTCTGTCTCTGGCGAGTAGGTTTCTATTGGGTCCCATCTAATACAAACTATAATAGTTACCAAATCACACCCAGACTCATTCTTTACAAAGGAAAGAAATAGAGCAGAGAGGAGGAAGAAGCAGCATCAACCTCAACATTTTCAATGGATTTTCCATGAGCGCTATCCAATCTAATGGAAAAGAAGAAAAACTTTTTTTTTTTTTCCTGAATTAAACTTGGAAATGGGGCTTTATTGGATAAATGGACTAGAAGACCGCTTATTGTAGCCTCCCTTCCTGGAAACCTCTAATTTAATAAAGAATGGGATATTTAAGAGAACCATTGGGATTGAAACTTCTCTAAGAACAGCATTTTCCAAACTGTACTGTGGAGGAACAAGAGGTACTCAAGAAGCTAATGAGTATTACTAAGTAAAACAATCTTATAGCTAAATAACTCTGGGAAAGCAGAGTTCAACTTTTTTTGCAGCCTTTGGTATGTTAATATGCATTTTGTATCTCCAGTGGGGATATAGTCAAAATTTCTCAACTTGTTTGACTGAAGAACTACCTTGTTATTTGGTGGAACTTGAGTTAACATCTCATAGACCTAGTGTTCCAAGGAAGGAGCCAGGTTCTCCTTCCTCAGGTAAGTTTTAGAAAGGCAGCCATCACAAGAGTGAGGTCCAGGTAGATCAAACCCTGGGTGCAGAGAGAGGACTACCAACTCGCCATGTCTTCAAACCCGTGAGTCTCCACATCCAGGTTCTGTGTGCTATTCACAGAATGAGAATGAGTGACAAATCTCCAACGCCTTATCCCATGCTTCTCAGGGTGGCCTTCACAGAAACATAGTAAAGCATTAGAGTCATCCTCTCCAGTAAGGATCAGCTCAGAGTTAGCACTGGTGGTAGACGTGGACAACAAGGCAAGCGTTTCTTTCCACACACTAGGCAAGAGCTCTGGAGAACCGAAGGAGTGCATGGCGTAAAGATTATTCACTGATTTTCCTGAACATACTGAATCAACTAAATTTTAGTTTTTCATCAATAATCATTGAGATACACCTGAAGAGTTCAGATCCCTTCATTCTGTATCTGTTGGATGGACTTAGCCGCCTTCTCCCACACCTGACCAGAGGTAAGATGGGCACACACAGGCCACATAGTGATTACATTTCTTCAGGTCCTTTGTACCAGCACAACTCTTTAAAATGCCATGATTATTTATGACCATTTAAAAGAAGGAAATCATGGCACTGAAGGAGAACTTTTACCTCATAAGGTTCTATTGCTAGAAGGAAATCGTTAGGCAAACCTGCCTACAAAAAATGCAGTTCCCTTAGCAGAGAGAACACCTGATAGTCACAACATCTAAATGACTTAATCCCCCACATGTCACATGTCCAGCTGAGTCCGACCACATACCCTGAGGCAGTGTTTCTCTACCCGATCCTCAGAATCAGCAATGAATAAGAAGCCAACATCCCCTCATTAACTTGCATTCTGCAATAGCATGAACCAAAATTTTGAGCCAGTAAGTAAAATTAACGCAACACTTAGCATGAATATCGTATCTTTCTATGTAACTATATTTATGCATCTTTTCATATCTTCCAAATACTCTTGTCAATTAAGAACTCTCTGTCTTAAAGATAATCAGATTTAAAGAATAGCAAGTTTATAAATGGGCCTTACAGTTTACTAAGTACTTTCATTTACGTGTCTTATTTTATCAGTATAATTCTGAGAGTCTTCAGAATGATAAAGTAGAGATTGAGAAAGTATCACCAGGCTAATACCTGGCAGAGTGAGATTCAAACTCAGACTCTCTAATTTCAGATTTAGTACTAACTCCCCATGAGGTGAATCAATACCCATATTTTTTTTGAAGGATTTCCTTTGTCAGTCCCTGGTGATCTCAATCTTTCCATACCCCTAGTGGACTGTACTGTAAAATTAAGACGTCATTGGAAAGTTATTTCCCAATTATTTCACGTATTTCTGTCTTACCTCTGCCATTCAAACAGAAGCCTTTGATTACATCCTACTTTCAGGCATCCCTGAGCTTTGCATAGGCTGTTCTATGGCAAAGAATACTCCCTACCCCCAACCCCCACAGGAACAGGTTCAATCTTCTTATTCAGCAGGACCCAGCACCTACCAGGCGCAGCCTCCTTCTACCTCTTAGAAACGTCCTCTGGCCTTCTCCCTCTCCCCATCCTTGTTTAGGGGGGGACTACACTGTGTGCTCGGGGCTCCCGTAGCACCAGCACAGATGCCGGTGGTGGCTTCATCCCACCCACTACCCTGCAAGTGTCTGTTTATTGTATTCATCATGTTTCCCTCTTGACCTTGATCATCTTGAGAACAGGGATCTTGGGCTACTTGTCTTTCAATCCTCAGAGCCTAGTACACAGTAGGCTGTTGATAATTAATAAATAAATAATCTGATAAATAGATCTGATAAATTGACACAAAGCCAATTAAGGCAGTTAGTGTCTTGGAGGAGCTTCCAATCTCCCGGGGAAGAGAGGTCTGTAAATAGACCAGGGCCAGCGTCATGAGGAGCTCTATTTCCCGGTACAGATGGGTTCCAGGTGCTGTGGGAGCACAGACAGGAAGGAATTGTGCTGCCCAAGCAGGCTGCCCTCGGAGACAGTGAAGCTGAGTAGAGCCTCCAAGAAGAGTAGAAGGTCACCAGCCGATGTGTACGGAACGAGAGGAGGAGGCTGGGACTGGGAGACAAATGGGGATGGCAGGCTTTAGCGGGGCTCTGTTGTGTTGGCTCTACAGCAACCCCTTCTCTGGATGAGCTGCCCCTCTCGCCGGCTAGCCCCCTGGTGCTAAGAGGACCCACCAGCCACGGAATCTTGTTTTCTTTTGCACAGGGAACTTTCCAGAAGTTGTACACATTTCTCCAGGCTCATGGAGGAAGCAGATGGGAGAGAATAAAACTGACCCAGAGACGGAAGCTGAAGACAAAGTTGGAGAAAGTGTGTCATGGTAACTAGCACCTGAGTCCCCGATTTTGGTAATTTCTGGAGGTTGGTATACTCCTGCCCTTCCAGAATGTGGTTTTGTACCTCAACTAAGTCAGGATGGGTTTCTGTCACTTGTGAACACAGAATCCTGATCAACACCAAGACCTTAAAAAGAGACTCTCCCACAACAAATACAGAGATAGGTACAGAGTAACCCCTCTATATTTTATTCCTCAGATGGAACATTCCATCATCTAGTTCCATCCCTTAATAAAGGATGGAATAAGTTGGAGACAGAGGCTTAGGAACCTCTCCAAAGCCACTCCCCTGGCCACTCAAAACAGAGTCTACACCAGAACCTGAACTCTCTTCTCAGAACAGTGTTCTGTTTACAACAGAGTACTGCCTTGCCATTTGCTGGCTAATTAGCCTTAAGGTAAGAGGTGATCTTGGGATTCAGCTGTGGTTAAAAAAAAAAAAAAAAAGAATAAATAAAAATGGACAAAGAATTCATGATGTGAATATGAGGTGATGACATTATTGTTTTTTAATTCATTCAACAAATCGCCCCTGACATACACCTGTTTCTGTGGTAGGCTGGTATTTTGAAACAAACAAGGCATGTTCCTCGACCTCAAGTAGCTCACCAAGGAGAGTGAGAAACAGTCCGGCTTACCAGAGCTCATGTGCCCTCAAGTTAGCCATCTGCGGGAATATAAGCTTATGACTTTTGCAATTGCCACTAAGGTCTTTTTGAACCAGTTATGAGCAAAACAAAAATGTCACCTCATAATTTCATAGCTGCATTTAAATTCACTTTTAATCAAAAATGGTATCATTCAGCAGGACCAATTAGATATGGCATTTGGTTTTTTGAAAATGCAAAACATCTTGCAAAGACAAGGATTTTCCTCTACTAAATATATCCAAAAGAATATGCTATAGGTTCTGAGGTCTTCTTAAAGATGTCGTGTCCGAGGCTAGGCAGCATCACTACCCAAAAGGAAACTATATTCAGGATGGGTAAACTTTTATGTATTGTTAAAATAATGAGTTCTAGAATTTATATTAAATTTCCAGACAGGCACATATGTGCCCAGAGGCAGGTGCCAGGATCACCTTAAGTCACCTTGAGTCCCTTCCAGCTCTGTGATTCTGCAGTTGCTTATACTGGATCTCTCCAAGTCTGTGATGGGCTGAAGAGCTATTCCTGTCCTAGTTCTTTTCCTTATATAGGTCAAATCCCATTCCAACGAGTACCATAACAATAACCACCTCATGGCCTGGTTACTTTAGACAACCTGATAAAATGAGAATCAAGCATGACCTCCAAGTCAGAGTTGGCTGTTACAGAATTTGACCTGAATATTATTTAAGCAAGGAGGGAGCCAGTATATTGAGTTTTTATGTTCATGGCACTGGGCCATCGCAGAACACTCAGACAGAAGGTACGGAAAAATCGTCAGAGTCCGAACCACAACACTCAGTTTCCTGATGGACGCTGAAAAGTCAGAATGTCTGGGAACTCAGTTCTCGGTATCTCTATGTGAGAACAGTATCCATCTTCTGCCTGTCAACTCCAGCCAAAGAATGTCAAGGCAACTTGTACATCTTAATTTGGGTCTATATAAAAGCGTTCTTGTCATATTGAGTACCCCCAAACCTGAGGCATCTTTCTCCATTCTTTCCCCAAGGGCTGGATTCATGCTTCCTTCTGTCTATGTTCTTTTTTTTTGGGGAACAAAGTGCTAGTTGCTACTCTCTGAAATGTTCTTCTACAAGAATGTAAACTGCCTGAGGGTAGAGATTTGCTTGTTTGGTTCTCAAGTGTATTTAATATTTGGATCTTCTTTCTAGGATAAAAACTCCACAAAACTATGAAATCTCACATTTAGAACAATGCCTGGCAAACAGGAAGTGCCTGATAATTATTTGTTGAATGAATGAATGAATGAATACATGATAAACAGTTTCAGACCTGTTGTCAAAGCCATGCTTCCACTCTCCAAGCAATTAGGGGTCCTTCTTCTGACCCTCTGGTACTGTTTGCATTTCTTTATTATAGCATTTGTTGGATACTCTACCTCTTCTTTTTTTTAAAAAAAAAATTTGTTTATTTATTTGCCAGAGAGAGAGAGATCACAAGTAGGTAGAGAGGCAGACAGAGAGAGAGAGGGAAGGAGGCTCCCTGCTGAGCAAAGAGCCTGATGTTGGGCTTAATCCCAGGACCCTAAGAACATGACCTGAGCTGAAGGTAGAGGCTTAACCCACTGAGCCACCCAGGCATCCCTCTACCTCTTTTTGATGCTGTTTTCCCAGATAAACTGGGAAAGATTTTAGGTCAGGAACCATGTTTTGCAACTCCACATTCTCTGTGCCTAAAACAGTAAGAGTTCAATCAATGTTCCTGGCTTGAACTATTGAAAGAATGAGTAAAAATATTTCTCTTATAACAATGAATACTGAAGAATTGTGATTTAACATCATACCTCAAATTTTGCCTGGAGTCCAGAGCTTTCCAAGCTGAAGAAGCTGTGAGTCACTGGGCTTAGAGGGGAGGGGTGTTTGTTTGTGGAGGGCTCGTTTCCCGACCTCAATGAATCACATGTATAATCACCCCAACTGCATCCTGTCTGGGGAAGTAACCAAAACCCCTATTTCTGGCCCCAATGGCTTTTTGGCTTTATGAGTAAATGCCATTGGCATGCCATTAAATAAGTGGCCTCAGAAAGCCCTCAGCCAGGGCTATAACCTTATTATAATCAGGTTATAGAGGAGCTGTCTCTTGAGGAGAGCAGAAGATGAAGGTGTAAACTTCTCATCCTACCTGGCCCACTGCTTTAGCTGCTCACTGGTGACCTGGCCTCCAAGACCTTTCCAAACATCTGCTACATCTTTTCTCAGATCACAGGTATGATCATGCAATTTTCCTGCAGAAAAACATGGACTGATTCTCATCATTCACATAGTAAGGACCAAACTTCTTAACCTACATTTCAAGGCCCTCTAGAATCTGACTCTGACCTATTTTGCTGACCTTATCTTCCTCCACTCCTGTGTAACAAGATGCTTGAAATACAGTGAATGGTTTTCTGATCACACACAAGTCCTATGCTTTGCTCTATGACTTTGTTCTCTCTGCTTGCTCCTAGAACGCCCACCTACTTCCATTCCCAAATGCCTAAAACCCATACATGCTCAGGTCTCAGAAAATGCAAACTTCTTCCACAAGATCTTCAGTGACTGTCTAATAAGAAGAAACAACTTCTCCTTTGAGCACGCTCAGATTTTGTTTGTACTTCCATTCTGTTACTTATTTCTAATTTGTATTATAAACACAAATGTACATGCTTGTTTCTCTAATAAATCAGTTAGTAGAGTATCTGGAGCTTAGTCAACGTGATACTCCTTCCACTCCTTGTAGCACCTACCACAGTGGGCACTCCAGATGAAGGTTGGTTGGGTGGAAAAAGTGAAATAGCTCAGTTGTTTCAATCCTCATCTTTGGGTTGGAACCTACAGAGAAGGTTTGACATAGGAGTGTCTTATTGCCATCTCTATTATTGTCTCCCTTACTTCCATTCCAAGAAAGCATTAAGGTTAACAAAACCTTTGGTCTCTGCAAACAACGTGCTTTAGGTCTATGGATCTCAAAGGCAAGGTCTTCCTTCCAGGTATCCTTGTTCCTAGTATCTAGCACCTTATGGCTCACCTTGCTAGTAGATGAAAAGAGCTCAGGGCGGGGTGGGGGGAGTATAATTTTGATAATAAACCGAGTAAAAGCAGTGTGTAATTAAGAGGGGATTTGCCATTTCAAAAAGCAAACTTAAAAGAAAAAAAAAAGATAGCATATTCCAAAAACAAAGACATCTCTGTTTCCTCTTGTTACAGAATATCCATGCCACGGTGCCAATTTTGGGGCGGATACATTCCTTCAGTATGGATAAGTGAGAGTTGAGGCAATAAAGCTTAGCTTTGTTTGACTGCAAAGCATTTTTTTTCCTCCTTTCTGTTTATTAGTATTGCTCTGATGATGAGAAGGACGCAGACGCAGAACGAGCGTAAAATCACCCAGGCCAAGGTCAGATAAGAGGGAACGGAATGTCAGGAGTATCACTTCCTCTCCTATCCTATGGCAATGACCACATCTGGGTGGCTGAAAGAGACAGGCAACCATGACTGTGGCTTGAGAGCCACCTCCACTGCTGCTCCAATGGCGGCCCTTAGGGCAGCACCCTTCCGTCTTTGGAAGCTCAAGGTCTACCTACACCAGTTAATGGCCGTATGGCCATGGGAAAGTTTGCAATGTCTTCATCAGTGACAGGAGGATAATAATACTGTTACAAAATAACAGACTTGATAAACTGTAAGGTGCTGTTCAAATATTAGTTGGTGTTGTGAAATTCAAAGATAACTTGTCTTTCATCATCCTACCACTGGGGTTGGCAAAGTTTTTCTGTAAAGGGCCAAATAATAAATATTTTAGGACCCTTTGTGGCTACTGGACTGTCTTTGGAGTAGGCAAGCAGCCACTGACAATATGGGAATGGAGAGCTGTGCTTTGTTCTGATAAAACTTTATTCGCAGAAAGAGGTAGCAGACTGGATTTGGCCCATGAGCCCTATTTGCAAATCTCTGCCCTACATCTTTGGACAGAATGAACACCAGAGGAAGACAGAGGGGCATATCTAAAACCCTTCCTGCTGTGAAGAATGATATTGTCAGTTTTTCTGAGCAATCGTCCTGAGATTTTCAGACTTCTCTTTAAGGTAGTTTTTGAAACAGAATTTCCATTTTGTCCATTCATCTTCGTCATCATAAACATCACTTTGTACCTAATCTAGAAGTATTACCAGACCCCTAGTTGACCACGTCTACCACTTGGCCACACTCTCTTCTGGGAAAGACAGCTCTGATTATTGTTAAAGAAAATATCCATCATACTTGTGGTGAAAGGTCACTACATTTTTTAACAAATTGGTCCTTTGAGCAAGATGAATTTTAATGGATTGGTTTATTAACCTAAAGGTTGAACCAGGCTGAGAGTAACTGAATGATCTGTTCATAATTAGTATTATTTATAATTATTTTACTTGTGAAAAAATATCACCTGAAATGTCAGGATGTTTTTTTTTTTTTAATTGCTTCAGATGAGATTCAAAATAATTGACTTTGCAAATGTATTTGAAAAAAACTCATTTAAAAATATCTGGAGCTGCTGAGCATCTGTCTGGAAGAGGCAGTATTGATATTCATTACTAGGAACAGAGAAGAAATTGATCCATGATTTTTTTTTTAACCACATGAAGTGTGTATTGCGGTCACTGCTGGACTCCAGAATTGCTGAAATGCTGATATGGTGCTGTGCTCATTCCTCTTCCCCATTAACTGTGCTCTCTGAGTGAGTATGCTGCATGAATGTCAGCCCATGTGTTTTCTCAAATCTACATTTGCATGTATTTTGTATTAAAAGGGGAATAAGTACCTGCTGGAAAGAAGGAACATCTATATATGTTTATAGTGGCTTTAGAAAAATACAGTCTGTGGACCTATGATGCAGCTAGGCACATGCTTTAGAGAGCATACAAACTTTTTGAAGGAGAGTAGGTGTATGACTTAAACTTAATACTCTCTATCGATATTTAATTTATTAGTCAGTTGGGGGACAAGAAAAGAAATAGGAGAATATATGAACATCAGGGACAGGCAGCTCTTAAAATAATTACAGTTGTGAAATATGGGGAGGTCACTAGTAAGGGACATGCAGCAGAACACTGACAATGCCTTATATATAATTATATAACGCTGTAGAGTTACAGACTTCTGGAGTGTTCTGGTGTAATCTCATGTGTGCCTCACAGGTATAGTTGGATGCAGTAAGAAAGGGTAGTAGCAACTTCATCTGAGATGGAAAGAGAAGGCTCAGGGGGGTCAAGGGATTCATCCACGGTCCACACTACCTTCCTCATACACCACGCTGCCTCTGGAACCCAGAGAAAGGGTGAATGTGTCCACAGGTACCAAAGCCAAGTCCAGCCTTCATGGGTTGACTGAAAGAGCCTGATCCTGAGCATAAACCCCATTTTCCCATCTGAGATATTTTAATGAGTAAGTAACAAGTAGTCCGGAAAGAACATTCCAGGCAGGGAATATGGCAATGGGATTATAAACACAGCCTCTTATTTGCTTCTTCCAAGTCAAGTCTGATCAGGTGCCTGAGACACATTGTGACATGTATGCCACCAGCACAGTGTCGAGGACACAGACAAATCCCTCGTCCAGATAGCCAAGCAGACACCATCAATCATCATCTGCATGTTTGTGAACTAGGAAATTGGAGCTGAGACTAGGGAAAGAGAATGTATGAAGGTGGCTAAAAGGGAAAGAACACAAAGTTTCCCACTTAACTGCCAAAGAGGTTGCTCTAAAAAGGGATGTGACAATTAGAGATCATATACTTAAATTTTCCCACAAATAGTACACGCATGTTCCTCCAAAGCTCAGTAGAAAAATACCCCACTGAGAAGCGTAAGGGTATATTAACTGATTAATTATTATTAATGCCATCTTTTATTTAGCTAGCAATTATAATCTATTAGGAGCATTTATTCACATTATCTTACTTATTCAATCCTCAGAAAAATCCTATAAGGCTCATCAGTAATGTATTATTATCTCCCTTTTATAGACAAAGAAAAAGGGGATTCCGACGTCTCCTTGCTTAAGCTAATCTGGCTAAGTAGCAGAGTGAGCACTTCTGACTCCTGGTCCATTACCCAGAGCGACTGCGGGAGCCTTGAGGGAAGAAGGGGACCGTCTGAGACAGTAGCTGGGAGCAGAGAGAACCTGAAAAGGCCATCAGACCAGAATTCCTTCCAGTTTAGAAAGTCCAGAGTCCGGAGTGGGTGTGGCTACATGACATACAAGGCCCAGACTTAGACAGACTTTCAGGCATATACCGACTCGCTCTGAATCTTCTTGGGCAGCTGAGCACCCACTCGCAGACTCGGCCTCTCCTGTCCTCTGAAGTTTCTGGGCGGCAGAGTTGGAGCCAACTTCAAGCTAGTTTAAGTCTCTGAGTCAGTTCACACACCCTCCCTCTCCGCTCCGGCTCCGCAGTCAGCCTTCCACATCACATCCTAGGAACATTTTTGTTCTTTTGCACTCCTTTTGGGGGCACCTCCCTCTGCTCTCCCTCAGTCTCTCTGCACTGCCTTTCCCCCCTTAATCTCTCCTGACTCTCCCTGGTCTACTCCACCCACCCTCCCACCATCAGGGGACTCTGTGCCTTTCGACACCCCCGTCCCCCAACTCCCGTGAGCCCCTCCATCGTCCTCTCCCGGGCACCTACCTGGGCTGTGCAGTCACGGGCACCTCCTTGGTTCTGCCTGTCTGAGGCCGCCTGCCTCCATCCAGGGCCTGGGAGCCAGGAAAGTCTTCAAGCTCTTTGTTACTTTTCCTTCTTTGTGGATCATGCTAGGTAATTAATAACAAACAATACAAGATGGCATCAGCTGTGGTGCTCGGCTGCAGCCTCCAGAAGTGTTATTTCAGACCCCAACATTGCAACAAAGAAATCTCACAGTTGGGTCAAGCGCGAAAATCAGAGGACAGGAGGAGAAAACTTCAGCTTCCAAAATTCCACTGCCCTCCGGGGGCTCCCCCTTGTGGGAGATGCGGGGCATGGCAAGGCAGGACACAGCTGGGCCAGAGCCTTGGAGGGAGGAGGGCCAAGAGCAGAGTGCACGCCTGGGGGTGGGGGTGGGGGGGGCAGTCAGGCTCCACCAGGAAGAAGCGCCTCTGTGTCTCTGTGTGACACAGAGCTGAAACCCTCCGTCATTCATCAGGGGAATATTCTGGGGGAGACAGAGCTCTCCGTGCCTGGAGGTCTCTGAGCCCAGGTGAGTGTGGCGTGAGTCATGGGCTTGCACATAGGCTCTGTATGGGAAGCCGTGATTGGCAACCATTTGCCTCTGCCTCATGTCCAATTCCCTCACCCGCACAAATGCATCATAAAGTCAGACATTCACAAGGGGCTGTTCTGCAGAGACAGGCGTGGTCTCCGTCCTCTGAGCAAAGTGAAGGTCCAGCCTCCAGGACTCTCCCCAGTGTAGGTGCACCACCTTTTGGAACCTGGCAATTTACCGCTCCCCACCTTGATGGAAACAATGTATGTCCAAACAGTAACTTTCTCCAGAGAGATACAGTCTCATTCATTCTCTCCTACCCTGGCAGGCAGGTAGGAAATCAAATATATTAATTACTCTTTTCTGCAAACAGAACCAGAGGCTCACATAGCCAAGTAAGGTATCCGAGGCACTAGGAAAACAGTCAGTGGAGCTAAGGGCTTAGCTTTCCTGCCTTCCCCCTGCCCAGTGTGTCTAGACTATATGCTCTGTCTCTGGAGAGAACAGGAAATGATGCTCACTGCCCTTCCCCAGTGCAGGGCTATGAGCGGCACAATTAGGAGCACTGACGGACTCCCCAGCCATGAGGACAGTGTGCTGCATATGACATAGATAGAAAGTCCCAGACAGCCTGCAGGAGAGAATTCGTCATCGTGTAAAATGTCAAAACAACCAATGGCCTATTGGGGTTGTTACTGGGCTTCTTATTTTCCCAGAACCGGGGCTGGCAGTGGGGATGGAATAAAGACACTCTGCAGAAGGACAGCAGTGCCCTGGCCAGAGCTCGCCATGTGGGTTGTGACCTGTGACATCATTCCACCAGCATGCCAGTTCTAAGACCTTGGTTGTGAGGTTAGGTTAACTCCATTTTATGGACGGAGAAACTGAGGTCACAGTGGTTAACAGACCATGAAATAAGTGGCAGAGATAGGGATCAAGCCTAAATCTGTTTAAGCCGAGAGCTCTTCTCACCATATCACATTGCCTCATCGACTCTTCTAGCTGTCCTGGCAAGGGAACTCTGGCCAGGGGGTCAACCGAAAGCATCCCATATTAGTTTCAGCAAACCAATCTCAAGCTGCTTCCCACTGATCCCTACTAAATTCCACTCGCTCCTTGATGTTGGTGGCAGCTCTATACTGAATCACGTGGGAAGACTGAGCTTGGAATAAAACCATAAAACTCCATGTATTAAAAACCTTCCTCACGGGCTCTTTTTCCATAAGCAATGCAGACACTGAAGGCATAAAGACAAAACAAACACCCGAGACAACAGGAGTTATGTGCCACCAAAAAGAGGAGGATGATAAGTTGATTCGTGATATGGTTCCTGATCACAGACTCAAGATCTGTTTCTCAGACCTATATTGGGCTCTGGGCTAAATAGGAAAAAAAGCAACCAGCCCCGGAGACACTTAAACTTCGTTATCAACTCAAGTCAAGTATAAAACAGCAATGAGGATTTGGAGAATTCAAGGAAAGCTGCAAAAACAAACAAACAAAACCCCCTTTCATGCAGATGGATCTAGAACTGAGGGCTTTGGGGGATAGGAATGGTGTGAAGGAAGGAGTAGAAGCCCGGAGATTCTGTTCAAGGAGAATGTACCACGAGGTCGGGCACGTGATGGGCACCATGTCAGGGGCCAGAGAACAAACAGGAGGATAGATGGGGTGAGAAAGCTGGCCAGAGCACCCCATTCCAACCCTGTGCTAGACAAAATGGAGTCCACTGAAAGGAGAGGAACCAGAGCATAGAAAAGACCGGAAATCACTTGATGAGGAACTGGGAACATTGAAAGTGTTCCGGCAGATGAAGGTAAAACTCCCGATCAGAAATAATGGCTGTCCTCCACTGTCCAAAGGGCTCTCAGAAAAGGGATGGGATTTTGCTCTGTTGAGCATCAGGGAATAGACTGCAGCCAGTGGGGAGAAATTTCTAAGAGAGTGCTATCTGACTCACTAGAAGGAAAACATTCTGCTAGCTCAACCCTAGACTGGAAAGATTACTTTCTGTCTGGAGAAGGCTAGAAGAGCAAGTTTTTTGGTCAAGGAGAGGGGGCCATGCACACAGACCTATGGGACTGCAACCACCCGTGGGGATCCCTCTGTTTCTATGATCAACCCGAGGCCTGAAAGGAAAAGCTGGACAAAAGAAACACGTTTGTGTGCGATCTGATCTGCATACAAAGCATTCGACTCCTACAGAGGGATCTCACAACCTAATAAGATCACCTCCATCCAGAGTAGCCTTGCTGCCTTGTCCTCTTTTCTCCCTCGAACTGCACTATTTATTTTCACTGTCTCAGCTAAGTCCAGTATTTAAGCACCTCCTAGGTGCGGCAAATGCCCTTCTGTAGAGGGGACAACACAAAGGAAAAGGTAAAACTCCTACGTTCTGTTCAGTTTAAGGAGAATCTCAGGTTTTAAAAAAGAGATTTAGAAGTCTTCTTGTTGGACGCCCCCACCCCTCCTGTTTGAATTCATTCCATATCTTCCCCAACTGAATACCACCTGATCTCAGTTTGAAAGCCACCTCCAAAGCTAATTTCATCACAGGCCATTCTAATGTGGAGCAAGCAAAAGGTACACATTCCGAATGCACCAACAAGTCAAGGAAACACGGAAAAAGAAAAATGGTACCATTAGTACAAATACAGAACCTAAGTGAATCAGGATTTTTAAAAGTCAGAATTAGAGTAAATTTTAAAAATATCATCTCTAGTTAAAATATCACCTCTAGTTCTACACATTACTGGTAAAAGCGCAGGTGAAATTGTTGTGTGTTATACTGTCTTTTGCATGTGTGTGCAAGCCTTCCAGTGCAAGGTGGGAGACGGAAGACTAGAGGCAAGATAACTAAACAAGGTAAAAACTGTGGGTGAGGAAGAAGTAGCATGAGCTCTGAGGTCCGGGCAGGCAGCCTGTGTCTGGAACAGCCTGCATGTGGGGACCCAGGACAGGGCTGTAAATTCAAGTGGAAAGCTGGTGAGGGTGGCAGATGAGAAAAACAGTGCATTCAAGAATGCACCTGTGTTTGAGTAGAGGGGACAGAGGGTATGAAATGGTTGAGGAAAGGACATGGAGGTTAGGGATGGAGGGGGAAAGAGAAACAGGAGATTGGTAAGGGAAATTTAAAGGTAAATTAAAATTAAAATTTAAATTTAAAGGAAATTTGAAGTGAAGAGAGAGCTTCCAGGGAGGTCTTAGAGCTGCTTCCAAGACCATGTTGGATCTCAAGAGATGGTGAGAGGTGGGGATAAGGCTGCATGATGAGGGGAAGGGAGACCTAGGCCCAGAAAAGATGTGAGTGCATGAGGCAGCAAGGAAGCTGGACTCATCACAGGACTTGGTTTCTCCATTTCTCTGACTAGCTCATTTTCCTTTTATTAAAAAATATTTATTTTATTTATTTATTTGAGAGAGCAAGCAAGCAGGGGGAAGGGCAGAGGGAGCGGGAGAATGAGAGTAGAGCCCGACTGGGGGCTTGATCCCATGACCCCGAGAACAGGACCTGAGCTGAAATCAAGAATCAGATGCTTAACCAACTAAGCCACCCAGCTGACCCTGACTAGCTCATTTTTCAGAGGAGAGGAGTCAAGAGTACCTTTTTGGCTGTGGAAGACTGTTCATTCATCAGAAAAATCTGAATCCGTCCAGTGTTGACTAAACACCTCCCATATGCTCAGCTACGTCACAGAAATAGAAATAAAACACTACTAAGAAATCACGTTGTCAAATATCCCATAGTAATCTGTATTACTGTTAGTCAATTAACAGTCATTTGCCTAGTAACTACTATGGGTCAACGGCCATGGTAAGCACTAGGAATGCAGTTGGGACGACAGGGGCCCACTCTCATGGAGGTCACAAATAAAGAGGAATGAGGAGAGGGCAGCCAAGCATGAAAGAAACTGGAGAGAATTCCAGGGCGCTGTGGAGAAAAATAGCAGACATACCAAACTGGGTTTCTAGTTTTTACAGAAAAGAGACATGAAAAGCCAGAGAGAATCAGGAGTAAGCAGTACCCCCATTAACTTCCCAGGCTCCAGAGGATGGTGGTGGATGCTGAGTCCAGCAAGGGACCATGGAGGCAACCCATGGGGAGCCAGACTGGGCAAGAAGACTAGCTCTACCTCTTGAGGGAAACAAGCGAGACTCGTGATGGAAGAAGAATGCCTCCTACTCAAGATCTTCCCCACTCGACCCCTCTCGCCCTGCCTGGTCTGACCAGTTCTGTTGGTGTGGCCACCACCCATGGCTAAGTCAAAGAAATGGTCCCTAAGGAGCCTCTCTGATTTCCTGAATTTTCTGTCTGTCTTGCTTTTCTCATGGGTTCACAGATGAGCCTTCTCTCACCCACCCTAAACGCCTGTTTCAGGGAAGCATTTGCATTTTCCTTGGCACACATGCAGTTTGCTGAGTTCTTTTAGGCCAGGCCAATTACAACAAGGCCTAAAATTGCTGAGCTGAGTGGTTTCTTCAGGGATCTGCTTACATTCCCTCCCTGGAAAGATCAGGGGGCCCACTTTGGGCAGTCTCTGCACACAAAAAGGGCACGTTCCACTTTTAAGGTGGAGTAAGCATGGGATGCTTTTACCAAAGAGGGGAGGAGGCACGAACAATTTTCACTTTGGATTTACATTGCTTGATTGGGTTTCATGCTATCCAAGATGGACAAGATGGCTCAGAGTCAGCTCCCTTGAAGACTGTTTTGAGAAAGGGCTAGGGAAGCTTTTAGTGCAAGCCTCATGGGATCTAGAGTTGGCAAAAGAATTTATATGTGTCAATACCCTCTCATAACATTACAATTACATTTTTGTAAGTTCTGGTTTGGGAAGGAAGACGGAGTCAGTATCGAAATGACAGGCCATATGTAATCATGGAGGGATGTGTTTAGGCAGAAGTAATCCAGTTCCACAAGGGGATTGCTCCAAAGTAGCTTTTTTTTTTTTTTCTGATTTGCAAATTTTTATAGGATGGCTTTTCAATAAGTTTAGGTCCTGGTTTATTTTGTATTATGCTAATATCAGAACGCATCACATTCCCTAGGTATCTCTAGCTCAAAGGAGGACATGGAGGAATCTCTTAATGGAAGCATGTCAAGCAGTGCCACAGCCCATTTGGAATTTAAAATTATCCATGAATAATTCACAAAGCATGTAATCCATGTGCAGATCATTGAGAACTGACTGCTTCTGAAAGGTGCCTGCAAGATCAGCCAAGCAGCCTTCCAACAACAGGAACAACAACGGAATGATTACAGAAGTGCATCCTCAATTCTTGGCATCAATTCATGGTTAATGAAGGCAAGAGCACTGTAGGTTCACGCTCTGGGTCCTAAGGTATTCTCAGACTGGAGAAACAGAGTCTCTTGGAAAGGAAAATCTGAACTGTTCCTACAGGCCAAGATGACTTGCACATGTCCAGAGATACCTAGAGTAGGCATCCAGTACTGAACCTTCTTACCCAAACAAAAGGGTTCTGAGATCAAACCCGCCATTTTTAATTTAGAAGACAAAGAATCAGGGCAAAGCTCACTCTCAGATGGGTAAATACGTTGGAGGACCCTGAGCTGACTTCAGCGCCCTTATTCAAGAGCCTGGCATTATGAGCAAGAGGGTTAATGCTGGCTCCCCTCATAGGAGTGGGCTTCCCTGGGAGCCCAGCTCTGTTTCATCCAGAAGCTCCAGGCCCCCTGGGGACTGGCAATGGGAAGTAACCACAATCCTGTGCTTTGGAGGAACTTTCACAGACTGAACTTCGCCTGACTTAACTATAGGGATGCTTAGTTTTCCTGTGTCAGTTATTGAAGTATAGATCTGAGCTTTTTCAACCAAGGAAAGAAAGACCATCTTGGGCTAAAGGCAGCTTTCAAGATGGAAAACCAAACGGGGTATGAGAAGTATTCAGATCTCTTGTCTTTAATTAAGAAGACAGCTAAACAATGAATCTTGGAATACTGAAAAAATAAAATTAAATTAAAAAAAAGAAAAAGAAAAAGATAGCTAGACCCTCACAAGCTGTTCGTTTTCAGGAGATTTCATAGGTCCCTGGCCAGAAATCAATCTGGATCATAGAAAGAGCAACCTCCCCTCCCCTTTAAAGGATTTTCTTTTAAAGAAAGAGCTTTAGTCATCTGGGTTTTGTCTATCCAAAGAATATTCTTTCTTATCCTGAAGTTAGCATAAAAGAATGTGCCGCCAGGTTATCTGAGAGGCCCTGGGGACATGCCCACTGTTCCCATGCTACAATCTCTAACTGTGGAGCCCAGTAAGATGCCACGTTCACTCCACCTCCCAAGGCCTTCTGTCTTCAGGTGGCAGAACAGAAGTGAACACAGAACTTAATTGCAAGTCATTCCTCACTTCACTGTTAAAGCCAAGGAAATCTGGCATCAGAGCCCTGGATTTATGAGTCGGGAAATGGTGACGAGAAAAGTGAAAGGGGGAGGAATTTAAAACACTGCAAGTCACCTGATATTGTTGCTCGTGCGGGATGTTGCCATGGCATTTTCTGTTAAATGTTTTCCTCTCAGTTCTTTGTGGAATTCTCTCCACTTCTGTGTGCAGAGATCCCCACTAACAAAAAGCAAGTGAAGTATTAGATATCATCCCCATTAAGGTGGGGGGGCATAGCAGCAGCAAAGGGATCCACACAATGGCTTTGCCCATCGTGCAAATGCAAACCTGTGTCCAACACGCTATTTCTGATCTTGATTCACTCTTTATCAAGGACCCATTCCACCCATTATAATAGGTTATGGGGGTAAGTATGCACTGCTAACAGGCCACTGCTGATCCCTCCTTTTTTCTCAGCAAAAAAACCCCACAGAATTTCCAATTATTCCCCCCACCCCCCACCATTGGACAAGCGCCCAGTGGCTCCCTGGGGACACGGCTAGTGACCGTGGCAGAGTTCATTCTTCCCTTGGCTGAGCCCTCCTTTGTGGCTGCTGAGTTGCCAAGCTCTGACCACTCTTCCTCCACGTCTTCTTGCATTAATCCCTTTCTTTTATTCCTGCTGCAATTGTCCTTGGTGAAGTTCTCATATTTTCTCTGCTGGGCTTTTGCTATCTCTTGCCACTGGTTTCCCAGTAATTGTATCTAACCACCGTAATCCATTTTACGTGCGACTTAGAGTTTAGCCTTCCCAATGAATGCCCCTGATCCTGTCACTCTTCTGTTCAAACACTCTTGGTGAAGATCTGTTGCCCACTGGTCAGAGTCCAAACACAGTGACTCTGCACTGCCTACTGACCAAAGTCCAGCAAATGAATGGCCAGCTTTGTTCATAAAGATTAAGTTGTCTAGTGACTCCCATGTCACCCTGTGAATAAAGGACCAAGATCCAGAAAACTCCTCCCCTTCATGGAGCCCATGCACCTGAGGTGGACTGTACCTGTGCTACCCACATGGGTTTCTTTCCTATATATGTTCCTTGTCACAACCAGGGAGTCTTTTACGACATCTCCCCCGAGTTATCTCTCAGGCTCTTGAATCTGCTACCTCTAACTGTTGTTTAAATAGTGAGTTCCACTCTCAGAAATGAGATTAACAAAGTCAAGAAGAAACAAGGGGCTCCCAAGGAAAACACCAAAGAACGGTGACATACAAAGGGACTCGCGTGTGCAACACCCTACATCTTAGGGACTTCATCATCTACAGACTATTATCTTGACTGTGATGGGTATTCCTCTGCTGCCCTTATAGATCAGTTACTTGAACCATAAGTATTTATCATATATCACCACCATTAGACTCTAATAATAATCCATGATGATAGCAATGGCTTAATGGAGGAACATGTTCAAGGAAATAGAGTGGATATCAGAGCAATGCATAAAGTGTCAAAAAAAGCAACTTGGAGAACAATGCATGGAACAGTGAATCCGTCACATTGTCCATCCTTACAACATGGCCCTTTCTGGGGCTGGTGCACTAGTGGCTGGCCACGGACTTAACTAACTCTTCACAGGGAGGGGTGGAACACAGCATATCACACACAATTCTGAGGATCCCAGTTCTAGAGTTTCTTGTCATGTGGGGAAGATCAACCCAAAGGGGGCTCTCTTTACGTAAGGCCTATGAGACACTTTCCCCAGTCCCCGGAAGTTGTATAGACTACAATCATTCTAGCCTAGAAAGCAAAGCAAAACAAAACAAAACCCACAAACTATAGAGACCATTTTATAATCTTGCCTGATTATCTCAACACATTGTGCAGTTGGGAAGTTCTTCTTAAGACCTAACCTGTGCTTCTCCTGCTGTTTTTGTGTGTTTGTTTTACTATCGATTGCTCATAGCTTCTATGCAAATGGAATAACACAACCCTTCCCACTTGGTCATTTGGCTTAGGTAACAGAGTGGTTCTTAAAACCATGGTTAACATCTCCATCCCTCAAAAGGGTCATGGAATTTGGCTCCATAAGAAAGGTATAGATCACACCTCTCAGGGTAGTCAGCCCTGCCACAGATGTATGAGAGGTGAGGTAGGTCAATATAGAGGTTATCATTAGCATCATAACTATCTCCAGAGAAAAAAATAAAACCAAAACTTGTACCTACATTTCCACCTGACCAGAATGCCACAGAGCCCAACACCTGGAGTTAATTCTTATCTCCATCACCACGGCAGGACGCAAGACCAGAGCAGTGCAGTTGGTAGACCAGCTGGAAGCACCAGCTCCTGAAAGGAATCCCATGCTCCAGCCCTCATGCACCATGTTATCTCCTGGGCGGGAGGGTAGGGACCTTCAGCAAAATTTTCTGGATGTAACTGTACCCCCAAGTTTTTCCAGCTTCTCTTATCTTATAAAACATAATGTTATTCTTGGTTTAAAAAAAAAAAAAAGCACAAAGGATTGACAGTGTAAACACAGTGCGCCTTCTGGAAGGCCAGGAGACTGTCTGCATTTTGCCAGAACCAGAATCCGCTTTCCTGGGGGTCTCCTGAGTCTGCCAGTGCCCTGGAGAAGGGTGCCTTCTCAGGTAGCCAAGCAAGGAGAGGCCTTAGGGACTCCCATCTGGAGGAAATACCTTGAGGGCTAGAAGGAGTGAGCTATCCTCCTCGGGAGAGGCTCACCCAATCTGTGTTCAGAATTTCCAGTGCAGGGCCGCCTGGGTGACTCAGATGGTTAAGCCTCCACCTTCGGCTCAGGTCACGTTCTCTGAGTCCTAGGATGGAGCCCTGTGTCCAGCTTCCTGCTCAGCAGGGAGTCTGCTTCTCCCTCCCTCTCTGTTCCCCCCAACCCTGACTCATGCTCTCTCTCTCAAATAAATAAATAAAATCTTAAAAAAAAAAAAAAGAATTTCCAGTGTAGGTTCATATCTCCAAGCTTGGTTTCCTCATCTGTAAAATGGGGTAGTAAGATGATGTATGTCACAGGATTGCAGGGAAGGGTTGATTCAATGGGATAAAACCCTCTGCACGATGACTGGCACATAAAGAGGGTTCACTTAATGGAGGCTCTTGGAACTCCTATCACCAGAGTCATCTCTGGGGGCGACGGAGCAAAGAGAGCAAATGGGAAAGAGCTCGGGGGAGCTGACCAAGGCGCTGGCATCCCCCGGCATCCCCGTGGCCCTGCCGATGACCTCTCTGTGCAGGGGTGCAGAACATTTCCCCTCCTTGTCAGGGTTAGTCCCGATCTGGAGCAACACGGCGGCATAAGAAAGGCCTGCCTCCCACAAGACGGGCACCGCGCCGAGCTACGCCTGGATCCAGAGGAGACATCTCTGTCCAGCATTTCGATCAGGGCTCTTCGGAGCCAGCTCCTGGGGCGCACACAAAGACCCATTCAGGAGGGCTGCAGTTCTGAAAGCCAGCAGATGAGCCGAGGGGTCCAGGAAGGGGCGGGGAAGTGGCACAGCGCCTGGCACCAGCCCCACTGGGGCCCGCCTCGGGCAAGTGGGCGTGGAGGGCTCAGGTCTGCAGCCACGGGCAGCACTCTTTGTGTTCCCTCGAATTCCTTTCTCTGATGGTGGTCCAGGGCATGGAGGACACCAGCTGCCATGGCTGGGATTGAATGACCTCCCTGGAGGAGGCTGGGAACCCCCACCCCACGATGCCGGCCCAATACGCAGGGTATCCACTGGAAACAGGCCAGTACTGACAGGCCTGCCATTTCAAAAGCACTTCTTTCTGGGAAAAAGGCCTCTCACAGGTTCCCACCCGGAGATATTTGCTGTGGCACATTAGTAAGAAACAAGAAGCTAAATGAATAAACAGGAGCTGCCTCTAACTCCCTAGGACCTGGGAGGCAGCTCCAGGGGACGTCGGCCTCAGTTTTCCGATCTGTACAATGGGGCCTGGTGATTCAGAAAGTAGCTGCTGAGAGAGTTTCTAGGTCGCAATTTGTTTCTTTTCTCTGACCCAGCAGACAGGCCTCAGCCCTAGCCTTCCTCCGTGTGGCCTCCTGGATCCCATGTTTTTGCAGGCAGCCCCCAAACACATCGGATCTGAAGAATCATGGACATATCAGCTCTGAATATGCCCTGGAACAGAGAGGCTGCTTGAAGAATCACAACCCTTGGAGCCAGAGGAAAATAAGATTCCCTCCTTTACCTTTTCCAACCTCCTAAATCCATGAAAGGCTGTCTCAGTAAGGTGACAAGTCAAACATGGAACAGAAAACCAAGTCCCCCTTTTGCCATCAGGATTATAAGACATTTCTTATGGGACAACAGCATTTCCCAGATGACTCAACTCGGAACAACTGAAAGGATTTTCTATGATCTAAAGATGTTTCTACATCTATTAATCTAGCTACCCACCTTTCCTAGAATGCACTGACTGCATTTATTCATCTAGATATCTCTCACCCGATGGTAAAACTCGGTATAAATATTACCTCTTCCAGGAAGCCTTCCCTGACTACATAGCTTGAATTAGTGCCCCTTCATCATGCATCCACAGCAGCCCAGGTACACGTCTTCCCTAGGATTGAAGAAATGACATTGAAGCTATCTATTTGTCTCATTCTCCCCACTGGTCAGGGACTGGACTTTATCATAATCTTTCTAACTCCAGCTTCCAGTATGGTGCTGGCATAATTAGGAATTCAGTAAGAGTTTACTGAACTAAACAGGTGTGTATCTATCTCTAGACTAGTTGCTGGAATAAACTCTCCTTTGTATTTTTATAAGAGTGTACTGTAACTTCTCAGGGGGTTCTATCTCAGATCTAACCTATCTCCTGCACACAAACCTTGCTACTTTTTCTAACCTCAGGAGACAGCAGCTGCTTACATCCTTGTTCTTATCAGAGTAATAGTAGAAATCACTACTATCCCTCATCATTTCTTTCTACCAAGCCAGCTTTATTTTTTCAGGCTTAAATCAGGAATGAACTATCTGAGTCTCAGGCCTGACAGGTTTTACACTTAATAGACAAATAGAAAAGGACTTCCAAAAAGCTGTCGTGAAAACCTACTGTGTTCCAGACTCTGTAATGACGGTCAATAAACAAATGCTTAAGTCCCATATCAAGAGCTTTTCAACCTAGAACAGGAAATAAGGGGAAGGGTACTCAGTTTAGCTAGTAAAAAGCAGCACACTACTTTTTTTGTGGTCCCTTGGTTAGAATCACCAAGTTTTGAGAACACAGAAAAGTCCAGGGTGCTTAAAAAACAAAGCAAAGTTTCTAATTCCTGAGCAAATTGCGAAAAAACTAGTGGCCCAATCAGGGAACATGTTGGAGACGTTTTGGAGAGCCCATTCAAGGACAAGTGCCATGTGTATATTGACATTGTGCAAAAAATTCATTTGCATTTTCACTGCCGGGCAGAGGCTGGTCTCTCCTGACCACATATTCAGGAACCTGGCAGGAGCTGCTGGTCACCAACCCCCAAACTGGCAGGCTCCCTCCTTCTGGCCAAGGAGCTCAGGGTCTGCGTGACTTGAGGCAAGTCATCTGGGGACATTTGGGATTCTGATCTAGAGAGCCAGTGGAGGGAGCCCAGATAAGACCAGGACAGAAAGCTGGCAGTCTCAGTAACATCTGCTTGGTCTGAAATTTTGGCTCTGGCTCCTGCTGGGGGCCTGGGGCTGGGACCAGGAAGGCTGCGTTTGGAGCTGGTTACAGCAGGTGGCGCAGGAGAGCAGAAACCAACCCTCAGTGGGCCCCGAGAAAGCAAGCATGGTTTTCACTCCTCCCGGAAGGGAGGCATTAGGGCCAGGAAAGGCAAAGGAGACCAGACTCTCTGCAAGGCTCTCTATGCTCCCAGATGGAGCGTAGAGCCAGATACGGGCTCTTTCACAAATAAGGAAAAGCCAAGGTAGGTCCTCAGAAGTCTGAGTCCAATTCTTGGATGGCCAGCACTTGGAGGAAATGCGCAAAGAGAAGAAAGAGAAAAAGAATGTGCAGAGGCAAGATAAACCCTCCTAGACTTGAAGGACTCCCACCACTCAGAACCCTTAGCTGCTGGTGAAGTAAAATTCCCCACATAGCCTTCCTCACCACCAACAAAATGAAAGCAACAACAAAACCACTTGTTCTGTCTTGAACAGCTCTGGAAAATGGGATTTAAAAAAAAAAAAAATTTTTTTTAATGTATTTAAGAGAGAAAAAGGTGGGGGGTGAGGTTGGTGGAGGAAGCAGAGGGAGAGGGAGAGAGAATCTTCAAGTGGACCGCACTGAGCATGGAGTCCAACTTGGGGCTTGATTCCACAACCCTGAGATCATGATCTGAGCTGAAATTAAGAGGCAGATACTTAACCGACAGAGCCACCCAGGTACCCCTGGAAAACAGCATTTTTAAATAAAAATAAATTCATTTACATCTCAAAGCTATTAGGGGAAACCACCTTTTTGATGTTCTTATCTCTGGGTGAGCTCGCCTCTGAATCACACCCACACTTGGGAAGAGGGCGGCCAGCAAGTTTTCCTTTCCACACACACACGGGAACTCCTCAGCCTCTGTGCCCCCAAGCACGGTCCTATTTATCTGAGTACTCAGCACCCTAAGCTGAAGAACTTTAAGCAGGTGGGGCTTCTAAGCACAGGGATAAAAGCATCACACGCAAGATGCAGGACAACCTCTTCTCTGAAAAATAACATTCAAAGGCAGTTACCTGCTGAGTGGTGCAAGAGAGAAATCATTTCGTTCACTTAGGCAGTGTGGGTAGGCTTGCGGATAAAGCCTAGAGAATATGACCAATTTGATTTCCATTTCCAATTGGCTTGTTTTCATATTTTTACTTCTCTGGTGGGGAAACACTCCTAGGAACTTCAGCTCTGATGTCCTATAAATCAATTCTCTATGTTTGTTTAAGTACATATACATACACCCAAATCCGGCACTGGTTGGAAAATTGTTGGAACATTTCATGTGCTCGTTCTCAATCTTCTGCAAAAAGTGAGGTCTGCTCAACTAAGGTTCACTGTTGGCTGCACGGCCCAACTAGGACAGCCTAGGATGGGTCTGGGGTCTGTCCCATAACCTCCCCCCTCCAACTCCATGGGACCCTCATCATAGACATCTGAACAACAGAAAGCAGAAGGGGGTTCAGTCTCCAATAAAGGGCTAGGAGAGCACAAAGCAAGGAAGGACGACTGCCACCCCTCCCCCGCCAAGTGGGACAAGAAGGACTTCCCAGAGGTGGATACTGGTGTTGTTTTATCTCTCTGTGCCTTTGCGCATGCTTTGTTCCACCTGGAAAACCCTTCCTCAACCCCCAGCATTTTCCTTCCGTGAGTAATTTCTGTTCTTCAAGCATCAGTACTGATATCATCTGAAGGCCTCCCTGACCAGGACCTTGCTCCTGTGCTTTCGTAGAAATTCTGTACAAATCTCGGTCTAAGTACATGACCTAGAAATAATACTATCTCCACCCCCTATCCTAATATTTACCCATCACTCTGTAGACTCCCTTTTCTTGATATTCTTGCCAGATCCCTCTCCGTGCAACTCCTTCCCACACAGAGTTGCCAGTTAAAGACAGAATGCCCGCTTAAATTAGAATTTTAGGTAAACAACAGACTTTTTTTTTTTTACTGGAAGTATAGCCCCAACATTGAATGGGTTGTATTTTTATATACTCAATATGGCAACCTGACCCCTGAGAGCACAGACTTCACGCCTTGTCCCTGACCCCGCCCCCACCCCGTCCCAAGAGGGCCATTCAAAGCTGCAGGTGCACTTTCTCAGCCCTGACCTCTCTCCCCAGCCCTCCAAGAAGAAAAGGGGGCATCCCTTGCCCACACTTCTAACAAGCTGGAAGAGTAATCTAAGGTCAGTTTCAGATCCATGTTGTGCTTTTACTCCCATACTGGGTGTATTATTCAATAGATGGAGTGTTTCAATTCAATATAAAAACACTTGCTCAATTAATTTTAAATGGGAGGGTTGTCACTTACTTTTCGTTTAAACGTGGCTTAATGAATTGTAGGAATTGTATGACTATGCCACATTGAAATCTGTTAAATCCATGTTTAACTTCAAAATACGGCAGTCTAGAAGCAGTGACATTTACCTTCTCAGTTCCTGCTGGCTCTTTCAACCCCTTCTCTCCTGGAGGAAGCAAGGGAGATCCAGCTGGCAAGACAGGAACCCGCAAAAACACATGCAATCTCATCAGACTGCGTTCACCATTGTGAAACATCCTGAAATTTAACTTACCCTCTTTATTTCACTATTGTAGCAAATGGAACTTTAAACGTGAACATAACATCTCGGAGTCTTCTACCAAATCCTTTCCTCCAAGATTAGCTTTCTTCCCCCTTCTATCCAGTCCAAAGGAGTGGGCGAAAAATTGCTTAAAACGATCATTTACATTTGTGTTGTCTACCTTTTTCACGTCATGACACACACAGTAAATTATAACTGTGTAACTGGGGTAAGTTAGGAAGAATTTGGGAGATTCTGTTTGAGACTTAGGCATACAAATAATTAAATTTTATTCATTACTTTTATAGTGATAAAATGTTATGGAAGACAAAAAATATGGATTTTCTAAAACTTCTTCCAGTAAAATAAATAATTTTCTATTTAGGAATACCTGATACCTGATTTTTAAGATGTAAAGATTAAAATCACATATGCTTCTTACGTTATTAGAAAAAATGTAAAATACAAGAATAAATTAAATCAGAAAAAAGAAATCCCTAACGTTTTACACTGTAGGCCAAACAAAGAGCACAACTTATGACAAATCATGACCAAAACATAAATGAACTAAGACCAGGACCCTTTTTTGTTTTTGTTTTTAAGACACCAGCACATATTCACAGGTAAATAGGGGGAAGTGGATTGTTTGTAGCTGTCCCTGAACACTCTGGTGATGGAGACCATTCAAAGACTTTCAGGACTCAAAAACTCCTTACCAAAGTCAAGAAGATTATAGATGAAGCCATACACTGAAGCTCAAATAGAACTGAAAATGTCTAAAAGTTATCAAAATGGTTTTCTCATATTTTACCATGACAAGAAAGTTATAACCATCCACATCTCAGAAAACACCTTGTAAATTACTCTAGGCACCCCAGGCCTGTCACAGAGCCCTGAAAAGCTCTGCCTTCTGGTCCACTTCTAGCCCACTGTTGATGCAACAAGCACACTCAAAATTAATGGGTACCAAAGAAGAGGAATATTTTCATCTCTTAATTAAATGAAAATCTTCCCCAAATGTCAAGAACTATGGAACACTGAGGTAAATTACCCACAGAAGACTCAGGACTCCTCTCCTTCCCTGGCCAACCTTGGTGTGTGGAAAGGGCCAGTGTCACCATTCCATTCAAGAACATATCTGGAGACACTGTGGAGACCAAGCCCCAGGGTAAGCGTCAGAGACAGAGCAAAATGCAAAATCCTTGCCCCTCCTGAGGAATGGCTTGCAATCCGGAGGGTGGGACCAGAGGTGCACAGGAATCTATGGTTTACTTGAGTCTTATCCACAATAAGGGTTCCGTAATTCTTCAGATTTGGTGATTTTTTCCTGCCCACCCTCAACGTATGCTACGATCAGACATGTGCTTCTACAGAGCATCTGGCTGCCTTTCTCCTGAATCATTCTCTTTTCTCCAAGAACGTGCCTTAAGTTTGACTCGTGAAAGTGTTTCTCTCCCACTGAAAGTATGCCACTCTCCCCTTCTCACTCTCAGCCACCCCAGATGGCGGGGAAGAAGGGCCCAACACCACCACTCACCGTGGAGTGACAATATTCCAACATGCCCAAGATATAGAACCCGGAGGACTAGAAAGCTGGGGTGAAAAATGAACTTAACTATTGGTGGGGGGCTAAGGTTTTTTTCTATTCATCTAACTTTCTAGGCTTCCGTAGGGTGTTCTCAAGCAGAACTGTCAGCCAAGTAGGTGGCCCTCAAGAGCCTGTCTCCTTCAGGCTCATCCCTGCCTGGAAGGATCACAGTATTAAGGTACGTGGTTTTCTTGATTTTGTGACGGATGGCACACCCACCAGGGAGTAGGGCCCCCTGCAGCACAAAATTCACTAATGTGCATAAATTAGCACCAAATGTCTATTCTGTGGAGAAATGCCAAAACTGCTCTTTCCCACATTTAGTAACCAATCAGCCTCTCTCTTTAGTGAAGGCCTATACCTTGCCTTACCTTGTCATTCTACAGTTTATCAGATGATTTCAAATCCATTTCCTCATTGGACCTTTGACATTTTAGGAGGCACATGATGCATAAGTTTTATTTCCATTATGTAAATGAAAAAAATAAAGCTCAGGGGAGTTAAAAAATGACAAGCCCAAGACAAAAACAGCTAAAAAGTAAAGGAATGGCTATCTAAGCAATGTCTTCCAACTCTGAATCCAGAATTCTTTCCGTGACACCATTCATAGCCAGCTAAAGACAACGAGAGACAAGTTCAAGAGGACCAACACTGAAGGAGTCACCATCTCCCTTCTCTGTTATCTTGACCTCCAATACATTATTCACCTGAAGTCTCTGATGAACATTCCAGAAACATCTGAATCACCTTTGGTGCACAGTTGATAAACTACATGCATACATGCAAACGCAGACACATATTTACATATGTATAAAACCTATAGCCGGGCTGGTATTTCTAACACCTTAACACATTCCACATGGTTCTTCTCCATGCCTATCACAGAGCAGAAACTCAGTATCTATTGGCTGAGTGAATAAATTAAGGCTTATCTCTCTCATCCCTTTTTATGTCTCCAAACAGGACTTCTATCCCTGCCAGTCCCACCTCCTCAATACCCCACCAACCATGCTGGAGTTCTGGAATAGGCTCAGGACAAGAGGATGGCCCTATGCAATGAAATGGATCAGAACCAGACAGAAATCAAAGAGAAGTTCCTGTTCTGCTAGAGCAAAATCTGCAGATTCTAGCTTCAGAAATGATTTACAGTAAATGTTTCAATATTTGGGGACAGATAATCGTTTGAAATAGATTTTAGATATTCCAATCTCATTTTATAAATGGAGAGCTATAAGCTCAGGGATGTTAAACAATTACCTAAAGATCACAGAGTTGGTAAGTGGCAGAGGCAGAACTTGAACTTGGTTCTGACTGCTCCATTTATCACTGTACAACTAGTGTCTGCCATGGTAACAGGCCCCCTTGGTACTTCTTGAAGGTATCTGGTTTGTTCCTCCTGGGGACCTTTGTACACGTTGTTTACCGGGCCTCCTAGGCTCTTCCCCAGATATCTGCTGCTCAGTGCAGGCTCCCTACATCTCCTCCAAGGCTCTGCTCATTCTTTACCTACTCAGTGACCCCCTCCCTCACTGCCTTAAATTGCAACCTATCCTCTCCCCCACCTCCATCGTTCTAGATCCTCATTGCCCCCACCTTGGTTTTTTCCATAGGATATACCTCTTTGTAGTCGATCATAAAATCTAGTTATTTATTATGTGTACAGATATTATCTAAGTTGGCTTTGCTATGGTATGGATTTTTGTCTTTTTAAATTCACTGATGTATCCTGCACACTAAAAGTATTACCAGGAATACAGTAAGTTGAATGTGGTAAATATTTGCTGCATGGAAGGAATAAATGTATGGTTGGCTCTCAGTTATTTGTCAAATAAATGAAGAGTCAGTTTATCTAAGCTATTCCATGAATATATTCCACTTATTACATGCCTCCTGTATGCTAGGCCCAGAGATATAAGTGATCTTATTGAATTAGCCCTCAAATCCTCTTAGATAACTGAATCCCTTATTATAGATGAAGATACACAGGCTCAGAGAAGTTAGATAATTAGCCAAAGATCACACCACTGGCAGTGTCAGAGAAAGGATTTGAACTCTGTTCCATATAACTCCAAAACTTGGTGGTGGGGGGGTCCTTCTATCCCACTATAGTACTTCTCAGTGAGCTCACATGGTTATGAGCCACCTAGAAACATGCAGCCTCTATCAATGACATACTGCCCCATAGTTTATATTATTATAGTTTATATTATCATAGTTTATATTATTTTCCCATTAGACTCAGATTCGACTCAAAAGCATTCCATTACCTGACATGAGGTGGACTACTTCCTCTACTGTTCTGGAGCCTACAAGCAATGCCTGTTGTAGAACCAAGTCTGGTAATTTGCATTTCTAATCATTCAGGAATTTAATTAGCATTATGGCCTTAATCAGGTGCACTCCAAATACAGCTGATGTCACCAGAGCTTAATTAGTTTGAAGGAGAGAAAGTTTTTATAGTCTGAATATATCTCTGTTGGTATAAAGGTGAAGGGTCTCGGGGGGTTGTGGAAGAGGAAAGAAGCCAACTTAAAATCTAGATTCTGTGATTAAACACTTTTTTAAAAAAACACTATGTGGGAAAGATTTTTTAAACTATAATATCACTAAAATAAAAGTAGGAAGATTACAGGATGCCAATGTCAACCATTTTTATAGGTCTGTAGAGGTATAATTTACATGAAATGGCACTCACTCATTATAACTAAAATTCAATGGTGATCTGTAAATGTATAGAATTGGGCAACTCTCACTCCAATCCAGTCTTAAAACATTTCACTCAAAATTCCCTTAAAATTCACTTAAAACATTTCCCAAAATTCCCTCAAGCCTGTCTGTATTCATTGTTGGCTCCTCCCCACCCCCAAACGCAGGCAACTGCTATTCTGCCTAATATCTATAAATCTACCCTCTCATACGTTTCATATAAATGGAATCATACAATATGAGTACTTTCATGTCTGTCTTCTTCCACTTAGCATGTTCCTGAGGTTCTGTGTTATAGCATATACCAATATTCCATTTCTCTGTGTTGTTGAGTAGTATCTGATTGTACAGATACACCCCATTTTGTCTGCCCACTCACCAGTTCATGGGCCTTTGGGTGGTTTCCACTTTTTGGCTATTGTGAATAATGCTGCTGTGAACATTCATGCATAAGTCCTTATGTGGACATGGATATACATTTCTCTTGGGTAAATTCCTAGGCGTGAAATTGATTAAAGTCATATACTAAGTTTTCATATAACATGTTAAGAAACTACCACACTGTTTTCCAAAGTGGCTGTTCTGTTTTACATTCCCACCCACAACCCATGAGGGCAACCACTGATTTTGAAATTGCCTTAGATGGTAGAATGGCAAGTCTTCAGCTTTTTTATGTTTGATCTTTGAACCGTCACCTTTAAAGAAAACTGGGAGATACCCAAATTACACTATAGACAGAGAGAAGGAATGATGGGAAATTAATTGAAATAAATGAGGTTTAGATAAGAGAAGGGATTTGTAGCAAGCAAGTATTCTCAAGGATAGTATTTTCAGATTTCATTTGCTAGGAAATTAAATCAACCAATTAAATCAAATAACTCTCCAGAAAGATCAGTTACATTTGCCACAGAGATTGCTCATTTACCCAAATTTACCCTGAGATTTATATAACAAAGACATTGGTTTAATTTACCTCATTCTCCTTTTTTTGTCTCCCTGTCCTGGAGGGAAGGAGCATTTTGTGGGCTTCATCCAGTTTTAGTACTTATTACTCAAACTGGATTGACCCTGCTCACATATAGGAACTCTGCTCACATATGACAAACTCCAAGTTGTTTCATTTTTCTTGTGATCTTTATAACTTGATAAGATGTACATCACTAAAAGATGACACAGCCAACTCTTGAGCTGCAAATTCAGCTTGGGAATACACTGAAACTCCCTTGAGTACAGTTTTTGGGTTCATTCATTTACTCTGGAAAACATTAATATGTTCCTTCAGATACCAAGGGTAGGAGACATGAGCTTGGGCCTTCAAGGGAGTGGCAGACATGTCAGTAAATACTGCAGTGGAGGGTGCTTGGGTGGCTCAGTCAGTTAAGCCTCTCTGCCGTTGGTGGCTCAGGTCATGATCCTGGGGTCCTGGGATTGAACCTCCCATTGGGCTCCCGGCTCAGCAGGGAGTCTGCTCACCCCTCTCCCTCTGCCTCCCATCCCCACTCCTGTTCTCTCTCTTGCCTGCACACTCTCTCTCTCAAATAAGTAAATAAAATCTTTTAAAACAAAAGCAAACAAACAAAAGCCCAAATACTGCAGTGGAGTGGTACAGGTGCTGTCATCAAAGAAAACACAGATCAGAGGGAGGTGGCAGGGGGCATAAAAACAGGTACCAATTTGGGTAAGTCATCATGGAAGAGGTAATTCTTCTGTTCTTATGTTAAAGATAAGTAGGTATTTTCAAGAGAGCCAGGAGGAGGTAGAAGGGAGGTCATTCTGGCAAGATGCCAGAACAGGAGCAGAGGCCCAGGACTATGACACAGCCAAATGTGTCCAGAGAACTGGGAGAGCTATCATTGTGGTGGCAGCGTGCAAGTGACCACTGAGTTGGTATGGCAGAAGACAAGGCTGGGAAGGGTTTTATATGTCTTAGAGAAGAGAGCAAATTATCCTCTAGAAAATACCCTACTGTAGGATATGATGAAGGATCTGGCACTATAAGATCAGAATTTTATTCAGTTTATATTTATTATAGTAAAGAGGATATGAAGACCAATGAAGAGCCTTCTGTAGGAGCCAGGCTGAGACTCTGAACTCAGGCAGCAGCAGAAGGAATAAGGAAGCCGAGGATATGAAGTATATCAAAAGCCATGGTTTGGTGTGGACAGTAACTATCTGAAGCCCATGATAAAATGCAAACTTCCTGGGTCCCATATCTGCCCATATCCGATTTATAGGACTGAACTTTGGCCAAGGAATGCTCATTTTTAAAAGCACTCTGGGTGATTCTCCTGCACTTTGGCTAGGGATTCTTCATTGGAAAATGTATGACATGCTGCACAGAGGAGCCTTGTAGAGAGCCACTGAATTCTAGAGCTGCCATTAGAACCAGTGCAACCAGGGGGCAGGTATTGTAGTAAATAGGCTAGTAAAGGTTGGGTGACTTTTGCCACTGGACTGTGCTAGTTTGCACCCCCACCTTTGATCTGGCTAACTTTGAAAAAGCAAACTGCACCGTAAAGAAAACCAAATTAAAATTAGTCACTATAGGCAACTAGATTTAATCAAAGTTTACTAGCTCATGTATAAGATTCCAACAAGGCTAACTCACATTCATCCAAAATGAATCTTATCTAGCTCACCACACAGGTAAATAACTTCACATTTCTATGAACTAGCTCTTGGTACAAACATTTTTATTTGCCTTTATAGCACTCTCTGTCTCTTTCTCTCATCTGTCTGTCTGCCTACCTAATGAGAGGGATCTCAGTGTTCTCTTTCCTACCATAAACCCTAAAAGAGTATAAATTAGATTTATTCCAGAGTAGAAATTGACCGTATTTGTCAAAAATCATTCTGTTCTGGGGTGCCTGGGTGGCTCAGTTGAGTTGGGCCTCTGCCTTCGGCTCAGGTCATGATCTCAGGGTCCTGGGATCAAGTCCCGCATCGGGCTCTCTGCTTGACGGGGAGCCTGCTTCCCTCTCTCTCTCTCTCTGCCTGCCTTTCTGCCTACTTGTGATTTCTCTCTGTCAAATAAATAAATAAAATCTTTAAAAAAAATGATTTTGTGCTGGTGTGCCTATAGAAAACAGGCACAAAAGAAATGTTTTGTGTTGACAAAGCTACAAATATGTAGATATTTTATATGCATATTGCTATAAGATGCTGAATATATAATTTGTACATTATGCTGGTTTAAGAGAGTGGGAACTGTACTGCATTTTGTTTTGCACGAATATCTTTAAATGCAAAAAAACACCAGAGTAATAAATTAAACATTTTAATTAAGTGCTGAAGCCCCGATTGGTACGCTTCACTATTACATGGTTCAGAGAACTGTGTCAAATAACATCCTTATCAGACTTCTACATTTATGACAAGCTCCATAGCACCCAGTTTTCTATACCTGCTCAGTTTTTTTTACCATGTCCCGCAACCAGAATGGTAAATTCTGGGACTAATAAAGTACCTGACGTTTACCTCGTAATTGTTTCATGCCGGGATGGTACTAAATCCTTCACATGAAAGATTTTACTGATAATCCCAGTGAACCTAATTAGTTGACTCCATTCTTGGCCCCATTTTACAGATAAGAAAACCAATGCCTCACAAAGTAGACAAGGTATATGACATATGACAGGTAATTCAGGAGCAGGGATTTGAACTTCATTCTAGTGGAGTGGGTTCTTATACTGATGGCACATTAGTTCTAAAGGTTCTTTTCCATATAAGCGATGGGAGAAATGGATTTAATGTGATGGGAAATGGGGACCAAACCTGGAATATCAAAAAAAGTCCTACTTTGAAAGGGTCTTCTCCACCAAGGAAGAAGCCCTGATTTATAGCATTTGCAGATTTCAACGGTGTTAAGTCGTATCACCAACCTACCATTACTAAACGTAGAGGTGGGAAGAGGGTATGTATGCATTGCACCTGTTCCCTCCTAAAGTGGTCTTTAGGTTTCTCATGGTCTCTGGACAAGCTCTAGAGACCTGGGACCACAGAGAACACAGGTGTCCTGTTTGCGGGAGGACCCACGGTAGGGGAGAGTGTAGTGTTCCGCTCTCTACAACATAGTGGTGGAATGCAAGTGCCACCAGGCTATTTTTAATTAAAAAGTGATGACAGCTGAATATATTCCCTGACTCTGCAGCTAATAGCTTCCTGACCTAGACCTCACTCGCTAGACCCACTCCTGAAACCAGACGGCATTAGTCCCTATGGGGCTTCTATTATTGGCTGGCCGTCTCAACAGATGCAGGTCTAACCAAATCCATGTCTAATCTGAGCATGCAAATGGGGAGATAAAAGGGAAAATGCTTAAGTGCTGAATCACAACCCACGGAGGGAAAAGTGGGTATCAGCAGCTGTCTGGGAGAACACCAGAGGTCACCGTCACGGAGTTCCACAGCAGCCCAGGAAATTCTGTCCTGCGACCGTCATTTGGAGCTATTACCTTTTATCTATTCATATCTCACATTAATAATACTTGACTGGCGGTCCTATTACAAAGGCTGCATGTGTGGGTTAAAGCATGGTTTTTGCAGTCAAACATGCCTGAAACGTTTTATCTGCTTCTGGTACCATTTAATCCTACCATGATGCCCATTTTACAGCTGAGGAAACTGACCCACGAGGACACAAGTGGCAGCTTCTGAACCAAAACCAAGGGAGAACTAATTCTAGGGCCCGAGCCCCTTACTGACATCCTTCAGCCACCCCACCTTCCTGCTTCAACCTGCACACTCAGTTCCTCTTCTGTGGGTTTGCCAGTGCTGTCACCTCAACCTCCACGATGCTCCCTCTTTCTACCTCCACTCCTTTGACTTATCCCAAATGTAGCTGTTCTTTAAGGTTCTAATCAAGCCCCCACTTTCCCATCATGCTTTCTTGAGGGGCTCCTCACCCAGGATCCCACTCCTATTATACTTACTGGCTGTGGACAACTGGCCTCCATTTTCCCTGCCTCAGCTCTACTCCCTTGTGACGTACCTTGTCTGGCTTCTTTTCCAGCCTCCAGGGTAAATTGTCTGGGCAGAAACTACATGTAAACCTCACAGCACTAAGCTCTAGGTAGAAGCTCACTTTTTAAAAATCAAGGAACGATGCTGTATCCACAAGTGTATCGATGGAACAAAGCTCTGAGAGTTCTAGAACTGAAAGGAAGACTGGTCGTTTTTGAATGCTCATTACATAGTAAGCCCTAAGCCAGGCATAGTATCTACATGATTTTATTTAGACCTATATGGCTGATATTGTACCTTCCATTTTATAGATTTTTTTTTAAATGTCCAGAGAAGCTAAGAAATTTGTTACCACCATGTTGTTTAACAGCAACAAATCTGCAACTTGAATCTAGACCAATCTGACTCCAAAGTCCATACCATGCCACCCTGTCATCACATCTAGGTCACTGCCTCTGTGAGAGAAGAGAAAATACCCACAGAACTCTGGGAGAAGCAGAAAGTCATTCTGAAGGCCCACTTGATAATACTTTCCAGGTTCTGCTAACCCTAATATTCAGAAACTCATGCTTCATGACCATCTTCATCCCCTCTGGCTTCCAATTCAAGCCACCTCCCTTTGTTGTGTAGAGGCAGGAAGGTAGAAAACAGCTGGCTGCCATTTCCTAGACAGGCATCCTTCTTGGGCTGGAAAAGTCCTCTGACACCATCTCATCTTCATCTTCTCTAGAATAAAAGACCAGCCACACGCCTCAGAGGTTGAAAGGTCGTCCTAACGGATGGGCTTTCCTACTCAGACCGAATTGTAACTGTCAGCAGGGAACCAGAGTGAGAGCCACCAGCAGGACTGGATAATCATGGACAGATGCCCTTGAATCAAAGATTCCTGCTTAAAGGAGCTGAGAGAGCAGAGAAAGCAAAGCTCATGGAGGAAAGAAGGATGCTGAGCACCAATGAGCCGTCCCCGTTACCTGCCATCACTAGCGGCCATCAGAGCCAGGCTGTGGGGTGGGCGAGGAGAGAACTGAGGCAAGAAGGCCAAGGCAGCTCCTAATTTGGGGAAACCAGGGATTGGCAGGCTGCCCGCATGCCCCGGCACCTGGGTAACAAGGGCAGCAGCTCAGAAAGCAACGAAAACACAGTAGAGACCGGAGGAGGGGAGCCTTTCAAATGGGAGTGCTAAAATGTTTGGAACCCAGCGGCTAAGAAAGACACTGCCAGATGTCACACTAAACGCAGGCACGCTTTCCTGGGCCCTGGATGTGAAGGCCACGAACAATGAAAGGGGAAGCCTGTAAGGAAAATTCCATGGCTCCCGGGGCCTGCGCTGCCCCCAGGGAAAGCTCTGCCGCATGCAGGGAGGAGAAGAAACGATAGCCCAGCAGTCACCCTGCCTGCCACATAGGAAAGGACAGAGATGGGCCGGCTTCCTGAAAGGGATCAGGACAGTGCGTTTCAGAACAAAGCCTGGGCCATCCACCTGCAGGACAAAGTTTGCCCTTAATAAGATGTACATTGGAGGGGGCACAGAGAGGAGTGTTGTTCCTGCGTTCCATTAAAAAGGGATTATGGGCTGACTGACCAGGTAGGCAGTGTGATCGGTGAGCAGAAACTGGTCCTTTGGAAGCAGGAGTGTGGTTAAACAAAAGCCTTAAGAGACACAATCGGCGACTGTTCCCTGCAGCAGGGTGGTAAAGCAGGATGTCTGTGTTTGTGCGTGTGTGCAAGGGCGTGTGCAATATTTTCTGCTGTTGCTAAGATGGTTTCCCCCCTCACTGGCCTCTCGCCCAATCAAAAGGTAGCTGCTCCTCATTGGCTGCCTGGCTTTATCGAATGACCATGACGAGCTGGGGTTGAGCCCACCTCATTGGTTTACTCCTATGGCCCATTGTCAGGGGAGAGCAAATCAGACACCTAATCAATATTTTGTGAAGTGGCACTAGACTCCTGGCTAAATTTGCATTAAATTCCTGCCTGCCTGTGCCTTTGCACTCAGATACTATCATATTAACTTCGGAGGTAGAGAGAGAGGCAAGCAATCAAACACTGTCATCCTTCAGCCATTTTGGATGTATTCCCGAGTCTTGGCAAAAATCTTAGAATGCCAAACGTGTAACAGAGGAATTAGTTATAAACAAGATGTAAATCTCCTGAGCAGAAACATAATGCAACTAGGCTAGATTAGTGGTTTCCCTTCTAGATGCAAATTGAATTTTCTTTCCTCCCTCCCTCCCTTCCTCCTGCCCTCCTTCCCTTTCTATGTCATTCAACAAATATTTATTGAATACCTACTGTCAGTCAGGTTCTGCCGTGGCCCCAGATGCATCACTGTGTCAGGCAAGAAATGTTTTCTTTCAGGGCCACTCCATAGCAAAGCAGGGCATGAGAGGGCCAGGGGTCCTCACATTCTGCAAACCAAAGAAAGCTGGGCTCCAGTCATCATTCATGGAATGAGGTGGGATCAAAATCCCACAGCTGGAGATCTCCTGGCAGGAGATAAAGACACTGAATCAAAAGTTGGTGGAATGACCAGCATTCCCCCAGAATTCTACCAAGTCGCTGATAAAATGTGGATGCATAGTGATCTTGAGGAAGGTTAGATTTTGGGGTGTTAATAAAATTCCTCTCTTTCACAGACACGCTGGGAGCAACCAGTGAAGAAATTTCACGAGCCTTCTACCACCACTTAAGAGCTCACCCATGTCTGTGCCCCTCTCCTCTGTGCTCCTTCTTGCTACAAGGAACAACAACAACAAAAACAACAACAACAAATTGTGTTTCCACCAAAACCATCCCTTTTATTTAACCCCATCCCCACTCACCAACTCAAAGCTCTCCTATAACTGTCACCTTGTTCTCCTACATAATTGAATTTCCAAATCTCCCCTCCCTTCTGGTCATTTCATCAACACGAAAATATGCCGCAATATCCTCTTCTTAAAAAACAAAGGTAATGAAGACCAAAACCTCTTTATGGATCCAGGCCAGTGTTCATCTAAAACACGCTGGTACCTCTGTTATGAGTGTTAAAAGTATTGAGATACTTCTGGACCTGGTGGGAATCACTCACCACCCTGAGTTTTCCAAGTATCCCTGCTCCCACTTTTTTCAACCCAAACCCTTCCCTGGGACCTTCAGGACCTTCCATTATCCAGCAACTGAAGGTCAGAGTCTGGATCAGCAGGGCCCTCCAAGACCCTGCTCCGGACCTATAGCCAGCATCCGATTTGATTTAACAGTCCCCAGGCCATATGCAAGGTCCCTGCTTACACCCTACACTTGAAAGTCATCCCCCTTTCCTCCCCTTTATAGCAAAATCCTTGTAACAGAGGTCTTTTCTCATTCTCCCTGTTTCTTTTTCTCTTTTCCTTTAACACATTCCAATCAGGTCACCATTCCAAAGTTTCCAGTACCAGTCTTTGTCAGGGTCATCAATAAAGCTTTACTTTGCCAAACCCAAAGATCAATTCTCAGTGCTCATCTTATTTGGCTTATTAGCCACATTTGTCACAGTTGACTGCTTCCTCTTCTTGAAATCTCTTTATTTTTTTATCTTTCTTGTCTCTGAGACCCCACTCTCTCTTCCAGTTCTCCTCCTTCCTATAGCCTGCTTTCTGTCCTCCTTTGCTGGTTCCTTCTCGTCTTCTTGAACTCTGAACATGGCAGTGCTCTAGGGCTCACACTTGGGACCTCATCTTCTTTGCAGTCTACATTCATTCTTTGGTGAGCTCATCTGGTCCCTTGATACTGAATACCTTCTATATGTCAATGATCGCCAAATTTCTATCTCCTGATCCATTTCCCCTGAAATGCAGATTCAAATAATCCAATTGTTAACTCTGCGTGTTCACCTGGGTATCTGATAGAAGTCTCAAATTTAAGTCATATAAAACTGTACCCTTGATCTTCCCCTCAAGAGTTTTCCCACTTGCTCCCAGTCTTCTTCATCTCAATAAAAGGTGACATCTTTCTTCTTATTGCTCAGTCCCAAATCCTTGGACTCGGGCTTGACTCTTCTCTTTTTCTCACACCACGCTATAATCTACCAACAAATTTGGTCATGCTACTTTCAAATTAGATCCAGAATCCAATCATTTCTCACCACCTCCCACCATAGCTACTCAAGACCAAACCACTATAATATCACCTTTTTACTATTGCAATGACTATCCAAGGGCCTGCCCGCCTTCACCCTTGCCCCCTTAAACAGCTGTCCTCCACATATGGCAGAATCAATCTCTTTGAATACAGTCAGTTCACGATACTCCTCTGCTCTGAGTTTTCAGAAGGCTCTATCTCCTCCAGAATAAAACTCAAAGTCTATATGCTATTCCTAGGCCCCGAAAGCACCATGAACTATGATGTATGCTTTGCTCTCAAGGAGTCCATTGTTTATTAGCTTAAATTCCAACTTTACTTCACTCTGTGACCCTCCTGCAAATACACAGTTAATCACAAGAAATACTGGGGTGAGAATATGAATAATGGATTATACAAATCTAAGAACAAAGAAAAACAATTTGTGTGCAGCTGAAATCCTATTAGTCAGTTATGAACTGAAGCACACTGCTTAAGGGCAACATAGTCCCTTTGAATGTATTGAGATGATTTCATTTTGGCTCCACTGACATCATAAGCCGAATCAAATCATATCTAATTTCCAACGTTCATGGCAAACACTCCAAATACCTTGAATAAATGAATGCTTAGGAAATGAACTTATTTTTTAGCTGAGATGATGGTGATGAGAGCCGAACTGTGTGATGTGATCTGAACATATACTCTGTGAGGTCTGGTATTTCGTTTATATAAATTTTCTTTTTTTTTTAAGATTATATTTATTTAATTGACAGATGGAGATCACAAGTAGGCAGAGAGGCAGGCAGAGAGAGAGAGAGGGAAGCAGGCTCCCCACCAAGCAGAAAGCCTGATGCTGGACTCGATCCCAGGACCCTGGGATCATGACCTGAGCTGAAGGCAGAGGCTTAACCCACTGAGCCACCCAGGCACCTCCATAACTTTTCTTTTTATCCCAACTTTATTATCTCCATTTTAAAGGTGGAATTAAATGTCTTTATCAAAGTATAAGCAGCAGAGTTCCAGACTTGAACAGTGGTCTGAGTGGCTTTAATGCCTGTGCTTTCACCACAGGTGTCTTGTGATGAGCCACTCTCCTATCTCTGTGACTTTTTTTCCCTTGACAACTGATAATCAATTTACAGGAAAAGTAGATTCAATCGTCTGCCATGGTGATTTCAACCTCAAATTGTATCTCCACGCTGACGGGTCATCTGCTTACCAATCTCATAAGGACAGTACAAATCAATGGTCCCTTGTAGAACCTCATCTGAAAAGGATCCCAAGTCTGAGAACCTTTTCTTGTAGTGACTCTCATAGTCTTGGTGGGCCTCCGAACCGGTCCCTTCACAATGAGATTCTTCTCCTTTGTGCCTCTGAGCAGGTCAGCACGTATCTTCTCCAGAGATTTTACGTTGTGGCTGGCTAAGGTAATTCGAATTCGGAAAATTGCCACCCCTGGTTCCCTGGGTGTCTTCCTCATGTCTTTAAAAACTTGCTCCTTGGCCAGAGGGAAGAGTGGTGAGTCAGGAGCTGGAGTGAGGCACCCAGAGTTCTGTTATAGTTGCAAACAACTCAAAGTCGTGTCTCTTCCTCTGTGACTTTTTTTTTTAATTATTTTTATTAATATATAATGTATTCTTTGCCCCAGGGATATAGGTCTGTGAATCCTCTGTGACTCTTTAAACATGATTTTTAAAAATTTATTTATTTATTTGAGAGAGAGAAAGGGAGAGAGAGATGGGGAAGGAGCAGAGGGAGAGGGCAAGAGAGAATCCCAAGCAGACTCCCTTCTGAAAGTGGAGTCCCATGTGGGGCTCCACCTCATGACCCTAAGATCAAGACCTGAGGTGAAATCAAGAGCCAGACACTTAACCCACTGAGCCATCCAGACACCCCAACACTTTTAACATCAATGCTCCTGTCATTATTACTACCTCCACAAACTTCCAAGATCACTGAAAAGTGAGAGCCAGATCCTCTGTTCTTAGTTTGTGGATGGGCATGCTAAGCTCCACAGAGGCTCAAGGTAAAGTAATGAGACAGAAAGCACAATCTCCTGCTTTCTTCTCTCCTGACCTTCTCATGTGTCTCACACTAGCTCTCCCATAGATCTCTTAGCTAAGTGCATTGGACCCATTGACACTTTAAGTTCCAAAGCAGATCTTCTAGAGTCTATAATCTCACATCTTTTATAGTTTATTAATCACCTTTCTCATAAAAATGCTTAAAAAAGCCAATTCCCCATCTCCTGGAAGGTAGAAATGTAACACTATTTTCTGAAGATGCTCTCAAGCCCGTGGGAAGCTGAGTCCAATTTATCAGTCTTCCAATGTCAAATTTCAATTGGGTATTTCCTTGTCATATGAAACACACCTCAACAAATTCAAAATTTCTCCTCATGAACTTGTATATTCTAAAATAATCAAATTAAGAACCACATTCACTTGAAAATGAAATCCCTTAGATTTTGCTATATTTTTGAGAATCAAATTTCTATTAACTACTCATGACTTACCCTATTCGCACAAAAAAATACTCCCTTTTGTCAGTAGTCTCTGTGTTGAATGATCCTTCTGTGGTCAAGGGGAAGAGCCAAAGAGGAGAATCCTATTAGGAAACAACAGTAGAACGATGGTGGGTAGACTCTGCCTTCTAAAAGACTGATCTTCCAAGCCAAGTTGAAGCCCCATCTGGCTCAGTGACCAAGATAAAAGTAGAGTTATTAGAAGAAGCATAGCTTCATTTCAGTTCTCCAAAGCAGAAAACAGTAATTCATACAAAGTTCTGTGATACAGTCAACTCCATGGAATGAATAAATGAATGAAAGATCATTCAGTCATTCAACAGGTATGCCTGCTGTTTTCAAGGTGCTGTTGTCAGTGCTACAAAGGGAAATTCTTTGTGAAATGCTCCATTATAAGTACAAGTTGTATATAAATAGCCATTTTTATTGAGCTTTGCTCCTAGGCACTTCAGTCCTTATAAAGCCATACAACCTGCTAAAGGAAAACCCTCCTGCGAAAATATTAGAATGGTAACAATCCTTCCAGTACAGACCTCAGAAAGGATTTTAACACATATGAGTACACAATCAAGACAACAAAAATAGGTCAACCTCTTTTAAATGAACTGCTAAGATTATAGGCTACTTAGAAGAAATAATTTGAGATAAAGACATGTCTAGTGGTTGCTCCAGCCTATGGTCCAGGACCCCAAATAAATGCATTTTTTAAAAGTAGATTCATTCTGGGGCACCTGGGTGGCTCAGTGGGTTAATCCTCTGCTTTCAGCTCAGGTCATGATCTCAGGGTCCTGGGATCGAGCCCCACATCAGGATCTCTGCTCGGCAGGGAGCCTGCTTCCTCCTCTATCTCTGTCTGCCTCTCTGCCTACTTCTGATCTCTCCTTGTCAAATACATTAAGAAAAAAAAAGTAGATTTGTTGTGATTTGGTTTACTAAAAGTAATTCTGGAGCTGATGTTTCAGAAGTCAATTTTCTTAGGAGAGTATACCCTAGAAATACAGTTGATGTTATCATGTTCCTACAGTTAATGTGCTTTTCCTCTAAGTATTTTCTGCACATGACCCACGATCAAGGAATCCCTGAGGGTAACATTGGAGGTGATTTTGGGGGAGCCTTCTTATCTTCCAGAATTTTATTAGTGCTTATGATGGAAAGAACTCTTACAGAAAGTCTGAAGTCTGAATCAGTGGCCTCACCAATGGAAACACTTGTATGGAACAGCAAAAGGTTACCATGACAGCAAAAACCAAGGTCATGTGTATGTGGGGGAGCTACCAATCACACGAGCCAGAACTAGCCCAACCTGATCTTCCTGGTACCTCAATGAAGACTGTAGGACTCTGCAGAGAACAGATTGAACACAACTGACCTAGCCTACTTCATTTCTCAGAGCGAAACTAAGCCCAAGAAAGACAAAATGCCTCTTCCAAAATCACATAACCAATTATTGCTGAGCTAGAACTAGTTTTCTGATTCCCAAGATAGCACCTTTCCTCATACCAGACTCCTCTTAATTTCAGAGCCTACTGCAGTCTCCCTACAGCAAAAATTTCCTCTCTATTTCAGGCAACCAGAGCAGGCCAGGTTGGGTCTGAGCCACCCAAGACCATTTGTCAGTGCCAGTCTCCCACCAGGCAATGCCAACCCCAGCATCTGGTCCTGGTCCCTAGGACTTATGTTCTCATAATTAAAGAGCTGGCATATATAAACAAACCATAACCAGAACACCGCATGGTCAGTGAATAGAGGTCAAACGTGGATGAGAGCTGACTCCCAAGGTGAGAAGGAGCCTGTTCCTAATTTCCAGTCTTGTTTGTCTCTGGTGACAGGTACATAAATATTGCAATTGTTACAAAGAGCCCTTTATAACTCTTTAAACCCCAAATATCCCTCAACTCCACAGCAAGTTAAACAAAACTTACACTATCCCACTTTGACTAGGCGGGACTCTACGTGAGCCAGGGGGTTGGAGTTATTTTCAGGTTTGAGTTAGGGCTTGCTTATTCAGGGAGACATGCTGGGGGCAGCATGGGGAGAGGAACTCTTATGGCTCTTGAAGGAACACCAGGACAATTTTGGCTCAGACTGCATATAACTCTATAGGATGTAACCACTCCCTTCCTGGGATAGGTACCACTCCCAAGAGGCCCCACCCAGACAAGATCTGAAAGGTCTGCAGCAGTAGCCAGAGTATAATCGGAGACTTGTACTCTTTGCCCTATTGCTACAGTGTGCTTGTGGTCATTTTGTTGTACTAATAAAACGTATTTCCCTCTTTGTGAAACAGTCTAGAGACAGATGACTCAAATTGGAGTCTAGTGCATCTGCCCCACTTGGGAGTTTTGTTAAACAGGTGTGTTCCCAAACCAACTCCAGATCCACTGAATCAGCACCTGTAGTTTAGTAAGACCTCCAGGTGATCGGCATGCACCTTAAATTTGGGAAGGACTGGTCAAGAGATGAAGACCATGACTCTCCCCGTTTGCCATTAGCTCCATGTACAAGGTTTCAGTTAGCAAACCTCCTTGTGTATCCTGTGCTTTTAAATGGAGAAATAAAGTACCCCCAGTGAAATCCAAAACTTCCTTAAAATATGCTTTCTTTTGCTCCAACAAGTTTTTCAACCCCAATTTCCATCTAATGGCCATTAGGGCAGGATTTGCTTCAGATCAACAGTAAGGATCTGAAGGAGGAATATGCATTGTGGACTGTGATAGCCAGCAGTAAATATATTTGGTATTAAGTCCTTCTCCTTCACTTCTAGACATCCAGCTGGCTACCAAGTCCTTTTGATTTTACCTCCTAAAGGATTTTATTTATTTGTTTGTTTATCTATCTCAAGCATAATTAACATACAGCATAATATTAATTTCAGATATATGCACCCCTATGATTATTGAAGCACTCTTTACAATAGTCAACACACTGAAGCAACCAAGTGTCCATCAATAGATGAATGGGTAAGGAAAATGTGATATATATATACACAGTGAAGTATTACTCAGCCATTAAAATAAATGAAATCTTGCCTTTTGCAACCATATGGGTGCTCCTAAATTATTTTTCCATCCTCCTTTCTATCCCCACTGCTCTGTTTTAGCTCAGGTCCTTATCATATATAACATGGACATTAAAATAACCTCTCAACTGCACACCTGGACTCCCCACATAGTATTTTGGTCAACCACCACATCCTCCAAGCTGGCATCAGAAAGAACATTCTTGAAGGCAAATCTGATCATATTGTCTTCTTGTTTCAAGTCCTCTAATGATGTCTGACAATTTCAATACTTTCAAGCTTTTCATGCAAAGTTTATGGTGATAGTGCTTTTATTTACTAACCTAACCTTATTTCTCCCACTTTCCTACTTTTATACCAATTCATGTGTTCCGTTCCTCTCGTTTCTCCCAAGCTGCCTCTTTGCTATGCATACTTTTTCTTTTGCTGCCAAATAAACCTCTTCTTGTTTTTTAAAATATTGTATAGACAGCCCCAAATCTGTCATGGTTCAGTTTAAGACAGTTTGACTTTATGACAGTGTGAGAGGTATCTACATTCAGTAGAAACCATCCATGGAATTTTGAATTTGGATCTTTTCCCTGACTAGGACTATGTGGTACTTTCCTCTCTTGTGGTACTGGGTTTCTGAAGCAGCCAGCCCCAGATCCCAGTCAGCTTCACGAACACCGGGTCAACAACCCAAACACTGACAACTGTTCTGTACCCACACAACCACTTTCAGTATAATATTCAGTAAGTTATGGGAGATTTTCAATACTTCATTATAAAATAGGCTTTACATTAAATGGTGTTGCCAGCTGTAGGCTAATATAAGTGTTCTGAGCATATTTAAGGTAGGCTAGGCTAAGCTACTATGTTTGGTGGGTTAGGTATATTAAGTGTAGTTTCAACTTATAATAGATTTACTGGGATGTAACCCCATCAAAAACCAAGGAAGGGGAGGCTGGGTGGCACAGTCAGTTAAGTGTCAGACTCTTGGTTTCTGCTCGGGTTGTGATTTCAGGATCATGAGATGAGGCCCCAACTTGGGCTCCCCACTCAACAAGGAGTCTTCTTAAAAGACTTTCTCTCCCTCTCCCTTTGACCCTCATGACCTCTGTTCTCTCCTTGGTTCTCAAATAAATACATCTTTTTTGTTGTTGTTGTTGTTGTTGTTGAAAAAAGTGGAGGAAGATCTGGAGTTTTGTTTTAACACCTATCAGCTCTTCTTGACCATGACTCTCAACCACTGAGTAGAGTTGGTCATCCCTGGATCCCAACAACATCTTGTGTTTGCTCAATTAGCAGCACTTTCCCTGAAATATGCTTGTCAACTTGTCTCTGTCCTAGCACCAGTTTATGGCATCTTGAGGTCCGGAACAATGTCGCATTCTTCTTTTGCATCTTGAGTATCCAAGTACCATCACCAACATGTAGTAAGCATTCAGTGAATGTTTGAAAAATGAAACAATTAAAGGAATATAGTCACTGTGTGAAGTAGGTACCACGTTATCCCAGGGAACTGTGAAAAATACACAGCACATAGATTTAGTGGAAATATTCGCAATGGATTAATCTTTGAGATCCCCCAATGATGGATATTAAGGAATGGAATTGATGTTAATAGTGAAAATTACTTATGTTAGTTAGCTCTGCCACTACCCTAAAGGGAAATGATCTACTTCATGTCATTTATTAAATACCTAATCACCTGTGACATCTAATAATCAGAAGAATTATAGCCTAAGGCACAACCAAACCTTGCCTTCTGGCGACTGTCAGTCTAAGACAGTTAATATGGACACCAGCCACTCTCCTAGATGGTCAAAGAACTCTTTCCCTTGGGGCATGACGGTGTTGTCAGAAGGAAAGAAAGTCAAGAGGTAAGGCTAATTAAACACTTCTAGAAATTGGGTCTTAGTCTCTGCTACCCCATTTCCCCACAGCAGGGCTCTCATGACGCAGTGCTTCAAGCTCAGCTCAACTGGTCTCCAAGATCAATTTGGGACTCAAGCAGGGAAGATTTCAAGAGCTCCAACTCAGTATTCTTCATCAGAGGTCCAGTTACATTTGCATCCCGTCTTCCACCTTGCCTTCCTAGCCCCTGCTCCCAAGGCCCAGAACCCACCTTACACTCTGGATTCTGCTGATGAAGACAGTAACAATAATGCTGTTTCACACATTAATCCAACCTTACTATGCACCAGGCGCCATTCGGGGTGCTTTAGGTGTATGAAGCAAATTTAATTTTCACAACAAACCAATTTATTAAGTACTGAATTATCTACATTTTACAGATGAGGGAAACACAGACAAGTTTCCATCTAGTGTTTGCTTGTTGGTTTCTCCTGATCATGTTCTGTCTAATTACTGCAGATTCCATGATGTTAACTACTTTGGGCTGCCTTACTTTTTGGATATTATGCTCTGAACTTTGCAGCTGGATCTGCATACACTCCGTCCCCTGACACATGTCCCCTGACACCTTCCAGTCTGGCCATCCTATTACAGATTAATTTGCTCATTCCAGCCCTGTCCTGAAGAGGACAGCAAAAGAGAGATATAAGGTCATTTATTTCCCACTCTATTTAATAGGGATACTTAATTAATGTTCATAAAATTAAACTCAGAGTATGTAATATGAATAAAACACCAAGTGATAACAGGCACCCATACCACATACTGTCTGAATTAGAGGAAGAGGAAAGATGAGGTGCCATTTTTAAGAATGTACAACCTTGCAGACTTTCTCCTAGGCATCTAGGCATCTATCTGGATCCCTGAAACTCTTTTATTGTAATGAAACATAGGATGTCTATTAGCAAACTCAAGGATCTACACACCATAAGAAACAAACCATTGGTGCTCCATTACCTAGGAAAGAGAACTGTGGGAGCACCTGGTACAGATTCAGGATTTTGTTCCTCACAAGCCTTTTCAATGAAGTGCACATTCACTGACTCTCATATTTGCATAGTTCAGATAATAACAGCTCTCTGTTTCACGTTCAGAGCTGAGGTCAATGTCACTAGAAGCTGTTGAGCAACAATCCCCCTTTCAGGCAGTCCTTTGATCAGGTAGAAGAGAAGACTTAGAGAAGAAGGAATAGAAGCAATTCACTGCCCTAGGTTTGGAGCTCTAAAGCAGACCACATTTCCAGACACACATATGGGGTAGGTTTCAGTATCCTCTGGAGAACTTTGCGAAACACAGATTAGATTTCATTCTCTTGGTCCAGATCTCTAAACCAGAACCAGCCAGCCAGATAGAAATATATGCAATATACATATAAATAAATAAATGCATATATATATATATATATATATATATATATATATATATAATTTTAAAGGGAGATTCAGATACATATTATTGATTAGGAAATACTGCTAAAATTTCCATCTTGGAAGAACAAGAACACTAATAGCATATGTATTTTCTCCTCCAATAATACCAAGAAATGTAAATGAGTTACCGCTAAATTAAGCCCAAAAATTAGGACTACAGGGAGTGTCCTTAAATATAAAAAGAATTTGGTCACATTGAAATGGGTTCTGAAAAATCCCCTGAATGCTGACAGTTCCCCAAAGGAATTCATTTGAAAAATTAGCGTATAGTAAGCCTTCATGGAAGAGAAACACATATTAAAAATTCTTAAATAAAAGAGATAAATTCAGAGTATGGTAAGAGTTTTAGAAAAGATTCATAGCAAGGTTTTGGATTGTAGTTCACTCACCAGTATATTTAAATTGTAAGTTAATTTACAAATATTTGATAAGGATAATTTGAGAATGGATGTAGTCATCTATTTACTCTCTAAAAATAAACTGATGCCTGAAATGTAAGTGTCAAAATCCACAAAAGCGAATTTTACAAAGTCACAACACTGAACAGATTAATCTTCTCTTTGCCCATCAGCCTCGGCCCCCCTGTTGATGACAGCAGTTGCTTAAGCCAGAAACATCATCTAGGACAAAGCTTCAATCATATGATGGATTGTGTGGGTCTTACACAAGCAGGACCTGCACAAGACTGCAGGAGCTTTGGGTCTTTTTTAACCAAGACAGGTCATTAAAAGAAATGAAAAGATGTCTTCTGGAGGTTTAATTAAGGAAGTTAATTCTAGGCCCCATCATAGGCCCATTAACCTTTCTCTGTTTCTAAAATACCTTATGTAATGTCAAAAAGAAGCAAAGATGGGAAAAGGAGCTGTGTAATTAAACCTACTTAACCTTAAAATGGAAATGTGTCAAGGGATAGAAGCAATTGGTATGAAGCTCCTAACCTGTATTTACGACCCCAAAACCCAGAACCCATATGCCTTCTCTTGCTGTGCTTGACTCACATTCTCTTTGCTATGGGCTAGACAACTTGGCTGGTGAATTTACTTACTGTGTCTGACCCAAACCATAAGTCAGTTGTCAAAATGCCAGAAGGGCAGTACTATTCTGGTACAAATAACAAATAGCTTGCTGGTTTCTATACAGATTTCTTGCCACACAAACATTCTTCTAAGGTTCTTCAAGGAGATGGTTTTTCCTGACCTAGGAATGCCTTTCTTCGCCATCCCATGAGAACGTGGCCAGGCTGGGGCTGAATCTGGTTCAAGATCCCAGAGAACATGATGCATGTATTTTTTTTCTATGATAGTACATTGTTATGCACGTAAATTCTTCCAGAATGCCAACGTATGACTTCATATAAAAGGGCAGAGGCATAGCAAGAATTTGGCTGCCTTCTCAACCCCAGCAGAACATTGCATGAGGAGTGTTACTGGTGGGTTTTTGCCCAATCAGAAAACCACTGCAGGGCCAGGGAAAGGGGATTATGATGGTTTCTTTCTTTCTCTCTTTCTTTCTTTCATGTTTCAAGTTTTTAGTTAAATTCTAGTTGGTTAACATATAGTGTAATATTATCAGTTTCTGTTGCACTTAATCACCTAGCTTGTTCTGAGTTCTGTTCCTGGGGCTGTATCAGTAGGGATGGGAGCATTCAGAACCAGCCCCAAACCAATCTGAAATGTTGCAAGTTCCAAAACTTAACAGAAGCAGTCAGGTCTCTATTAAATACCAACAGATTATGCACATTACAGATTATTCATGAGGACTTTGTTTTCTCAGGGGCCTCTCAGGGTATATGAGGGTTGACACACAATACAGGACACCTGTATTTTTATTTGCAAAATCTGGCAACCCTACCTGATATCCAACTGGTAATCATCACCCAACACCCTTAAAACAGGACAGTTTAGACAGAACTTGGAACCAGCCCTATTGACTCATTTTACATATGAGGAAACCCAGACTCCCCCAGAGATTTTTGGCAGGTGGTGGGTGGTCTGCTTGTTCTTAAGATTCCTGGCCAGTCAGAGGCATTGTTTGGACCAGAATTCAGCCTATTTTATACCCATTTTATTCCTACCACCCAAGCTGTTTCTCTAATAACAATGCAATATTTTTATTGTTATTGTGTTGTTTAACTAGGCTTTCCAAAAATCTGACATTTCTTGAACATTACCCTCTTTTAGGTTCTATGCTAAATTCTATAGACAAAAAAGGAGTACCATTCTCTCCCCTAAACCTGATAGCTTTTAGAATTTAAATTCGTTACATGTTAAGGGAAATAAAAACTTGTATTTTTTGAATATGGGCAAAGAGCCGCATAATAATTTTTTCAAGCCCAAATAGAAAGATGCTCTTGCAGAGATACTATTTTTTAAGTATTTGGACCACTGTAACCCTCCATCAGTTAATCATCAGTGCTGGTATTCTAGGCAAAGGTCATAAATACAGTCGAATCTCAGCCAAACATTAGATCACTCTGTTCTGCAAAATCCGCTGGGAGAGATTATTTAAGTCCATTTGGAACCCGCTTCATACCTTCAGTCACTATCCTTCCAGGACCTTCTTTATATACTTTTTTGCTAGGAGATATGGTATGAAAATGCATTATATCTAGAAGTCTCTCATTCACATAGGAAATGGAAGAAATAGCCTTGGCTATGTTCAAGATAGATCTGTCCCTCTCTGGCTATCCCACACTACTGTGACTATTATCTGTGCGAGTGCCCTTCTTATTTGTGATGATTTCCTCAGGTCTTTCTCTCAGAAATAACTAATTTTGCACCTCGTTTTAAAATACAGTCTTGGGGGCGCCTGGGTGGCTCAGTGGGTTAAGCCGCTGCCTTCGGCTCAGGTCATGATCTCAGAGTCCTGGGATCGAGTCCCGCATCGGGCTCTCTGCTCAGCGGGGAGCCTGCTTCCCCCTCTCTCTCTGCCTGCCTCTCCATCTACTTGTGATTTCTCTCTGTCAAATAAATAAATAAAATCTTAAAAAAAAAAAAAAATAAAATAAAATAAAATAAAATACAGTCTTGGACTTTGAAAAAACATAGGCATCCCATACTAAAATAAATGAGTTTAATCTAGGACTTACACAATAGTAATATTAATCTGGGGGTGCTTGGGTGGCTCAGTGAGTTAAGTGTCTCCTTTAGCTTGGGTCACGATCCTGGGGTCCTGGGATCAAGTCCCACATTGGACTCCCTGCTCAGCAGGGAGCTTTCTTCTCCTTTTCCCTCTCCTTCAGCTGTTTGTGCTCTCTCTCTCATAAAAGTAAATAAAATCTTTTAGAAAAATAGTAGTATTAATCCAGTTGGAAATCCAGCTTTTATTCACATCTTTAAAGAGTTCCTATTCTTAAATGATTAGTGTTATTGACCAAATTGTGCCCTCCCCAAATTTGTATGTTGAAGCCCTAACCCCGGATGTGACTGTATTTGGAGATAGGGCCTTTAAAAAGGTATGGGCAGGGTCACCCAAGGGCTCAGTTGGTTAAGCGTTTGACTCTTGATTTCAGCTCTGGTCATGATCTCAGGGTTTGGGATTAAGCCCTGTGTCAGGTTCCGTATTGGGCAAGGAGTCCGCTTAGGATTCTCTCTCTGCCTCTGCCCCTCGCCCAACAAACGTGCACGTACACTCTCTCTCAAAAAATAATAAATAAATTAACTAAATAAATAAATAAGTAAATAAAACTAAAAAGGTACAGGTAAATGGAGTCATAACATAAATGAAGCCCTAATTCACTATGACCCGTTTCCATAGAGGAAGCGGAAGAGACACCAGGGGTGCTCAGGGGTGAAGAAAAGGCCATGTGAGGATGCAGCAAGGGAGTGGCTCTCTGCAAACCAAAGAGAAAGGCTCAGAGGAAACCATCCCTGCCAGCACCTTGATCTTGGACTTCTAGCTTCAAGCACTGTGAGGAGATTAGTTTGTGTTGTGAAAGCCACCAGTGTGCAGTATTTGTTATGGCCGCCTGAGCCAATGAAAACCATCAGAATGAAGCTCGTGAGCATTAACCAAATAATTGCTGGAGTGTAAGAGAAGTGAAAGCAAGAATTCTACCTCATTCATAAAATTCACACCTCATATATCGCCTTGCACACAACTCGTCCCAAATAAACAGCTGATAAAATAAAAGAATGAACGCGTGGATGGATTTAGACCCGTGCCCCAGCAAAGCAGCACCAGCCATGCGACGTAACCACAGTGTGAGAGAGGAAAAGCAGAGGCTTCAGAGCCAGACAGACTGCTTTCACTCTTCTCTACCTGCCAACTTGGGAAGTTCCATAACCTTATTAACCTTAGTTCCTTGTTTGTCAGTTGACAGGAGTAATGTTTGTATCATGTAGTTGTGGAGATGGAGGTGATATGCCTGGTGTATATCACAGGTGCTATAAGGTTGGTATTAATGATGGTTGACCTTCCATGTGTTCACTCTTTTATTCATTCAACAACTTTTTATTGAGCAAGCCCCTTCTAGGCACCCAGCATTGTTCCTGGCACTGAGAATAAAATGGGTAATGACACAGTATCTTAGCTCACATGTGCGTTGCATTCTAGAGAGCAGAGTCAAAGACAATGGGAAATAATCAAATGATTTCAGAGAGTGGTAAATGCCACGAAGAAAATAAAGCAGAATAATGTGGTGATGACTGTCTATGGCAAGCTCTCTGGGAAGGAGACATCTGAGGCTAAGTTCTGAGTGATGAGAAATCAGCCTGGAAAGTGTCTGAGGGAAGAGCATTCCAGAGTGAATAGCTGCTACAAAAGGCCTACAGAGGGATGGCTTTAGCATCTTCAGGGAACAGAAGAAGACCAGTGTGGCTGTAGTATAGTGAGAAATGTGGAGAGAGGTACCAGATAAGTCAGAGAAATTAGCTGCAGCCAAATTATATAAGGACTTATAGGCCAGGGTGAGGTGTTTGAATTTTTTTCTAAAAGTAATGGAAAACAGATTTTCAAGCAGGGTAAGAAAGTGAATTGATTTATGGTAAAAACATTATTCTGCTGCTGTCCCAGTGACGGGTGGTTGAGTGCGTGGAGGGGGTTCCTCGGGGGTCATGTCCAGTGGTCTGGGCAAGAGGGCACTGGCTTGGACTATGGTGGTGATGGAGCCAGATAATGGATGAATGGAAGATATTATTTAAGTCCATTTAGGACCTGCTTCATACCTTCAGTCACTATCCTTCCAGAACCTTCGTTATATACTTTTTTCTAGGAGATATGGTATGAAAATCTATTATGTCTAGAAGTCTCTCATTCACTAAGCAATACGGGAATGGAAGAAATAGCCTTGGCTATGTTCAAGATAAATCTGTCCCTCTCTGGCTATCCCGCGCTACTGTGACTATTATCTGTGCAAGTGCCCTTCTTATTTGTGATATGATTTCCTCAGGTCTTTCTCTCAGAAATAACTGATTTTGCACCTCATTGTAAGGTATATTCTTAGACTTTGAAATAGCACAGGCATCCCATACTAATGAAGGAAGATGGGCTAGAAATCTCCAATGGGCTGGATGTGGACAGAATGAGGGGCTCAAGGATGACCCCTAGGATTCAACTTCAAGAGCCAAATGAGATGGTGCTATTTATTGCGATCAGTTGGGGGTAGGAAGAGGCAGGAGAGTCAATGGAGATGACACTGACCCTGACTTTGTCTCCATTTATCAATACAGTTGATGCAGCTTCCATGGCCAAGCCAGTAGCAGCCTGTCTCTTAAGAAAAATCACTGGAGCTTAGTTGCCAATACTGCAGATTCATTATCAATTCATTGATCACTGCTAAGCTTCACACTTTAAGTAGTTGTGTGAAAAATGATCTGGGAGAAGCTCAGGTTTGTTATTATACTCCTCTTCCAGGCCTTGGTTTTCTTCCCTGTGGAATGAAGCTTTTTGAGTGTGTGTTTACTTTTTGGTATTTCCCAACTGAACCACATTACCTCTCCTCACTCTGCAGAAACAAAACCGGAGCAGGGGGATCCCCTAGGAGCCACAAGGATGGAAGAGCAGATAATGGTCAACACTTGGACTCTGTGCTCCTCGTACAGACTTCAGAGTTCTTGTGCCGCCTGGCTCCTTCCTCACTGCTTCTCCCTTCTCTCTCAGGCATCAGGGTTCACTGCATCATCTCCTTCACAAAGGGTTCACATGGCTGCCAGTGGCTGGCTTTAATTAGAGTGTGGTACTGAGCATCATTACAATATCGGTGGTGTTAAATTTCAACGTGCTCAGATACCATGAGCTGAAGTCACAGCTCATGACAGCCACAGGGAAGTGAGTGTTGAACTTAACTGTGAGATGATTAAAACAGGCAGGAGCAGAGATTGTTCATATTGGCCTCTCCTGCACTCCGACCCAACCACCCCCTTTTGGGGTCATGTCTTCCTTCCTTTGTCTTATTCATTCTCTCTACAGTAAAGGTTACTCTGAAGTGGGCATCTAACAAGGATGACAATGCTACGAGCAAGAAAAGAAAGCAGCTAGAAGTACAAAATGTTTGTCCTGAGAAGCCTGCCTCTTATGATTTCAAAATCATTCTGAAATAAAACCAGAGTAAATTACCCAGGTTACAAGTATGCCTTCCTAGTTCAAAGACTTCATTAGTCTTTATATTGTGTCCACATGAGGGCAAGTAGAGTTTTCTTTCCATTATACTAAAGAGAGAGAAGAGAGACACAAGTAGTAGCTAACTGAAAATCCCTGACAAATAGTTTTGGAATTTACTTAGTGAAAATGCATCAGCCATAGGCAGTCACCAGGCACATTCTTTGTCACTTTTTCATAAAGCCATTGGTCCCCCTGCCCATTAACCACCCCTGTCACCTAAGCTTCAGTAAAGTGCAAAGAGCTTTGATTGGCAAACAGAACACTTGCCTCTATGTGGCTTGTATAAATCACTTAGCCTTGTTAGAAATCAAGGCAGGATTCTAGGAGAGGCCATTGTGAGTTATTGATACAAAAAGGCAAGTAGATGACTTAACATCAGGCCCCAAATAGGGAAATTTGGAAAACTGCCGGGATACACACGGATGATCCCAGTTTCAAATTGAAATCCTTTTAGACAAAAGTAAGCTCTAAGAAGAAAATCCACCAGGTGTGGTGACAGAGAAATAAGTAAGGGGAGGGGGTGACCAGGAGAGGTTAAATATAAAACGATGTGTGGAAAACGAGGAGGAACCAGGCTAAGAGCCAGAAAGGGAAAGAAAACAACAGGTGCAAAGCTCCTGGTGTAGGAAAGAGCTTGGTGTGTTCTACAAAGTGTCAGAAAGCCAGGGAAGGCTGAACAATGGTGACAATGGAGATGGGAGCCCGGAATGAGATTGGGGAGTTTAGGCCATGGGCAGGAGCCATATCCTGCATGGTAATTAAGGCAGAGAAAAGAGTTTAAATGTCTTCTAAGTAGAATTGGAGATCATTAACAGGAAAAGACACAAGTTGGTTTTGCTTTGTTTTGTTTTGTTTTGCTATTTACAGATCTCTCTAGATACTATCTAGGGTTGCCAGGGATGGGTAGAATACCATTCGGCTTGTCAGGGATGGGTGGAAGAGCAGAGTGGGAGCAAGGTGATCTACTAGGGAGCCACTGCAGGTACATGGCCAGGAGACAATGAGGACTGGGGCTAAGATGATGGCAAGAGGAGAAGAGGAGGAAAAAACAGCCTGAAGTGTCTTGCACAACTGTGATGTATAATTAAGAGGACTTGCTTGTAGACTAGATGTGGGTAATGATGGAAGGACAGAAATTAAGGGTTACTGCTAAGTTCCTGGTCTGAGCCCAGGGTGGCCGGTGAGGCCCTTTTTCTTTAGAGGTAGGACTGGGAGGGATGGAGGGTGGGTGCAGCAAAAACGAGTTTGAGAGCAGGAGGAAAATCAAGAGTTCCATTTTGGATGTCTTAACACAGCAATTCCTGTGAGGTACCTAATTACAGTATCAACTGTAGTTAGTTATATAGTAAAATATATGAATCCCCAGCTCAGATGAGAAAGTAGGGATGAAGATACAGATCTAGGAGTATCAATATGATGGTGATATGGAAAGTCATCGGAATGGATGAGCTCACCTCAGGAGAGAGTAGTCACAGAGACAAGAAGATGACCCAGAGCTCAAAGAGGGGAAGAGACTCTAACCTTCATGATAGGAAGGCTGTCTCTCAGAAATGAGAGATAACTGGAGAGAATATGTTTCCCACTCCAGTGTCCAGTACCTCCCTAGAAAACCACAATTAATCCTGAAGATTAAGAGAGAGAATGCAACGAAGAGCAGTTAGTGAACTACAACTTATTATTACATACGCACTATAATTATTAGCTTATGGCCTGGTCCTGGATTTATTTCTGTCTTTACTGTCTTCTTACTATAAAGTAAATTCCTAAGGTCAAAGATGCCATTTGTCCACTGATGGTTCTAGAATAAGCCAATGTTGGCTGACAGACTGACAGTTACTCTTACAATATTCAGGAGTAACTGGCCAAAGCCTGTTTCATGTTGGCTTCTGATAAACCTTCCTTCCATCATGGCTACTTCCTGTAATTTCACATTTGCAGGGCAGACATCAGAACACTTTAATCCTGATGAAAGTATGTGGCAGAAGCTCCTTTTCTCAAATCGATATGAAGAGAAGAGATCCTCATCTGTTCAGTAGGAGTTTTTTTTCCCCCTTAGCTTTGCCAAGAAAATTCAAAATCACACACAGGAATAAAAGAACTCACTTAAACTAAAAGGAAACAAGTATTTCACAAGAAGTCTTTAAGAGCTCTGGACTTCAGCATTCTTCGGTATGGGGAACATCGATATGGCAGGCTATCACTGAGAGCAGAGCAAATATTCCTGGAGAATTTTGTGAGGACCAGTTAAAAAAAAAAATTTTTTTTCTTATTTTTTCCTCAGTCCAGTTATTCTCATCTATTTTTCAAAGAAGATTTTTTTTTTCTGTCTCTTTCTCTAAGATGGATTTATTTGAGAGAGAGAGAGAAAGAGAGCACAAGAGGAAGGGGCAGAGAGAGAGAGAGAATCTCAACCACACTCCACGCTAAGCCCTGAGCCTGACTAGGGACTCAATCTCAAGACCCTGAGATCACCACCTAAGTGGAAACCAAGCATTGGAGGCTTAACTGACTGAGCCACCCAGACACCCCTGCTTCTGTCTTTTTAAGGCCAAATACAACCTCAAGAAACAAAAAGTGAGATACTCTCACTTTTATTAGGAATTCACCCTCTTCTCTCACAGAACTTCTAAACTTCTTCTCCAGGTACATGATTTTCAGGGAATCTGAGGTAAGAAAAGATCAAGCTTTTACTGCCAAAGAGGAAGAGGTCTAGAGGTAAAGCCATCTCACCAGCGAACAATAGAACGTACTCCTAAAACATGTTTTGGGAAAATGCACGCCGCCCTCCCCTCCTTAATGACAAACTCCATGACAAGAGATAACATCTGAAAGGTCTAGACTGTGAACTGTAAGTGATAACAAACTTAACATACATGGAAGTTGTCTCGATTTTGTAATCAAAGAGAATCCTGATTTGTTCACTGTGGACCTTGGACAAATTATTTCTTTGTGCCTATTTTTTTTCATCCTAGAGATGGATAGATACCACTTACCTGGCATGTTTGTTGTGAGGTTTAGATATAAAGCACAAAGAGCTGGTATAAAGCACAGTGGAAGAAGAGAAGGGATGGTGACAGAAAAACAAAACACAAGTTCCTGCATCCTACACTGTGGTGGCTAGAAGGACTTATAGAAAATAGGGAGATATACTATCAACAACACAGAATGCTTTTGAGCACTTACTGTATGTTAGAACTGAGATAGTACTTTCATGAAAATTAAGACATTTTCAGAGTGACTCAGTAGGAGGGGATGGAGCTGGGACTCACACCGAGGCATGTAAAACCCAGAGTTCCTGGAATTCCCCACTACAGTGTACTGCCTGCCTTCTAGGTATAGGGAAGACAAATATATGAAAATCGTGATACTTGAGCTCTAGTTTTCATTTCCCACAAATTAAGCCATTTGGCCCTGGGAAAGTCACCCAATTTCTGTGACCCTCAGTCTTCCCAACTATAAAATGGGGGTGCTGGATATTACTGGATTACCAAGGTCATGTCTCTTTTACAATCCTGTGGTCCTGTGATTTTTTTTTTTGCAGTTTTATTTAGATATGATTCACCTATAACACTGCATTAGTTTAAGGTGTACAACTAGTGATTCAATATGTAGATAATGTGAAATGATCACCACAACAAATTTAGTTAACACCCATTGCCATAAATAATTTCCATTTTGTGTGTGTGTGATGAGAACATTCAAGATCTATTATCTAAGCAACTTCCAAATATATAATACATCATTATAACTATAGTCCCCATGCTAGGACTTATTTAACTTATAGCTGGAAGTTTGTACCTTTTAATTGTGCTCAGATGCTTTTTACTTATTTTAATCAACTGAGGTCATTCAGCTTTTCAAAACTGGAGAATTACTTGGCTGCCAGAGTATTCACCATGAAAATCTGTAAGATAAATCAGGTCTCAAGCCCGCTAAAAACAAAACAAAACAAAACAAAACCCAACTGGTTCTATCCTGAAACTGGAGAAATGAAAGGAAGTGGTAAATATCACATAACAACAGAATATTCTACAGTGCTTCTTTATCTCCTAGTCTTGATAGAGTTTCCTGCCACAGTCAGACATGAAATGTCTTCTACAATGAACAGCAAGGAAAAGGGTCGGATCTGAAGAGTGAGTGTAGATCCAGAAAGCAGCCAAAGCCACGATCACAGCCCCGTCATGACCATACCCTTCAATCACACCTGTGCGAAAGCTGGGCCAATCTTCCCCTAGAAAACACAGCAGTCCTGGGGCAAAACTGGGGTTGGGAGCCAAATGTCTAACATGTTGATCCTTTCCTTTGACTTTTCTGCTGAACAGCATCAAGCAGGCATCAAAGCTCAGATTTTCTTGACCCAACATGATTTGGCCTCCGACTTTCGGGGACAGAAAGATGGTGCCCTCCAATCCTCGCTCCAGCTCAATGATTAAGTCCCGTCAGGGATGGCTGACAGAAAAAAACCCTGTAGTGGCTCCAATCTAAATTGTTGAAGCATCAGAATTATATGGTGCTTTTATTATCTTGTGGAATGCATGTCCCTGGGGTACTCCTTTGAGTTCAACTAAAATGACAGTTTAATTCTCAGTAAATGAGTGCTAATTAAAATGCTGGGGGAAAGACTGTCATAATTGAATAATGAGGATAAAGCAATGTACATTTGTTTAAAGGTTCCTGGAAGCTGAATTTAGGGATCAAAAAAATGGTCTCTAGGAGCTCACAGGCAAAACCAACTCCCTGAAAAATGTTCATCGCTCTGTGTGTGTATTCGCTAAACTAAGTTTTTATCTTGCGTAGGAATTGTTTGAAAGCGGCTGTGAGCATATAAGTCCTCCTTCCACATCTGTCTCTTGCAATGCTCCTCGCCAAAGATTTTGTGACACGGAGATTAGAGTGGAACCGGTGGGGATGGAAATCTGTGTCGTTTCACTCGTACATAGGTAGCTGTGATCACCTCTCTCTCTCTCTCTCTTTTTTTTTAATATGCTTTGAGTTTATTTTTATGTATTTATTTACTTTTTTAGATTTTGTTTATTTATTTGACAGACAGAGATCACAAGTAGCCAGAGAGGCAGGCAGAGAGAGAGGAGGGGAAGCAGGCTCCCTGCTGAGCAGCGAGCCCGATGCAGGGCTTGATCCCAGGACCCTGGGATCATGACCTGAGCTGAAGGCAGAGGCTTTAACCCACTGAGCCACCCAGGCGCCCCATGTGATCACCTCTCTTGACTCAGATCTCTGGAATGCAATACTCTTTGACACATGAACCCTTTTATAAAACTGCAGAATTAAGATAATGCCAAGAGGAGAAGCGTTTGGAAGGAAGGAGTATGGTTTCGTGGAAAGAGCATTAGATTCTAACCTTAGCCTTGCCGATAATTCTGAGAGTTTGTTGCAAATAATGTTATCTGGACCATGATCATTTAGTTGAACCTGTTTGGAGCATAAAATGAAATAATATACGATGAGTGACTTTAAAAGAAAAAAATTATAGGAATGAAATAAAACTTTAGCCTTTGGTTGACTCTGGCATAAATAATGTGAGCCTCTTATTTATTTTCCCAATTCAGATGACCCTAGTATATGGATACATTTTAACAGGTTAGACCCACTGGGCCAAGCTCATTACAGTAGCATGTGACCAGGGAAATCTGAATTATCCTAAAATACAAAATTTATCCTTCATCCCACACAATGTCCAATTTATATGCCCACCCCGACCCCCAGCTGCTGAGATAATTGGATTGACTTTCATGCTTCTGGGTTTCTCCATTTCCTTTAGCCCTTCTATTACTCTAGTAATAGTTCATTTCAAAGGCTTTGGGATTGTATTGAGTCCAACCTATTCAGTGAGTTTCTGTCCTGTCCTTAAAGATCTATGGGAAAAATAAATTCTATAACCTCCTTCTATGCCTAACAACTTTTACAGTGAGTAAATTCTGTACAATCTGAATTCCTTGATTGTGAAAAAATGTCCCCAGGGCCACCCATTGGGAGGCCTCCCATGCACTTACTAATCCAGCACAGCTTAGAGGTCTTGACAGCTCCAGCAGTGCTGCTTAGACACCCCCCTTATGAATATGCAAAGACAATCTTTCACTTACAAAAGAAACTGATATAGCCATTATGGCCTGTGGTTAATCAAACCTCCATTCACTTCCCTCTGCTTTGAGAACCGTCATCAAGAAAACGTGTTGCTAAGCAAACTTAGCAGTAAGGACCTGGTTCCCGTAAAAACGATTGCCTAGAGGCCAGCTTGTTTAGAAGTAAGGATCCTGGTGTTTTTTTTTTTTTTTTTTCAGCCTCTAATTTGATTTCCTATAAAATCTAAGCTCATCATTCAGTTAAAGGAAGATTTGGAAGTTGCTCACACATTCCTCATTTTAACAAGTTAGAGTTTACACACACACAAATACACATGCACACACACACTCACTGACACCAGGTCCTTCCACTTGCTTCTGTAACCGCTTCTTGGAAAACATCCAAGCTTAGACCAAGCAAATGCATAATAGAGAAGCTGCTGACTTTCTAAGCATCTGGTGAATTCACAACTTTCATTGAGCCTTACATAATGTATCATCAATATTCATTCTTTCATAGACATCTATCTTAGTCATTCCCACCTCCCCCAGGAAACACGGTCAAGAGAAAACATAAAGGATACTCTATCACAAATTCTTAATGAACAGTACCTAGGAACAGAAATTCACTTTCTAGCTTTACAACTCATTTTCAGAATAATCTTAAGAGATCACTTAAAACTAGTTGTGCTATGGATTCCATAGACCCAGAATGGTGAATAACACTTTTTAGGACACCAAGATGAGTCCTTAAGCCTACTCACATGATAGCATAACATCCTCTCAAACGACCTAGATTATTAGAATCCATCTAGGTTAGTCAAAAGCTGTTTTATAGGATCTAGGTACTAATTTCCTCTAGCAGGTAGTGGGCCAGTGGTACATGTGAGGTTCTGATTAATCAGTTTTTATTAAAGAAATTAGTAAGAAAATGGCTAATGTAGTATTTACTATTATTCAATGGTGGCCATAGGATCAGTGTTTTTCGGAATGTAACCCTGACTCATCTGAGAACTTGTCAAAAACGAAGATTCCCTAGTCCTGCTTGGGGCTTACTGAATCCCAGCCTCTCTTGGTGGGGTCCAGGAATGTGCAATTTTAATAATGGTTTAACATGGTTTTCAGGCACATGCGAGTTAGAGAGAACCTCTGCTTGGCTTTTTTTTCCCCCCCTCAAAAGCATCGTTTCTGGCTTTGCTGGAACTCTTCAGTCAACCTGAAGCAAGATGGTTCTAATCTCTGAAGAGCTCTCATTCCAAAGGCTTCATGTTCATACTGGATTTGAAGACCTATATTTTTGATATTCCAAAAACCTGTCAGTAATGCCAATGCCTAGATGACTATTTGGTGTTCAATCCATCTCTGATGTCAGATGCATGAAATCATTCGCTTTTATCTGTTTTGCCATCTGATTGACATGGGTTGATTAGTTAAGGTTTTACAATAAAGAGAAGCTAATGGATCTTTGAGTTCAGCGGGTGTGTGTGTGTGTAGTATGTGTGTGTGTGTTATGTGTGTGCATTTAAATACTTTGCTCTTCTTTTGTTTTGACTTTATTCAATTAACTCATCAGCTTGCAACTAGTCAAGTATGACTTCCTAATAGCGTGGGTCATGCTTACTCTTTCAATCAACTCTTGGCATGTAACACTCCTATCTTCTTCTCCGAACATTTGTATAAGACCTCTACCTATTTTGTCAGCATCTTACAGAAAGGGTTCGGGGTGGGGGGGGCACTTGTAGATTTCTATATTCAGTCATGAGTAAAACATGTGAAAGCACACTCTAACAAATACTTAGGTATACATTCCTCAAAGTTATGCTCCTTAGCGGTGCTGTGGCATAGTTTTATGAAGGACCCCCTCTAATAATAGTTGGTGGGAGTCAGGATCTCATCTAAACCTTCAGAGAAGTTTTTCATCCAGTCTTCTCTCATGGAATTGACACATTTGGCACTTCTGTCAACACTGTACTTATAGCTTCTATGACATGACTGAAATTCCTCGAGGGTAGTGAATGACTTCTTTAATTCCACCCTGTCTCTCCCAAAAGCATCAGGAAAAATCCAAGAGAAGATGTTTAAGTGTATGCAGGTGGAAATGCAGTCCTGTGAATCAGTAATTAAACATAATCCAGTTTCTCAGACCTCAAAGACCAGAGAGTTAAAGTCAAACATGGGGAGGGGAGTATACATACTGAGACCCCTTGGCAAATCTGCTAGAGCCTCAGCTCCTCCTGGACCACTTCAGGGCCTCTGGATAGCTCACTACTCTCCTTGAAAGGCTGCCGGTCCCCTCCAGTGGTGCTGATCAGTCTCTCCCCTGCAGGATGGCCTACATTCAGGCTACCCTGGGATCTGTTGATTTCATTGTTGATCACCACTGTTGTTGATCTGCTCTCTCCCATACGGTCCGTGATTCTACAGTCACTTTGGTCCATGTATGGTCTGGCCCACTTCAAACTCTGTACAGTGCAAGACTGGGGTGGAAAGGAAAGAAAAAAAGTAGAAGAAGGGTTCTTCCTCCTTCCCCACCCCCAGCATGAGAATGGCTTCCATAAGTCTGAAGAAAATGTCTTAGAAAGCCAGGTCTCTCACTGTGCCTCTGATGTGAACATTAATTCATGTGGCTGATTTGTCAGTTACTTTCATGAAACTCCATCTCTCCAAGAACAAAAAAAGTTAAAATTTGTACAAATTGGCCTATTGGCCCCTGGTTCTCTCTAACTGGGGTTCAGACAGCAAAGTGAATTTGACCACACCCAAGACCAGGGCTCTCTGCTCCTCCTCCACTGGGCGCCCTGGGGGCAAGAAAAGGGCAGTGAGCACCTCCTCCTAGACATCCCAGTTGCAGGGCGAGCTATTGACCTGACAGCTCTAGCCTGTCCACTCCCTGCTTCTCCTTTTATGAGACCCTGAGGAAGAAGGCATCCAGCAGCCTGCCCAGTGAGGCCCAAGTGTCCCAAAGCAGTTCCCTTCCACACCCTTTTACAACATACAACTTAGCCAGATCTGCCAAAGATGAAAGCATGCCCCCTCCAGCTACCCAGTAAAATTGCCAATTAAATCAGAGAGACAAAATTGGATCGAGTCGATGTCTCTGACTCAGCTGGCCCTAGGGAAATAGTGACTGCCAGCAGGTGGTTCAGAGTGACTCTTTGTAATATTCATTTCATGTTGCTTAAAGATGTGAAAAAGACCAAGTCTACCAGCTTCTGGTGTTGGACAAACCAGGCTGCTGTTGGATAATATTTGAACAGACAGCTGTGTCTGAGTGTGCCAGGGAAAATCTTCCAGGCAATCAAGTAAGGTCAGCACAAATTCCCCAGACTAGCTAAGAACTGGGTTGTGCCTAATCCCACGAAAACTGAGTGGTGAGTTATGGGCACTGTTGGTTCTTTCATAGATATACTGGTTCATTCACTCGTCATCCATTCACTAGTCGCTCAGCAATTATTTACAGAGCTCTAATCCGTGCCTGTCTCTGTCTTAAGTGCTGGGTACGCACTGTCCCAGGCACCACAAAGCCTGAAGGCTAGTAGCTGCTTTTGACAATGCTTTAGTTTCTCAAGCACTGGTCAGAACCTTTCGTGAAAAACCTACAAGACACAGTTCTTATTAATACAACAAGACCATCAAAATTATTTAACTTTTTAAGTGCATAACAAAGTAGTGGAATGAATGAAGCATTCATTTCATTTGCATTCAAAGTCAAATAGAAGCTTTGTCTAAGCCAGGAATGGAGACAACATCGCCTAATACTCTCAATCTAGTCCTCGACTGATCCCTTTGCAAGAGGAGGCCTATCTACAGATCAAGATTCCCATTGCAAGAAAACCTAACTTAGACTCTGTGTAGAAATCACACAAAACAGTAAGATCACAACCACATAAAAGGCAATACTTTTCTTTCTGTATAAAGTCCTGCAATAAGTAAGAGCAAACAATGTCTGAAATTCTGAATTCAATTTCATGAGAATGCCTTCCTGACCTCTATCCCCTCCAGATATGGAGACACATGTCTGTATGTACTACTGGTCATATGCAGTAGGTCAGCCAGAGTCTTACCAGCACTCACTGACTGCGATATAATTCTAATCAGCTTCTTTACTTGGTTGTTCAGAACATATCAGATTATAGACAGACTAGAGGGGAAGGGAGGGACGGGGCTTTTAAACTAAGTGTAATGACGGGAGAAGATGCAAGTTGATAATGTGGTAAGAAGAACTGACACGGGGCACCCAACTCTTCCCGCAGTTAATGCTCTTAAAAATACTCAAAGTTCAACCAAGTGAAGGATTAAGAAGGCAACAAATTATATTCTACATTTTAATATGTTTCCATCCAAAAATGATAAAATTCAGTCATGTGCAAATTTTTAAGTAGTGTTTCACTTCCAAGTAGCACTTTCCTCTAGAAGAGCAGCTTGGAAAGTTTGTTAAAGTTCTCATGCATCTTAAACCCCTTGAGCCTCCTAGCAATGCTGTGAGACTAGTAGATAGATATTTATTTTCTCCATTGTTCGTTCATCATTTTCATTATTTTCCTGTGTTCATTCATTCATTCTGTCAGCCAATGGGCATTCTTGAGTACCTCTCTGTTCTGGGTAGTGGGCTCCCATAGTGTCCTGTACTCTCCAGTATAGCAGCCCTAGCCACATGGGACTACTGAAAATAATTAAAACTAATTAAAACCACAATCCTGTGTATATGCTGGATACAGGGGTGAAGGAGATGAGGAGGGTTAGAGTATCTGCTTGTCCTGGTCCAGGAGATGCTCGGCCTGGCTCCCACATCTACCTGTGATTTCCCTTATTCTGTCAGCTGTTCTCTGTTCTATCTCCAGGGCACCCCATCCACCTGCTTGCAAGGCAGCACACTGCCAAAACCAGCTAGACAGGTGACTGTCCCTTCTTTTTCTCAATGATTTCCAAGAACTCCGCAAACACACTGGGTAAGCTACCCTAATGACTCACTGATGCTTTAATTATTACCTTTATTGCTGGAACTGAGAATGCTCCTCTTGAAACAATCCAATTCTCTTTTCCTTCTTTGCCCTTTACCTCTATATTTCAGATGAAAGAGGCTCAAGACAATAAAATTCTCAATTCCCCAAGATGAGCTACATCAACTTTCACCTCCTGCTGGGCGTGTCTCTGATGTCCCCCGCCAGCACAAGATCGGCCTCATGAAGGACATCCGAGGAGCCTTCCCAGGGAATATGTGTGCTTTTCTCTCCACCAGGAAATTAAAGGTTGAAAATAAATGGTCTTTGGTGCCTTGGAATTTTGAGAAGCTTGATTTCTTTTTAAACGGGAAACAGAGAATCAAAATGCAGAGGAAGTGTTACTATACCCCAGCAAGAAAACAATGGAAAGAGAAAGTAGGCTAGGTAGGATCTAATAAGGGTGCTGGAGGCAAATCCTAAGGACAAGCTGAGGATTTAAAAGGATTAATGTTGCTTACGAAAGAACTACCAGAGGAAGTGACAGAAATGTGAAGAGGTGACTACATAGGCCAATCTGAAGATGCTTAAGGGAACGATGGAAAAGACCATATTAAGCTCAAAGGAAAATGTAGACTCCATTGTCACCCTCAGAGGCTTATCAAACATCTTCACCAGACACTGAATGCTGGGGAAGTACCTCAGCCTTAACGAAAAATAAAATAAAACAAAAGAAATTAAAATTAAGTTAAACTAAATTAAAATAAAATAAGTAAGTGTCCCTCTGTGAGGGCCAGCATGCTGAATGTATGAAGGGACAGTTGTGGTTCAGCTTTTAATTTTAAAAACACTTTTCTGACTAGGACCTTTTCCACTAAATACCAAGGATTGATTGAACTCTGTGGCAACACAGGTCACAGTGAAATAGGAAGCGGGTCCCCACTCAGAGGGAAAGAGCCTTGCTCTGAGGCTCAGAACAAACTCTGGATTCCAAAGGACCCCATCCAGCTATGGGTGTTGAAAACCATCAAACGCAGGGCTTTGTCCTGCCTGACCCTGAGTTAATATGAGTCCTATGCAGCTCCATAGCAGCTGCAGCCCACAACGTCTCATTCTGCCCTTGAGTATACGTCAGTCTACCAAGAATGTAGCCTTCCTTCCTCCTCCCTGTTCCCAATTGCTGGATCCCAGAACGTAAACCAGTTCCCTCCTGGACTGGAGTCCTGAACACAGGTGATTTGTTAGCTGTCACGAGGGTGGGAGAGGTTGGGGGTGGGAGGGCTGGACCCTGCGGAGTAGAGCTCCGACCTTAACATGCCTGGAATCACTAGCCTGGGGAGTGCTGTCACCAAATTCGAGAGCCCTATTCTAGTACCCTGCTCCTGGACTGACCCTCTAAGTATATTGAATCCAGCCTGTGTTGGACCCAAATCTGCCACAGCCTTTGATGTTCTGATCCAATACATTCCTACAGCTGTGCTTATCCTCCTAGATCTGGTTTACCCTCTCCCAGCCAGCTGATAAGCAAGAGACTAGCAAGTCTCCCATTCTGAAGCAGATACTAGCCCCTAATCATACGTAAGAATGCGGTAAGGCTTGTAGGCCCAAGGAAGGAATCTGGATCTTATTCTAAGCATGACTGGAGAATTCTAAGCAGAAGAAAGGCATAGTTTGCCATGCCTTTCAAAAATGTAGCTCTGGCTACAATGTGAAGCCTGGATCTTGAAGTGGTAAGGAAAGATGCTTGGGAACAAGTCAGAAGGCTAGCTAGTTCTCCAGTACTCAAGTAGTACTCCCATGGTAGCCCGGTGAGAAATAGTGGTGAGTGAGAGAGAAAAACAACCTTTTGTTTAGAGATGTGTTTTGTTTTGTTTTGTTTTTAATTATTATTTTTACTATGTTATGTTAGTCACTATACAGTACATAATTAGTTTTTGATGCAGTGTTCCATGATTCATTGTTTGTGTAGAACACCAAGTGCTCCATGCAATATGTGCCCTCCTTAGTACCCATCAACAGGCTCATTCATCCCCCCACCCCTTCCCCTCTGAAATCCTCAGATTGTTTCCAATGTTTTGAAGGTAGAGTTGATTAACATTGTTATGATGGTCGCTACCCTTGTCCATGTCAGGGGCACATGGGTTTAAACTATGGTACATAAAGAGGACCTTGGTAAGACATATGTAAACCTTATGTTCATTATTTATCCATATGTAGATGTTGGAATTTTCCAGGGATCTAATTGTCTAATGTAACCTACAAGATTTTAACCTTAACAGTAAGTTCTTCCCGGGACATAATAATGCTTGCTCTCAAAAGTATTCCTTCCCAAAACAGAAGTTTCACAGCTTGAGTAAGTGCAACAATAGAAGACTAATACATAAACTCTATGCTGTGACTTTTCAGCAGGATTCTGCAATGGAATTAAGAGCATCTTGAACCATTTTCTGAGAGTCTGCTAGAGTTTGTTTCAAAAATATATCTTGAGTGCCATCTATGAGCATATTCGAAAAGTTCCACAAAATAATGTGGGTCATAGACTTCTCTATCTATTCCCCTGGAGAAAAAACCGTTGGTAGAATAAGCTGAATAGCTTGGAATATGTTAACACTCATTGACAATATTTCCAATGTCATCATCAATTATACATCAACACATAAGGCATCTATTAACGTTCTCATTTGAATTAACTCAATTGCATGCAAATGGCTCAGCCAATGTAGGGATGAACGGCCTTCTGATATAACAGTGCAGTTTTTCCACCATCCTTTATGTGCAAAAAAAATCATTTTTATTGCTTATGAGCTTTTCCAGTTCTTCACAGAATTGTTCCTTTGCCTACCCCCCCTTTTTTTTGGTTTAAGAGTAAATCAGTCTTATATCATTTAAAATATGTTAGACAATTTTATCAACTTGAAAAGGTGAGTTGGGAATGTCTAACAGTAGAAAGCTTTGCGACATGCTTGAAGTACACTATGTGTATACAGACCAGAAAACCTGGAGTGACACTGATATTCTCCCAGTTGTTCTCCCAGATGTGTAGGGAAGTGTGTGGACACATGTACTACTCAAAGTCTTCAAATGCAAAATTGATTTTATAAATACAATGAAAACCCATCATTGAATAAAAACCCATCATTGAATGAAACCCCCCAAAGAAATATACAAGCATCACCACTCCTCTCACAGCATATGTGGAATTTCTTAAGCACTACAGTAATAGCAAGGGTTCCCTCTCAATGTGGATTACAATTCTGTATTTATATAAACTGTTCTTCAGTAGGAAATGATCAGGACCACAGTGCTCTCTGCTAGTTTGTGATCCTGTCCCTTTCCAACATTTTCTCATTCTATCACCTTATATCATGTGTTTTGAAGATTTAGTCAAGAAATGCCACTCCTTCCCCACAATGAAATCTTAAAGAAATTCCCAAATTTATAGTTTGAGGCAGATGGCTCAGTTATGCAGTATAAGCAACAATGTCCTAACTAGATCATTGATTTCATTTATGAAATTTGCCTCTGAACAAAGACTGATGGTTCTTGGATTTAAAAACAAACAGTGAGCACTGTGAAGTGTGTAAACCTGGCCATTCACAGACCTGTACCCCCAGGATAAAAATATATGTTTATAAAAAATTAAAAATTAAAAATAAATAAATAAATAAGTACAAACCAAAACCAAACAACAACAAAAATAGCACCTCAGTAATCCCAACCATGTATCAAATTATCAAATGTCTTAGAAGAACAATGACAGGTACAATTGTTACCTATGTCTGTACCCCAGAAACCATCAGAAGCTAAGCATACTTGTGGCTTCAGAACTTTTTATTTGAGTAGTCTATCACCACATGAATTCCAGAAATGAAGTTTAAGAAAAAAATGGCCAGCAGGCTCAAAGAAGTCCTTTCAAATACAGGATCTACTCAGTTTCCAGCTGGAAGAAACATTCAGTTACTCTTAGTACCTGAGAGGGGATTTCCACTACCAACAGTTGCCAACTCTCTCTTAAAAAGGTCCTCTTCTGGTCGCTGAAGATTTCCTGCTATAGTAGGCAAGGGTGATGAGGTCTTCTGCCAACATCACTTAGTGGAGTCAAATACTCCAAAGCAAAACTCCAATATGTGATAGCATCAACTCCACAATATCAAAATAAACAAAAATCTCTACAGTGACCCATAATATACACGGCATACATGACGCCGATGGCAGTAAACACACAGTCCCTTTTGGTTCCATCTACCTGGTACAATTGATTCTTGGTCCTTTTGAGCCTGTTATTTGATAAATTGATTTCTTTCTTTATATTCTTCTTGCAATAGTCCTTTGGAGATAATATCACAAAATCACTGCTCTTGAAATGCCTTTATCCATTCTTGCTTTTGCCAAGTTTGAAAATTATGATGGGACATAAATTTACAAAGATACGGCAGACATCAGAGAAGAGGACTTTGTTTTCAGCAAAGCCAATCACCATGAATACACATCCAGCTGGTACAAGAGGGAGGAAGTTCTGGGGTCAGAAGTCCTAAGTCTATTAGTAACATCCCTAGCCACTAACGGCATAACCCTGGAAAACTCCTCCAACATTTCCCTGTCTCAGTTGCCTCAGCTAGAAAATGGGAATAACCACCCTTCCTCAGCCTACTTCACAAGAAGATTACTGAAATATAATAATCCTTTGGCAAATTTTAATTTCAATTCATGTAGCTGTATGCATGATCAATCAATGATAAAACTTAGGTAACTTAAATAAGCAGAATAGATAAAACTCTCCTTTACTGGACCTGGAAATATAACATGTCTCATCAATAGTCAGAGTCAAGAAAAAATGTTTTGTTTTGTTTTGCTTTTGTTTTAATTCTGAGAGCTACATTTGGTAAGCAAGTTAATAGCTGAGCACTCACCATGTGAGCCTTCAATTCATTCATGCCTCCTCTCATTGAATCCTCTCAGGAATCTTATAAGGGAGATACTCTCTCTTTTTAAACAAAAGTTGTATTTTTTATATGAAGCAGAGGAAGACTTATTTTTCCTAATCCTTTCCCATATTTTTAACCAATTATGTTTTTTTTAGTAGACTGATAGGGGATAAGTCAAGCCCTTGCTCAGGCTTTTTGTGTTTTTTGCTTTTTTTTTTTTTTTTTTTTAATGTGACAACTGTTCTTTGTTATTTTTGGCTTCAGGTTTGACTTTTTAAAAGTAAATCTGAAAATAATAATAAAAATAAATCTGATGGACACACTCTAGTCCTGGTTCTAGTCTTTTTTCGTTTAACTGAAGTATAGTTGGTGTACAATGTGATGCTAGTTTCAGATGTACAACTTAAGAGCGAGCTAGTCTTACTTCCAATTTCCAGGGAAGATGCCTGAGCCTTAGTTAAGTATTTTTGCCCATTGTCGCTTCCCAGCAGACAACCGAGCAAACATTCAAACCCTGGGTATTGGGACTATAAAACCCTTACTGCTTAAAGTAAAGGAAACAGAGAATAGAAAAACAATAGAAAAAATATTAACCAAACTAAGAGTTAAGCAAAACAAAAGATAAATAAAATTAACAAGCCCTTAGCTAAGGAAAAAAAGAGAAAAAAACCCCAAATCAATGAAATTATAAATGAAAAAGGAAACATTACTATAGATGCCACAGTAATTCAAAGGATCATAAGAAGTATAAACAATTATACTCCAACAAACTGGGCAACCCAGGAGAAATGGAAAAATTCTTAGAAACATACAAATTTACCAAGACTGAATAAAAAATAAATAGAAAACCCAAATAGACCAATTATTAGTGACAAGGTTGAATCAGTAATCTAAAGTTTCCTGCTGAAGAAAAGCCCAGGACCAGATGGATTCACTGGTGAATTTTTCTAAACATTTACAGAAGACTTAGCCCCAATACTTTTCAAACCCTTCCCAAAAAAACTGAAGAAGAGTGTACACTTCCAAACTCATTTTAGAAGGCCAGCATTATCCTGATACCAAAGCCAGAAAAGGAAATTACTAGAAAAGAAAAATACAAGCTAACATCCCTGATGAATATAGATGCAAATTTTTAAAACAGAATGCCGACAAACTGAATTCAGTCATTCACCAAACTAAAAGAGTCATTCACCATGATGCATGCAAGTACAGTTCAACATAAACAGATCAATCAATATATCACATTAATAGTATATATGAAAAAAATATATGGTCCTCCCAATAGAGATAGAAAAGCACTCAACAAAATTCAACATCCATTCATGGATTTTTTGAAAAACCTCAACAAATTAGGCAGATAGTTACAGAAGGGAGGGGGTGGGGGGATGGGACAATTGGATGATGAGTATTAAGGAGGCCACATGATGTGATGACCACTGGGTATTATACACAACTAATGATCATTGAACATTACATCAAAACTAATGATGTACTATATGTTGGTGAATTGAACATAATAAATAGAAAAAAAAAGGAACAACCCCAACATAATAAAGGCCATGTATGACAAACCCAGAGCTAACATCATCCTCAATGGTGAAAGGTTGAAAGCTTTTCCTCTAAGATCAGAAGCAAGACAAGTGTGCCCACTCTCACCACTCTTATTCAATATATTACTGTAAGTCCTATCTAGAGGAGTAAGAAAAGAAAAAGAAATAAAAGGTATCAGAATTAGGAAGAAATAAAATTACCTCTACTTGTAGATGACATAATTTTTTATTAACATATAATGTATTATTTGCCCCAGGGGTACAGGTCTGTGAATCGTCAGGCTTACACACTTCACAGCACTCACCATAGCACATACCCTCCCCAGTGTCCATAATCCCACCACCCTCTCCCTACCCACCCCCAGCAACCCCAAGTTTGTTTAGAGAGATTAAGAATCTCTTATGGTGGGGTGCTTGGGTGGCTCAGTGGGTTAGAGCCTCTGCCTTTGGCTCAGGTCATGATCCCAGGGTCTTGGGATCGAGTCCTGCATTGGGCTCTCTGCTTGGCAGGGAGCTTGCTTCCCTTCCTCTCTCTCTCTGCCTGCCTCTCTGCCTACTTATAATCTCTGTCAAATAAATAAATAAAATCTTTAAAAAAATATATCTCTTATGGTTTGTCTCCCTCCTGATCCCATCTTGTTTCATTTTTTCCTTCCCTATCCCCCAAACTCTCTACGTTGCCTCTCAAATTCCTCATATCAGGGAGACCATATGATAATTTTCTTTCTCTGACTGACTTATTTCACTCAGCATAATGCCCTCTAGTTCCATCCACATCGTTGCAAATGGCATGATTTCATTTCTTTTGATGGCTGTATAATATTTCATTGTATACATATACCACATCTTCTTTATCCATTCATCTGCTGATGGACATCTAGGTTCTTTCCATAGTTTGGCTATTGTGGACATTGCTGCTATAAACATTCGGGTGCATGTGCCCCTTCAGATCACTACCTTTGTAGTAGATAACATAATTTTATATAAAGAATCCTAAAGACTTACCCAAAACTGTTAGAGCTAATCAATGAATTCAATAAAGCTTCACCATACAAAATTAACTTACAAAAATCAGCCATGTTTCTATAGAATAACATAATTTCTGAAAAAGAAATGAATTCCAATTACAACAGCACCAAAAACAATAAAATATTTAGGGATAAAATAGCAAGAAATAATAAGAGTAACTCAATTATAAATTGTGCAAAGGACCGAAATGGACATTTCTCCAAAGAAGATACATGAAAGGCCAACAAATACATGAAAAACTACTCAATATCACTAGTCCTTAGGGAAATGCAAAACCACAATGTGAGCTTACCTCACACATGTAAGGATGACCATCACCAAAAAGACGAGATACAAAATGCTAGCACAGATGTGGAAAAAAGGGAACCCTTGTGCACCACCGGAAGGAATGTAAATTGGTAGAGTCACTATGGAAAGCAGTATGGAGAATGCCACTTCTGGGAACATATCCAAAGGAAATGAAAACACTAACTTGAAAAGATATCAGCCCTGCCATGTCCATAGCAACATCATTTACAACAGCAGACACAGGGAAACAACTGAAGTGTCCGTCAATGGATGAACAGATACAGAAGCTGTGGTATATACACATACAATGGAATATGATTCACCTATTTAAAACAGGAAGGAAATCCTACCATTTGCAACACCATGGATGGACCTTGAAGGCATTATGCAAAGTGAAACACGTGAGACAAAGACAAATACTACATGATCTCACATGTGGAATCTAAAAAACAAAACCAAATTTGCAGAAAAAGAGATCAGAGGGCTGGTGGAAAGAGACAGGCATGGAGGAAGGTGGTCAGAAGATACAAATGTCTAGTATTCAGATGAATAAGTGCTAGGAATACGATGTATGACATGATAACCATACTGTGTAACAAATAGAAAAGTTGGTAGGAGAGTAAAGAGTCTGCATCACAAAGAATTTTTTTCCTTTTCACTTTTCTTCTTGTCATATCTATATGAGAAGGTGAATGTTAGCTCAACCTATTGTGGTACTCACTTCACAATATATGGAAATGAAACCATCCTGTTGTATGCCTTAAATTTATACAGGGATGCATATCAATTATTTCCCAATAAAACAGGGGAGAAAAAAATCCATGCTCGTCACTACTGTTAGATGATCGTCTAGAGAGCTGTGAATTCTTTACTCAGAACCCTCCTCCCCATTCTACATCCACTCCCTGGGTGTTTCAGCGCTTTTTATCCCCGTTCTTCTCACTTCCTAAATTAGTCTCCTCTGATTTACTGAATCCTCTAGATCCCGTCAAGCTCACCAAAACCATGGCTTTGGCACATGTCTCTCTCACAAAATCCCGTTTCATACTGATCACTCTCTTAGGTTGCACTGATCTGTCAATCACGTCTTAGATGTGTCCTCCAGCTTGGCTTTTCCATGAAGGCACAGATTGTGTGGCATGTGTCTCCTCTCTCTCTCTCTCTCTCTCTGTCTCCATCATGCTCAAGACTATACTAGGTTAACAGAGCAGCTCTTCAACAAGGACTTGAAGACATTAACAAACCTTCTATTTGCCCTCCTCAAGTCCAGGTTGGCTTTCCTATTCCAGATGCCATCCAGGCAAATACCCACAAACAACATGCTGGGCCCAGGTAAGCAAGACCAACCTCTTCCATTGACTGGGAACCTGGCCAAACAAGCAACTGTGTGAGGCAAAGAAGCACAGGTCCTAGCGAAGCCCCGAGTGGCACCAGCCACCCCAACCTGTGGGGCTACAAGAAGATTTTTTGGCCAGTGTGGTGTTTAGGCTGAACTTTTAAGGATTGTGTCATAATTACAATAAATTCTTACCAAATGTGCCTTCTCCTCCCAGCACTTTTAATGTGTCATATAATCTCATATAATCCTCTCAATAACTCTATTAAAAAGATGCTAACCTTATTCCATGTTACCAGTAAGAAAAGAGGAGCCGAAGGAGAATAATTAGCCCAGGGTTCCTAGTCAGTGGAAGAAGGAAGACTGAAATGCAGGCAGGCTGGTGCCCAGAGACCACACCTTTAACCAGGAATCCAGCCTTCCTCTCAGGTAGGTCAGTCACTGGGGAGGGAGAGGAAGGATGGTCCAGGCAGAAGGCCCTGCACACCTGAAGACACAGGAGGAGCTCAAGCAACCTACGTAGAGCAGCTGAAGGAGCTCTCTGTAGGCCTCTGACAGTTTCAGGTGAGGCTCTGGTTGCCCTGAAATGGACATTAGCCGTTTTCCAATTCAGGCATGTCACAAAAACTCGGTCCTGGGGTGGCCAACCTATCCCTGAGGGGAGTCTGAGCTGCCCAGAGGCTTTTGGTGAGCTGCAGGCCCCAGGAACTGTGCCTCACCATGTCCACCTTGCCTGCCTGCCCCAGTGGCCATAGAGTCCTCCTTGCCATGCATCGGTTTTTCATTAGCTACTAATAAGCTACGTGACATTGGGCAAATTACTCAGCTTTTCAATGATTTAGGTTCTCATCTATAAAATGGGCATGGTAACAGCGTTTACATGCAAACTTGATCTTGAGGACTAAATATAGACAAAAGACATAGCAGAGTGCCTAGCTCCTCATAAATGCTAATCAAGCTGGGACCTAAACAGTGAAAAGGCTCATCTCAGCCGCATCTGCAAATCTGTGCACAATCTGGAACAAACAAAGCTTTCAGATACCTTCGCCTTCTCCTTTTCTACCGGTGTGCAGAAATATTTTTAAAAAGCAGTTATCTATCAGTTATATGTCAGTTATAAAAGTGTTAAATAAATCCGTGAAGGCAAAGAAAAAAGGGAAAGAGACTGGAGCCATCCTGCTGTTGCCATGACAACGAGGCAGGTTACCTGGACAGAGATTTTGGAAATCTCTTAAAAGAATAGCCAGAGACGTTTCCGTCTCTTTGGGGAGGGCCAAAGTCTTCCTTTATCCTCCACTAAAGCCACACATTACTGAATATGTCCCAATTAACACAGGGCAAGATCTGAGAGGAGTGAGGACGTCGCGGGCAGGCAGGTGGCTGAATGGAAAGAGAGTTGGCAGGGGGCTACAAGGTAGGGGTCATATCCGTGGAAAATGCAAGATCAAACTGCCAGGATCTCCATTGTTTCACTTAAAATGCCCAAAGAGCATTCACCAAAAAGCATCATTCTTACACACGAAGCCCCCCAACTGCTGCAAATTAACTTTAGAAGAAACTGAATCTTAACCAATAACGCTCGTTCTTATGAACAGTACTGACATGAAGAAAGTGATTAAAAACTCTAGCGGGCAGGACTTTTCTCCGCAAGTCATTTTTTATATGGAAAGGAATAAAGAGCTTAGCATTCATGACATGTGCACCCCCCTCCCCACATCTCCTCGGGGGTTGTATATAGGTCGTGTGTCTGTGTATGCGTGTGTTTCCCTCCTACGATCTGCAGTTTACACTTCACATAATAATCTTGCACACCTCTCTCTCATTTTTTCAGTTAATCGATAGTATTTTTAGAGCCACAAATAGGGGCTATTTGTAATAGTACTTCCTTTAATTGCATATTTTTCAAACATGAGACTATTAAAGTAGCTGTCCATGAAAGCAGTCATTCAATTCTCCTCTGAGGTGCCCCTTCATTCTGAAAGGGCTCACTCATCAAGCTCAATAGCATCTCTTGGCTGCCTGAGAAAAAGCACTGGAGGAAAAAAAAAAAAGCAACCTATTTTCCAGATCAAAGTAATCCCTACTCCATTGCCATGGCTGCAGACGTCTCTTTCTTCTTTTCATTGACCAGACAAGGTCCTTCTCAGAGCCCTGCTTGCTTTTTTTTTTTTTTTTTTTTTTTTGCCTGAATTTGTTTTCTCGTTGGGAAAAGTGGTCATTAAGGTATTAGTTTAGGTTGATTGGTTCTTCAGCAACAGAAGAGGCTTCTGATGCTTTGTTATCTCTGACATGATCTCAAAACAGTGGCCTGATTATTATACAATATAGAAATAATAACTCAAGGCAGCAGGCTTCCCGTTGAAACCCACGCAGGGTGGCAAGTATATGACGATACACCCAACCTGCTAGTCTTTTCACGGGTGTTTCTGGGGACCTCAGTGTCTGGCCACATCCCTGGACATTGCATGGGCTTTCACCTCCCTGCCCTAGCCATTGAGCCCCCCTTCCATGAATTCTCCCCAAGTTGTTGAGGCTACTGAGGACTTGCCTCCATTTATACCAACCAGTGGCGCATTCACTAGAAAGAATGGGGAGAGAGAGGGGGAAGGCTTTGATGTTTCCCGGGGCAGGAAATCACTTGGATGATTCTTCCAGGGCCACTTGGCAGCAGGTAGAGGGTGTGACAGCTGGTGGGAAGGTCGGCGGCTGGGATGTGACCGCTCAACCGTATCGGGAGACTGTGCTGCCCTTGCAAACTTAGAAGTTTGCTCCTATAGTCTGGTGGGGGGTAGAGACGAGAGAGAAAGATCAGAGAGCTTGGCACATACCACCTGGGAAAAGAGAATTCAAAATTATCAAATAACAAGCCGGAAGCTTTCATTACTTTTTAAGACCAAGTGACCCAAGTCGTCAAGTCTGATCTAATAAGAATGTATGACTGCCAATACCCAAGAGGTGGGACGCATGGTGATCAACCACGTAGAGCCTGAATCTGGTCTTCAAGCACCCCTCTACTCATCTGTAAAATACAGTTGGTATCAGGCTGACTATGAGGATTGGTAATAATATTTACTGCAACCTCGCCAGTGCCAGACACTGTGCTTAGTACTCGACAAGCATTAACATCTCCTATCTCCAACAGGTCTATGGAACATTTCCTTACTGAATGCCCCTCTTCCTTACAAGGAAACAGGCATAGAGGCCTGAAGTAAGTTATCCAGATTCATATAGCTGGTGAGTGAAGCCAGGATTCAAATCCAATCAGCCCAAACTCTAGAGAACTCTTAGCCACCACTTAGGAATTAAGTGAAATAATATGTAAACTATTGATTCTGGTACCAGACACTCAGCAATATTACTGATCATTCATTTAACATTGCCAGCATTATTACTGAACTCCCTCTGTTGCTTCATCCAAATGAAGAAAAGTGTATGACAGGGCTTCAGTAAGGGAAAGGCTTTATGAAAGCAAACGCGTCAAAAATAATTATGATAACTGGAACTGGCACACAGGAAAATTGACAATATTTCTTGATTTGAAAGTTCCATGGAGATACAGAACACTTGCAGGACTCACTGGGGGAAGCAGGAGTGGGAATTCGTTTCTAAAAACAACTCAGCCAAGGGGTATGGCCAAAGGTCTAGAGAATTGGCATCCTTGCTGCCTCGGCTGGGTGGAGGTGGAGATGGGGCTGGGTGCTTCTGCATTAGCCGGAGAGAGAGGGCAAGCAGAGCTGACAGACACAACCCACTCAGGCGACTAGAGAAAGCCTGACCACACACTCCCCGCCATCCGTACACAGAAAATACATGCACAGAGCAGCTAAATCCTTCCCCTCTCCTGTGCGAAGACCTCAAGGAACCAAGCAATGCTGCCATCTGCAAAGTCTTAGGGAGAGCCAGAAAACTTGTTAAAAAGCCTCCTTCATTCATTTATTGGATTAGTATTTATTGAGAATCTTCTACATGCCAAGCATTGTGAGGTGCAAAGAATATAAAAAGGATTGAGTAGGTCCCTGACCTGTAGTAGGAGTAGGAGTAAGTGGTCTAAACTGAAGAGGGTTGTACTGTGTCATTTGAAGGAGTGGTGCACAGAGAACCCTGGGAGAGAAGGTGAAGACCAGGGGTACCTAGTTCTGATGTGAAGGTAGAGAGAAGTAGGGTAATGGAAGGGAGTGGGGTCCTAGATGTGTTCTCAGGGGAGGTGCCCAGTAAGGATGAGAGTGAGGGGTCATGTGACCAAGGTCCTGCTCACTGAATCTGGCTCTGTCCAACTTTCTTCTTGCCTGTTGTGTGTATCAGTAAGGATTGCGTGAACACAGAGCTCCCGCAGACACTGCAGAGGACACGTAAAATAAGTAAAAGATAGGATGCCCCATCTTACAGATACTTAAAATGTGATCGTGACTCCAAAGAGGCATAAAAAAAATAATTAGATAAGCTAGGGGAGTGGGTAGCAAAACAATCTCAACGTTGGCTTTACCACTCTAAAACTTGCTAACTTTTCACATGCTGCCTAGTGAGAAAGCTAAGTTTGTCATGGCTGTGGACTGTTGGCCGGAAGCTGGGGAACATTCCTGAATACGTTAGTCAGCTGGCACCACAGAACACCTACAAAGAGCTCAGAAGTTAAGAGCCATCACCCTGGGGGTGCCAGAGTGGCTCAGTCAGTTGAGCCTCTGACTCTTGATTTCAGTTCAGGTCTTGACCTTAGGGTCATGAGTTCAAGCCCCTCATTGGGCTCCACACTCGACATGAAGCCTATTTAAAAAAAAAAAAAAAAAGAGAGAGAGAGAGAGAACCATCACTCTGGACGCAGGTCAGTTCCACAACACATTGTTTGAACTTGGGCAAGCCACTTAACCTCTCAGAGAATGGGTCACCTCATCTGCAAAATGGAGATCATAATGGAGATCATTTCTGCAGTGGTAGTGAGAGAACCTGAGATAAAACAAGAAAAGTGCTTAGGCCAAAGCCTGCCAACCATAAGCTCTCAATAATAATAATAATGAAGTTACAAAATATGTATTGTTATAATGGTTTACCTTTTAAATAAATGCTTATAAGCAATATTAATACTGTTCTTGAGCTCAGTGCCATGGTAGAGGCAAATACAGTTAATTAACAACACTTTTAGACTCTTTACTATGAACCAGTCACTATTCTAAACACTTCATATGTTTTGACTCACTGGATTCTCACAATGACACTATAAGAAAAATTTCATTATCCCCAGTTTACAGGTAAGAAAACTTGAGCACAGAGAGGTTAAGAAATTTACCCAAGGCCACACAGCAAAGCCAGGATTCAAACCCAGGCTGTTTGGCTCAGGCTGCACTCCCAACTGCTCAGCAATGCTGCTTCTTGTCATAATGAATCAGATACAGTTCTTGAAAAGAATGTTTATAAGGCAAGCTGACATATGATAAGACTCAGGAGAAGTAAAAATCATAAAAGTACCAAAAGAAGAGCTGATGAGAATTATCAAATCCAAATGGGAAAATCAAGGAAAAAGAACAGGAAAGAGAAGCAGTAGCATGCTGTGTCATGGAAGCCAGAGGAAAGAATTTTAAAGAAAGCAGGGGGATACTGGCTAGTCATGCCAAATATTACAGTGATGGCAAAGTGGAGGAGCCTTGAGAACAAACAGGATGCAGCACAGTGAGGAATGCAGTTAAGGGAGAGAGATCTCATGGAGGGCGGAGGGTAAAGCCAAATGATGAGGGTTGGTAAGAAACTGACTCTAATCACTGTAGACTTAACCTTTTTTTTTTTTTTTAAGATTTTATTTATTTATTTATTTCACGACAGAAATCACAAGTAGGCAGAGAGTCAGGCACAGAGAGGGGGGGAGGAAGGCTCCCCGCTGAGCAGAGAGCCTGATGCGGGGCCCCAAACCAGGAACCCGGGACCGTGACCCAAGCCAAAGGCAGAGGCCCCAGCCCACTGAGACACTCAGGCACCCCTGTAGACTTAACTTTTGAAAAGATTAGTAACAAAAGGAAGGCAAGAGAGAAATGTCAGTTCAAAGGATCCTTCCCCTCCCAGACAAGGGTCCTTTGCTTGTTATCCCAATGGAACTTACACGTGCAGAGTGAAGATGGAAGAGACAGGTGTGGACAATTTACAACTGAGCAAAGAATATGGACAGCTTGTGTGGGGTGGCTCCAGTGGGAGCTCCAGCCTTGGCAAAGAGGAATTGCCCTTCTGCCTCTGACTCAAGAGGGAAGAGGAGACAGATGGAGATACAGAAACATTTGGATATGGAGGGCAATGAGGCAACTCACATCAGCTGCTCCTGACCTTTTCAGCAAGGGAAGTTCTAGGAAGAGAAGCGTGGGTGTCATTGGTCATTGGCTGGACAACCCATTATAGAGATGCCATTTCCCCTTTCCGGCAGCCTGACAAACTCCTACCAACCCTTCAGGACTCTAACCACCTCCTCTGGCCTCCTAAGTGCCAAGGCAGAGTTGAGGCTGTGTCACCCACACTTGTTCATTTATTTTTCTCTTACTACATCAGTCATGCCCGTTATAATTATTTTTGCTCCCATCTCTCTCGTCTTTCAGTGTGAAGTCCTCGACGGTGGAGACTACATCATACATTATATATTAATTTCTCTGCCATCACAGTAGTACAAAATGATATGCAGTAAATGTGTGCTGAATGAATAAATAAATTACTCCATAAGCCATACATAAAGGAACTGCAATTCAGACCCAGAAAGGGAATAACATTTTAGAACCAGCATCTTAAATGTCTAGGTTCATTTCAGATCGAAACAGTCTGCTCTTGGGCAATTACCCTAACCTCTCTGCATCTAATAACCCAAGCTCTGAAAAATGGGGAGCACAATCCATGGAACTGCGAGCTTCATTAGTGAATGCCAGTAAAGGGCTTTTTAAGTGGCAAAGCTGATAATTACAGAAAATGCCTCTGAGGGAGAAAGATGACAAAAATCTGTCTCAGGGACAATGAAGGAGCTTTCTTCTAGGATTTCCACCACATTTCACTCTGACACAAGCAGCCATGGAGGAGCAGGAGCCCTCTCAAAGGGCCTGCACCACTAGGTTCCAAGGTTATGTGTTCACCAAGTTCATGAACTGCTGTGAAATCCTATTTGTTAGAAAGCACAAGGGAGCAAGGTCCTGTGACTCAGCACCTCCCAGCTCAGGCCCAATGTGCCCCCTACTTAACTTTCAGCCTTTTCCATTGTCCTGCCTTCTGACTCCCGACTTCTGCCTTTAGAGAGCATCAACAGGCGGCTCAATATGCTCGACCCCTGGAAATACACTTGCTCTCCCAGGAAGTACATGATAATTTATCACTGCCATTTTCCAAGTGCTAGCTTGATAAACAGATACCTGAGTGAGCCCTGAAAGCAGCCACCAGCTGACTGGCACAAGATGAGACACAGCCCAGTCCAGGTGAGCTCCAAAAAACAATGTGACATGGAATAAGAAGTTGAGTTGATGTTCTGGGACTTTTAAAAACAACAACTTCATGATTGGTGTATTTTATACTTATGTCTAAGGCCATAAACATATAAGGCATAATGTATTCTAGGTGGCTGATCCTAAATGTAGAACATTGCTGTGGAAAAGTTTAGTGAGATGATAATTCTAAAATGTGGGTATTTGATTAATACTGTATGTAATTCATATCTACACAAAGGCACGCATGTTCGTACACACTTGCATACCCACACATACCCCCTCCCCCCAAAGCTGATTTTGTGGAAGGTAAATTCATAATGGATTTGTGCCCCAGATTCACACATTTCATATTCGCAATATGTGTGATAATAATGGGTAAAGATAGTCTAGAATTATTAACTGTCACAGTTAATCAAAAGGTGATTATATAGAGGAGATCAGATCGGAGTAAATGAAGAATGGGCATTAGAAGGGAAGAAAAAGGGGCGCCTGGGTGGCTCAGTGGGTTAAGCCGCTGCCTTCGGCTCAGGTCATGATCTCAGAGTCCTGGGATTGAGTCCCACATCGGGCTCTCTGCTCAGCAGGGAGCCTGCTTCC
>NC_081557.1:87362860-87635623 GCF_022355385.1 Mustela nigripes | reverse complement strand
GGCCGCTGCCTTCGGCTCAGGTCATGATCTCAGAGTCCTGGGATTGAGTCCCACATCGGGCTCTCTGCTCAGCAGGGAGCCTGCTTCCTCCTCTCTCTCTCTCTCTCTGCCTGCCTCTCTGCCTGCTTGTGATCAATCTCTGTCAAATAAATAAATAAAATCTTTAAAAAAAAATAAAAAAAAAAAGTGATAGAAGGGAAGAAAAGAATAGGACACAAAAAACAGGGATAAGACTAAGAATTGATGACAAGGTATCTGTGTCTGTCAGTAGTCCCAATTCTTTTCCAGACTGGTTATCAAACCACATTCAAACATTTCCAGAATAGGGGCACTTCCCGCTTGAGAAAGGCCTTGAATTGGTGACATATGTAATAGTGAAGGAGGTTTTCTTTTCCGATACTGCAGGCTGCTTTCTTACTATCCAAGCAGTTAACAGTCTGTAGATCCTCGTCAGTGCTAAATGTAGAAAATCTGCCACTGCTATAATTAAAACTCTGGTTGGTATCCACATTAGCCAGTTGATCTGAACATTAGCCACTCAAAGCTCTTCTTGAAACTTATAATTAGTTGGGAGAGAAATAAAATGACAGCGTGTTCTTACTGACATGACTTCAGGGTCCACACAGAGGCTGAATGGCCCTTATTCAAGGATAGCATATGGGGAAGCCTTTCAACTGTTGGAAAGTCAGGCTAAATGACTTCTCCTATCACCTGCAACTGTGAAATTGTAAAATTCATTGACCTCACAGGAAAATTACAAAGTTATTCTATGAGGTGGACATCACTGGAACATTCCATCCCTCCCAGGGAGCCCTCCCATTGAGGACACGCAGAAGCTCTGGAAACAATGTCAGCTGTCCTCTCAACTGACCCACACACCTTGCAGGGGTCACCTGTGCTGTCTGAGCCCTGAAAGCCTACTTACTTGGGTAAGTACTCCCCAGGCCCCAGTTCATCCAATGAAATAGCTATCACTAATGGAATCTTGGCTTGCAACCTTTTCTGGGCAGAGTTGAGGTAAGTAATTTTAGAGCCAATGATACCTTAGAAATTTGGGGTCATCTATCCCATCAACAATCAAAACAGAAAATAAAGCCTCAGTAAAAAGATTATATTGCTCAACCAGTATGCCATTAGTGTAACAGATATAAATTAAGAGTCGGGGAGAGATTTGGTCTCTTTTTTTTTTTTTTTTTTTTTTTTTTTGAGGTCTAGAACCTCAAGGAAGTTGAGAGCTTAAAGGAAAGGGGGCTGGAGGACAGAAAGGTCATACCATGATTAAAGCTTCCACCATGCAATTAATCAAATGTGAGGTATATCACAAGAAATCGTAATAAAAAGAACAAACCCTCAGTGCATACCCTTAGTATCTAAGACGTAGAAAAATGTGCGATGTGGGACTTCATTTCAGCTATCCACTTAGGGATTTATGCAAACAAAGACTCAGGCTGTCAAGTGACTATTTTGGAGTAAAAAAGAAGCAAAGGGCCATGAGCTAAAAACCAAATAAAATTATGCAATTCCATTCTTTAAAAATCTTTCAAAAAGAAAAAAACTAATCTGTTACATGACAAAATATATAAAAATATATAGTAACTCATAGGTAGCAGTTTTGATCCAGTTTATCTGAATTCGTACCTCAATTTCTATGCCTATTTCTATATTTGCATTCATATTTTATCAGTTATTTTGTGTTTATTGGTTGCCTCCTAAACTGAACTCCAAATACCTCAGGATGATGTCTTTTTATTTTTAATCCACGTCAATCTGTTGCCATGCTCACTGTGGTTGACTAGCATCCCATAGAATCACTAAAAATGTTTCATCCAAACCCAACTTCTGCTTTTCCTAAGGTAAGATAGATTGGTTCAAGTGCTTTACATAAACGTCACTAGGGAAATTCTCCATTTGAAATATGGGTAACAATTACTCTGTACCGTGAAGTCACTGTAACTTTTCAGAACATTTTCATGGAGATCATTTCATTTCGGTATCTATTTCATGAACAGTCCCCAAAGAACATTACAACCACCAATCACCCCCACTCACCAGTGAAAGCTATGTCTGGAGTCTTGTGCCTTTTGGTAAACCAGAAAACTGGAGGTCATTCCTCCTCCAGGCAAGAGAATGTTCAATGCAATTCACCTCGCTAGAATATAACAGCGTTCAGCTAGAGATCAGCATAGAGAAAGACAGTGCTCAAGCGACATTACAGCAACTCAGACTATAGAAAGATCCAGAAGGTCAAAACACAGGTCTTCCTAGTCCTTGAAAAGTTGAAGGAAGACACCTAAGTGTCCTTCAATCACCCCCTTAAATAAGGTGTCCACAGTGTTTATGGTTTTCTCCCATCCTGATATTTTGTCATAATTTAGCATTCCTGGGAAGGCTGAAATGAATGCTGAATTTTTCACTGGAGCTGGGTCATGCTGACAGTGATAGCAACTGACAGGAGATTAAAAGGAACCAAAGAGACTGTGCTGAAAATGTCTCATCAAGGTCACCCACTAGTGATAAGGCAAGTGGAGAGTGAGGGACAAATACAGGCTTATTGCTTAAGAACCAGCTGGGACAACGACATTATCTAATTATTCCTCTTCATTCCCATCTCCTCCAGCCTCCCACTCCAACACACATGCTTTTAATCAAGTCTGTTATTTGAAAATTACTAGAAGATGTTTCTCCTCTTATCAGTTCAAGGTACAGCTACCATAAAGGCAATGCCACCAACCTTCCCAATCGTGCCAAGCAGAAATAGTCACTCCCAAGTCACTCGGCTCACCCCTTCACCACTGCACTTACTAGTTACGTGACTTTCTCCCCCAAAACTCTGAAACCCTCATGTGTCTGAAGCATGTCCTCCTCTTCTATTAACCTACACAGTGGCAGAGCTAGCTAGCTATCTACTGACACTCATGATTCTTCCTCTCTGAAACAGAGTTGCTGCTGAGAAGTTCCTGCTAAGCCAGGAACTACTTTTTCCAGCTTCACTTCTATCTGGGTGTGGCCACTGGGCCAGGTTTAGTCAGTGGAATATGAGCAGAAGTGATGTACTTCACCTTGAGGTTTTTTTTAACATACCATACATCCACCATCCACACTCTCTTCTGCCTACCACCAGCTATGTGCAAACCTTGATGAGACAAGATGTTGCTGGCTTGATGAGGGAATCATTGCATGGAAGAAAGCTACTGTATGGAAGAAACCATGTATTGGACTAGTGCAAGAGGGAGAAATATATTTCTTCTTTTTTTTTTTTTTAAGTGTATACATTTTAGGGTCTATTTGTTACCAGAACTTGCACTAACTAATACACAAGCCTAAACCAGTGGCATATACATCCATTCAAGGGACGGCAAATAACTAAATGGAGTATTCACCCATTTGCCTATGAAAGAGCCTGATTATTTTGTGCTTTTCAAGGAAAAGATTAACTATGGATTACATCTCATGAAATTATACCCAGTAATTGTTATTAAGGAAATCATCTCAGAGTGCTATATGAAACAGACTGATGCTAGGAGGGTTTTATGTTTCTTCAAATTCATAGATACATATTTAAATTTTGTTAGTGTGGGAGAATGTTGAGGTAGCCATGGCAACAAGTTAAAGCAACAGAGGGCACGTGATGTACTGGGCTGCTTGGTGCTAGCCATGCCAGCAGAAACATAACATGATGATATCATACGGGGAAAACTCTACTAAGGGTTATGGTGTGGTAGCCAACTATCTGTCTTTCACCTTCTAGGAACCAAAGTGTAACACACTGATTTGTTCACAATTTTGATAATATTGCCAGTTCTGCAATGAAATGGATTTTGGAATAAAGATGAGATGATTGGTGGAAGATCAGCACTCTATCCCCACCCTTCTGAAAATACACACACACACACACACACACACACGCACGCACACATCGGGCTGACGCAAGTAGACTCTAACTGAGTTGATGAATTGAATGGACAATACATTTAAAGTAAGCGATCAAATTAAGCCCCTCCAAATTGAGCAGAGGTTTTGGAGCAAATTTCTTAAGTAATTACCCCAACTCTTTGATTTACTTCACCATGCACACATAGCCTTTATTGATCCCTTCTCTGTGGACCAGGAGCCTAATTCTCTGCAATATACTTGCTCCTTATTCAAGTTATCATCACTCTCTTATGAAAATTAAATGTTTCAAGCAGGGCTAGTCTACCTCCCCCAGGGATATTACTCTTCTCTCTGAGTGACCTTAGGGCTTCTAAGTGTCTGGAAGCAATAATCGTGAGATAGCACAAAGGGCAGGTGGCTTGGATTCAAATTAAAAGAGAAAAGAAATAGGTTTGGCCTCATGAAATGTGGCAAGTTGGAGTAGAGATGTTTGATGGGCAAGAACGCTTTGGGGGGACTGATATCGCTGGCTGTTCTTTCAGTAGTAAAGGTAAAGAAAAAACTCCCCTGACATCGTTTCTCCTTAACACCCTAGCAAGTAATTCAGGAAAACTTTCAACTCTAAGAAGAAACAAAGAAAAAGGATGGCATCCTGACTTTTAGTCTAGACTCCCCTTTTCTTCCCCTTCTCTCACCCTACTGTTTCTAATTCTATGTGTGGATTCACGAGTGTCTTCTCCAGCCCCTTCTAGTTTCATTCTGAAACTATACTGGCCAACTTCTTGGAGAAGAGATGCAAGCTTTGAGAGTCCTTCCCTCCCTGGGACAGCAGGAGCCATGCAGGGAAGAGATTCCAATGGATAAGACGCCTTTATTGTAGTGAGAAGCGGGACAGAACGGAAGCGGACTCTGGACCCCACCTGCAGTGGTGCAAGGCAGAACCATTTCAAGAACACGGCACAGGCAAACATGAAGAGGAATCGAACTGAATCACAATGCCAGACAGTCTCAGGCGGCCCCTTGACTGCTCCTGGTACAAACCAGGGTCAAAGACGTCTGACGGGGCTCAGTAGACAGAGGAGATCAATAATGCTAAAGAGTAACGTCTGCAGTGAGACACAAATCATTGCAAGTTCAAATAAAATGCTCTCCATGCTCAGGTCTGCGGACGGAAGCCCTACAGCTGCCATACTGGCGTTGCCCTCGTGATACCCCCTCTCTCCGCGGGAGGGGTAAGAGGGGGAGAGAGAAACAGCGGGAGCCAGGGGTGGTCTTCCAGCTCTTGTGTTGTCTGCCACTGAGAAACCCCAAATAGTTTAGCGTCCATCTGGCCGATTCAAGGAGAAAACACTGAGAGCATGAACTATTTTGAGAATGATGAGAATAAAGCACACTTCAGTCTCAGAAGAGGTTGGGAGGTAGCTAAATGAAGTTATGAGCAGCAGAATAAGCAGAAAGCAAATTGTATTCAATGACTTAAACCTACTGAGAACTTATTACACAAGCCAGGTCCATTTACTACTAAGGAAACTAAAGCATGGAGCTGTGAAGCCACATTCCGAACATCCCAGGATTGTCCATGGAAACTCCAGGACTCACACCAAGGCTGACTCGCTACAGAGTCAGACAGTGGTCTTAACTCCATGCCACACAGCTCTGTACAGGGCTCACTTCTAACTGCAACTAAATATGTTTCTCTAGGCCTTTCTCTTTCTAGCGGTCTTCATCACGTCGGGGTCGCTGGTGTGCACTTGACCCATCTTGATGCACAGAAACAAGGACATATATTTCTAAAGGCCATCCAGCTGTCTGGGTGGAGGCTGGAGGCATCATGCAGTGGATCACAGGGAAAGGCAGAGGGCATGGGCACTGCAGCGTAGTATCCTGCCATTTACTCCTCTTGGGGAAGTCTCCTAGGGGAGATTTGAGTTCTTGAATCAAGAGGATAAACTAGCAAATTCCACTGTGGGTTACTCACACCTCCATAGTTTTGTTATTATTGTTGTTGTTCAATATATGACACATTGTTTTGAGAACCTACACCAACAGAAGTAAAAATAATGTAAAAGGCAGAGTCCATGGCCAGGACTTAAATTCTACATTGGGAGCATGCTGTCAGGGTCCTTCTGGGGACACAAATTCTCTGTGGCTCCCCAACCCTCTTGACCTATTTCACAGATGTAGTGCTAATGGTAAAAATGGAAGAACTTCAAAATGACTGCTCTACCTGTGGTTAAAAATTACTCTTCCGCCTTAGGAAGGAAACTAGGATTGACTCAGCAGGGCCGACGCTTAGCTCCCTGTACTAGGTGATTTGTCCACACCCTAGCTTACTGATTTCTCACAACCACCTTTTGAGGTACCACACACCTACCTTCTAGCTGATGGAACTGAAGTTACAGTGATCAGTTTGCCCAGGGCCAGGCCCAAGGTGGTTGCACAGGGACACATGCCTATATTCTCATGACATTTGTAATCAGTAGTCTTTCTTCTATATTCTTCTTGGCCTCTTTAATGATTAAGATCCTTGCCACACCTCTGGGTTATCATTATAACCTTGAGCAGTCATGGTTCCATGGAGTAGAAGGTATAGAGTATTAAGCTGAGAAATTGTACCAAAATCAACGTAAACTCCAGAAGGTAATGCTTTGTCAAAACTCCTTAACTAAGTGGTTTACCTCTCCTCGTCTGTCTCCCCTAAAACCGACATAGAGAAAAATCATTCTGATTACTTGAAAGTTGATTGGTTGATGAGTTGGTCGGTTGGTTGATTCCAGATTTCCAGAACCTTAAAGAGAAGCATTTCATGTCAAAATAAACTTTTGTGGATAAGGTCTATTTGGGAAAGGATCTCAGATGAGCTGACGTAATGTGCTCGTGGATGGGTCCACCTCTGGAAACATACGGTGGAGGGAAAAGGGCAGGAGCTTGGGAGTCATCCAGACCCAAATGAGAATCCTGGCTCCCCAACCGGGGGAAGTGGAGGAAGTCATTTTCCTTCTCTGAGGCTCAGTGTCTTCATCTTTAAAATCAGAATGATGCCACCACCTCAAAGAGGCAAGATGAGGAACAAATGAGATGACCTACATAAAAAGCTGATCATCACACTCGGCACAACAGACACTCATTCAGGAAAGCGGAGTTTCTTTCTCAGTCCTCTCTGACTACCTCTTTAATGTCCTTGAAGGAGATGGGGTGAGGGTACGAGTAGCACCCCCTGCTGGTTGAGTGCAGAGTCCATCTAAGGAAGACTTTTGGGATTCTCACCGTCTGCAACTTAAATTGGCTGCAGGAAGAGGCAATTCATACTCTTGCCATTTATCCTTGGGTACCCTGGTGTTGGTGGCCAGGAAGGTGGCATTTCAAACAAAGGATGTCTGACAATTGTAAGGCCAGATGATTCCTTTACTACTATTTGGTGTGTTGTGTAACAGATCTCCATATTGTGCCATTCAGAGTCTCTCACAACTGCCTGAATCCCACAGATGGCGTCTCCGCTTTCATACCGCCCTACTTTCCCAGAATTTCTACATCTCCAGGGCCATTACCGCCTCCTGACTCTCTCACACTTATCCTATTATGCTATTATCCTGCACCCAGCACTGGCTGCTTTATTTTCTACTTTCTGCCACAATATTATGGGGCCTGAGTTGCCGACTCTCAGATAGTGTCTGTCTGCTTGCTGTTTGTGTGCTCCACTGGGGAAAAGGGAGATGTGGAATATCCATTTGTGTACGTATCAGGCGAGAGACAATGCCAAAGCATTTCAGCAAGCAGAAAGCACCCTAACAGGGATGCTGCAGGCAGAGGAAGGGGTTGCCTGTCCCACTAAAATAATTAAACCCCATCATTTCAAGTCCCCCCAACACCCTGTTACGTATATAATCCAAACGGCAAGGGAGGATGAGCAGTTAGCTGGTAAATTAACTTGGCATGTGTTCCCCTTTAAGAAAATAAACCACACACAAAAATTTTTTAATCACTTTACAGTATTAACTGTTTCAAGTGGCTCCCTACACAGAATTCTCTACCTCCGTGACAGCTCCTTTTCTGTGTCAATGGAATAGGCTAGAACCTGAGAGTTGTTCAGATCCAGTGCTAGGTTCAATACTTGGATTTCCAAATCCTAGTTGTATCGCCCGGGCTATTGTCTTCACACTGCAACCAACTTGGCAAAAGACTCAGTTCTTGGAGCTTCTATTTCCTCGTCTATTATACGGGGATGATACTGAGTACCTAGCCTGGTTTGGGGGAAAATAACTGAAGAACGGGGAAGCTGGTGATATCGTGCCTACGATCAGAGGAACTGAGACTTATTTATCCCGCTCCCTTCTTCAACACTCAAACACGCCATCAACCCACACATGGCTCTCTCCCATAATTCCAGTGGCCTATCTTCCTAGGTAAACTGGTTTCCGTGGGGCTGGATTCATTCCTTCTTACTCAGCCCAGGGACTTAGAATAACGGCTTAACAAATATTAGTGGAATTAGGAACAAGTGGAATTACAAACCTACAGAACAATTGGTGGGTTCAAAGGAAGAGAGGATCACAGTTTCTTTAAATTAGATTCTTTTCAGCCATACCCTTACAGATCGCCATTCATAGTACTGTCTTAAAAAATGATCATGCTTCCATCTGACATACAAAAAATAAAGAGAGAGAGAGAGACAGAGACAGAGAAATGAAGAAAGATGGAGGAAGGGCAGAGGAAGAAAGGGAGGGAAGAAAAAAAGAAAGAAGACAACAACTGGGAGCTTCTGATATCAAACAACAGTCCCTGACTACCCATCTTAAGCACAATGCTCGTAGAATACAAATCAACTTCACTACTAGCTACACCTAAAGGATAATTAAGAAGTACAATGTGATTTGGGAAAGAAGGGAGGAGAGAATCCCTAACTCCCACGGCTAACCAGAAATGACTTGAATCCTCTGACATGTTGTATTATTGGTGTAACTATCCCATCCCAGCAATAACACAGATGGAAAGCAAGAGTGGATCTTTTATGGAGTCCCAAACAGATCATCATCAGACATCATCCTTCTTTACTGAGCACCTACTATGTGTTTATAGCTCAGCTGCCCAGAAACTAATTCAGATCAGCTTAGACCCAGTGGGATAAAGTTTGAGCCATGCATGATAAAGCTTGAATTAAATGCTTATTTAGAAGGAAGGAACAAGCAAGCTGCCTCAAAAAGAAGGAAAAGGGCACCGGCCCCCATTCTGGGAGGGACAACGTCTAGACCTCCCCTCAAAGAAAGTCTTATGTGTGGACCCAGGTGCTGCTGAGGGGGGCCTGGCGGGGTGGTGGGGGATGAAAGGCTTTCTGGAGGCCCTCTGACCCCAGCCGTCCCACGGGAAATGAGCGAGGAGGCTGCTCGCTGGCAGACAAGCAGGTGTGCCCTTAAGAAGCCATGGAGATTAGCCGGGGCTTATCCAAACCTCTGCAGGAGGCAAATCTCTCCTGGCTCTCTCAGGAGACCTCAGCCCTCCTCTGGCATCAGATAAGCCAGATGCAGAATGGACGTCAACTTGGCCTTTGTGAGTCCTGGGCCCCAGAGCAGGAATCTGGACACCATGACACTCACCAGAGCCCCCAGTGAGAATGGGTTTCTGAACAATATGTTTAGAAAAAGGAAAAGGGAGCAAAAGAAATGACCACAAGTCAGAATCACAGACAAATGAAGCCTCACTTATACTCGCATCTTTGCCTTTGGGGCAGTCTTTACGCCGCATCCACCCCACCTCAACCCACCCCTAGCCCCACATTTGACAATTTGACCATAAGTTTCTCTTTTCTCAAGAAACTATGGCGTCTGGGGAAAGTAGCTGGTATCTGCTTTTCAGCAAAGGTAAAAGCCAAAAGGCTCAAAGATTGAGACCCTCAAAAAAAAAAAAAACAGAAAAAAAAAAGATTGAGACCCTCATTCTCAGGAGCCCTAAGGAAAGCCAATTAGCAACATAAGCAGTGGAAGGAAGGAAAGAGGGGTTCCCATCAGTGTGGAATGCATCCATTTAATTCCATGCCAAGGTCCAATGATGTGGGGGAAAGAACACTGGCTTTAGAGTCAGCAGATATGCATCAGAATCCTGATTCTGCTGTGTACAAGCTGTGTGACTCTGAACAAGTTACCTAACCTCTCTGAGCATTGATTTTCCCATCCCAAGGAGAGCATTAAACAGAATAATTGTACAAGCAGCTGGCAGAGTACCTTACTTATAAAAGGTGCTCAATAAACTTAGTCCCTTCCACTCTTCCCTCTTTCAATAACCCAATTCACTACATAAAACATTAGATAAAATCCCTACTATTTTACACTTGTCGAAACCCATTCCTAGGGAGGGTCATTCACTTATCCAAACCTCACCTAGATGGAAAGAGTAGAGAGCAGAATCCAGATTTCCCCGATGCCCTTGCTAGGCCTTTTGCTGTTTGATGGGCACCATAAAGATGACCCAGTGCCCAGTCTCAGAAAGCTCCAAACATGGGTGTGGCAGAGGGGAGACATCATCATCCGATGCTAGTACAAACCAGGGAGGCTAGAGCTGTACTTGTCTCTCAAACATGCTTGAAACTCACCAGGAAACCCATGGCATGTATGGGATTGGGGGGGGAGGGGACGGTGCAGGTGGGCTTCACAACTTTAACTAACAGTGTAACCAAGAGCCCTCTCATCTTTTAAACTGGTTGTACCACACACACACTCAAGTACAAGACCACTGGCTCTGGAATGTCTGAAATGGGGAGATGTCCTTGACACAATGACAACAATAACGGGACTTTTTTCTTCAATTCACCACCTTCCCTGCCAGAGCATGCCAGGCCAGCAGGAACGTCCCTTCGGACCGTGGGCACTGCCTCCTCTCCACCTGACTCTCAGATCATCACTGGGGCAGGAAGGTTCTTTGCAACCAAGACTGCAGTCCATCTTGTCTTGCTTTCTTCCCAAAGGTAGTTAAATTTCTGTTTCTGTTTGAAATACCCTATCACCCGTACCTAAATGGATAATTTTAGAACTAGGACTCTCACATGCATTCTCTTGTTTTATAAATGAAGGAACTGAAGGAGGCTCAGAGATGTGGAAAACTTGTCCCAGGTCATGAAGCTAACGTGGTCAGTGCTGTGTCGATTTGGCGCCCGCCCCCTCCACTGACTAACCCAGGGTTTGGGGACCACGTGGATGGGAGAAACAATCTTTTTGCACAGTTTCATCAGTCTAGAGCTAACTGTGCACAGAGCTCCTGAGAAAGGCATTCAAGGTCAAGTGTAATAAGAACACAACCTGTATAATAGTCAAATATTCCATTAAATATCCTCAAGGAAAAAAATAAATAAATAAAATGCCAAAAAGCCCTTGCAAGAAGTACTACTTTTTAAATTCAGAGACTTCTTTGTGGGTCCCGAAGGCAGTGTGCTATAATTATTATGGAGAAGTCAAATCACTATAAATACATTCTTTGCTTTTGTCTCTTCATGTCTGAAAAAGTTGTTTCTTTCAGCTATAATTTACTGATCAACTACTCTGTTCCAGGTATATCCTAAGGCCAAGAATATGCAAATGGACAGCCACAGCCTCTGTGCTCAAGAAACTATCTGAGAAAAGGTAAAAACAGGTACTACGTAAGATAAATCAAAGACCTAAATGTAGGGTCTAAAGCTGTAAAACACTTCAGAGAAAATATAGGGAAAACTTTCATGACGTTGGATTTGGCAATGATTTCTTGGACGTAGCAACAAAAGCCAAGTAAAAAAAGGAAAAAGGAAAAAAAAGATAAATTGGACTACATCAAAATTTAAAACCTCTGAGCATTAAATGACATGATCAGCAAAAAGGCAACCCGCTGAAAGGAAGAAATTATCTGCAAATCATCTATCTGATGAGGGATCTCAAATCGATGAAAAACTCCTACAACTCAAAAAAAAAAAAAACAACAACAACAAGTAACTTGATTCAAAAATGGGCAAAGAACTTGAATTTTGGCAAAGAAGGCATACAAATGGCCAGTAAGGATGTGAAAATATCACCACTCCTCAGGGAAATGCAAAATTTACACTATAATGAAACACTACCTCCCCCTCCTTAAGATAGTTGCTACCCAAAGCAGAAAATAGGCATTGAAGAAGGTATGGAGAACTCAGAAGCCATGTGCCCTGTTGGTGGGATGTAAAATGGGATTGCCAGTGTGGAAAATAGTGTGGTGGTGCCTTCCATACTTAGAAAGAGAGCTATCGTATGATTCCGCAATCGCACTTGTGGGTACGTATCCAAGAGAACTGAAAACAGGGTCTTGAAGAGATATTTGTACATCTGTGTTCATAACAGACTTACTCATGGGATTCAAAAAGTGGAAATGACCCAAGTGCCCATTGACAGATGAATGGATAAGTAAAATGTGGTCTATACGTACCCCTGGAATACTACTCGGCCTTACAAAAGAAGAAAATCCTCATACATGCTACACTATGGATGGACTAGTGGACATTATGCTAAGGAACAGAAGCCAGTCACAACACAACAAACTGTGAAGACAAATAGTGTATGATTATCACTTATACCTGGAAACTAAAAAACAAAACAAGTGAACAGTCAAAAAAGACAGAAACAGATTCATAAGCACTGAAAACAAACTGGCAGTTTTCAAAGGGGAGGAAAATTGGGAGGTGGGGGCTGATATTAGGGAAGGAGAGATAGAGGTATGAACTTCCAATTATAAGTCACAGGGATCAAAACCACAGCATAGGAAACATAGTCAAAAATATTATAATAATAACTTTGTTAAAAATGATGAAGATAGTAATTTTTATGTTGTATATATTTGTTGAAAAATTAAAAAAATAATAAGACAAGAAATACAGGCACCGTCATCGCCATCAGTAAACTTAGCAGGAGCAAATGGAAATCTCTAGTACCCTAGAAAACACTGCAAAGGACCGTGAAGCCCCTATAAAACAACAAAGAAATGCTACGATTCTGTGTGAAAACATCCTGAGAGAAGAGAGAAAGCCTTGATGAAGATGGTGAACTCTAGACCCCGACTGAGTCTTTCTCACAAGACCATAAGCCTCACCACATGTTCATAAAACCAACAATGTTAAATTTCTCCATCCAGTTAGACATTGCTTGAGGCACCATCTTGATAGACATATCAGAACAACCTAAAAATTTCTAAATTGTTAACCTTGGCTTGTGACTGTTAAGAGGTTTTGCCTCATATCTTCAAGCAGGGCCAATGGGTATGGAGGAGCCCACTGCAGTGATTTGATACATTTTTGAAACAAAACATTAAACTCTTAAGGAAGGACTTACCCGTTGACTTTATCTGACCAATAATCTCCATCTTGGTTCCCCTTCCACAGGGCAGATCTCCTGGAGCATCACCGTCTTGGACAGACAGGAACAACGGAAGGTGAAACAGCAGCATCTTTACTGAGAGGGAAGACAAGAAAGACCGATTACCCCAGGTAAAGGGAGAATAATTTCCCCACGGTCCCGACACTTACATACCTCACTCAGCTTAGGGGTGCCGTTCAAACACCATGCCTGTCTCCTTAGCATTTTATGAGCTCCCTTGCCGTGTGTCTGTGGGCTCAGTGTTGTGCTAAGACTGGGAGTGCCTGGAGATGTGGTGCAGCCCCTCCACTCGGGAATGTCCCATCCTAGGGAGTGAGAAAGCATGAAAGCCCGAACCACGTTGTCAGAACGTAGGATGTCTTGTGGTTCTGTGCCTCAACTAAAGGATGCGCACCGCCTCCCCTCCCGCCCCTCTCAGCCGAGAAAGCTGGAGCCCAGAAGAACAGAACGTTCACCAGGGAGTGCCTCCTGACTCTCTTGGCCCAATGAGGTGACGTCCTCAAACCCACGCGCCCTGGTGCTCAGCCTCCCTCTCATTATACGCCCAGTCTCTTCTGGACTTGGTCAGAGCCCACTGATGAGTCCGAGAGCACAGGACTCCATCCCTATTCTTGCTGGTAGACACTCCCCATCCCTTGGCCACGGAACACGCAACCATACCCCAGGTGAAAAGGCAAGTGGCCAGCGAGCGCCCACGTCAAGCCCGTCAGCACCACAGTCTGAAATGCAAGGCTGGCAGCACTGTCTTCATGAACGAAATACGATGCATCACCATGATCCCACGGCTCTGCTAGCCCCCCCTGCCTGACCTGCTGGGTCAGCCGCACCCCCGCCCGTTTCAGACACCCAAACTGATCTGCGCATGCTCCCTGATGACGCAAAACACCGTGGGCAGGCGCGCATGCGCACATCTGTTGTCGAAGCTCCCGTGCCACTGCATGGTCCTGGATTGAACATTCCTCCGCCCTCCACTGACCTAGACGGGGGAGGCGCTGTCAGTCTGCCCCTGAGCATCTGCACCCGCTGGTTCCAAAGTCAGCCTCTCACCCCAGCCCATGGAACGTATTTAAACCTCAGTGAAGGGCCCTCACTGTCTTTTGTACTGGATCCATCCACCAGGCTGAATGAAGCTTTTAGAACCAGCAAGGACCAGATGGCCCTCCAAGATCATTTCTGAATGTTTCCATCTGAGTCATTTGTATGCGGAAGTCTTCACAAAATAGCAATCTGGGTAGCAGGCTCCAGGCTGAGTCCAGCTTTCCAGACAGCCCATCTTTGCCTACAATTGAGAAGACAAGCACAATATTGTAGGGTTCCACAAAAATATTACAGCATTTATCTATATGTGTAGCATCAAATACACGAAGTGTCCCTGTCAGGCTGTCACTACAATGGTAGTGTGCCACAGCTACCTCCTTCTCCGACTTACTTGTCTTTCTCCCACTGCACCTACCCCTTCTCCTCCTGCGCAGGCTGAAAGCCAGCTTTGCCAATCAGCCAGCAGAGGGTACTGCAGCACTGGGGCAAGAATCTGATTCCCGGTTCTGGGCCAATCCAGAGCCCTGAGAGATTAAGACTCATGAAAATGGGCTCTGGCCTAATCACCTGCTGGAAGCTCCCAGCCAGAAAGCTGGGGTGGGGTGGAAGATACGGAGCCAGCAGAGCACTGGTCTGCTCGTCTCAGCAAGTGTGAGCACAGTACCAGGAGTCCCAGAATAGGGTGAAGGCGGGGTTCGTGAGTGGGAGGCAAATCCATATGAAGGGGGTCAACCCAGCATTCCCCAGCCTGGGGAATCTACCCTAGAGAAGAGGAAACAGGCTCATGCAAACACTCATACGGAGATATTTATGGCAGCTCTGCTCGTCATCATCCCAAACTGGGAATGATCCAAATGTCCTACTACCACTGAATGTAGAAACCAAATGTGGTGTATCCATACAACATAAAACCACTCAGCATTAAAAAAAAAAAAAAAAAGTAAATTATGGATACATACGGTAATGTGGATGAACCCCCAAAGGCATTATGTTGAGGGAATGAAGCCATTCTCAAAAATTCCATTTGCATGATGACATTTATACAAGATTTTCAACATCTCAGCATTGCCAGGGACCAGGAGTGAGGGAAGGGTATGACGGCAAAGGAATAGCATGAAAGAATGTTTTGGAGTTGATGAAACGTTCTGGATCTTGCTTTCGATGATGATTACATGAATTTATGGCTGTGTCAGAATTCATAGAACTGTATACTCAGGTCAGATTCATGATATGTTAATTAAAAACGAAAATTTCAAAAGAAAAAAATGTATTAAAAAATCAAAGGGATACAATGTGAGGGGCAGGATGGGATATGCAGATGAAGAATGAAATCAACAAATGGTCATCATCAAGAATGTAAAGTTGGGGTAAGGCACAGAAGGCCAGAGCAGAGTCTAGCCAGGAGGACAGGCTGATGGGGATGGGCCCAGAAGATCAGGCTGATGGGACAGAAAGGTCATCTGGACCCTCGTGGTGTTGGCTGAGCAAGGAGTCTGTCACTCAATGTTCATGTGGCTCCAGAGACTCTGCTCACCGTTAAGAACCAATATTCATGGTAGTGCAGAGCAGGCTCGAGCTATTTCTACACTTCCCTTGCTGAGAAGAAGGGGATCCTCAGCTTTGGGCTGGGCTTTAGTTGAGAAGGGGTAAGTGACAAACAAAAGTCAGACAAATCTAATCTAACCTTCTCATTTGCTGATGGGGAATCTGGGAGAACCCCCAAATCTCACTGCCCGCTAGTGCCCTCAGAGGTCCTAGATCCCAGCCCTGGACCCTTTCCACCATGACTCACACCACTCCTTTGTTAGTTCTCCAGCCTGGGGACAGTATTGCTCTGTATCTGTTTTGGGCAGGTGAGATTATGTTTTCCCATTTAAAAAACAGCAGAACAAAGGTGACACCATTGCATCCAATCACAACACATTGAAACATTTACTACCTTCCTTAACCTTTTACTTGCTGTTCTTTTCTCAAATGAATTGCTCACTAAATCCCATATTGGAATCTTGTGTCCTTCTTCTCTTATTCAAGCCATTAAATATAATGATTAGACTGGATGATAAAAAGATAGTCAAAGATCTTACCTATCAAATAACCTTCTATATCCTATCCACATGTCTCATTTCCACCTAACTCTGTAGAGCTCAGAGAAGGGAGGATAGCCTCACATTTTGAGCTTATGACTCTTGGATTCAATGGTATGCGAGATAAGCCCGAGTTGAAGAAAGAGTGGATTGGAGGTCCTGATTCACTCCATTGATAGGAGATTTGAGATTTTATGATATGAGATGGGACATGGATGTGAAATTCTAGGTAAGTTACTTCCTCTCCCGAGATTTAACTTGCTCCCTTATTATGTGAGCTGATTGAGTTAGAAAATCACCACGGTACTTTCTGGTCCTACAATGTTAACATTCCATATTCAGCCTTAAGTATAGATTATGAATAGTTAAATCAGTGCACAAAAATTTGAGAAGTTTAATTTAGTAAATAGTTATTGAGGGTCTACTCTATTTTCAGGCTACATGCTAGCCAGGAGGTATTTAAGGATATGTAAGAAATAAACCCTGACTTTAAGGACACATAGCCTAATGGATCAGAACAAGACTCTAGATTTAAAGGCTCCACAGTCAAGGCACAGTTTCTCCTGTAACCATCTGGGTCATTTGTTTAACCTCTCCGAACCTATTTCTTCATCTATAAATTGCAAATAATAATGGCTCCAGCTACAAGTGAGAAATAAATAAGAGTATATTAAGTTTTATTACTAAGCCATTTATATTACTTTTCTATCCTCCTGAAACAGCATTTTTCTTTCTCTCTCCTATACTTTTTTTTGCAAATGATCTCCATTTTTAATCTCCTTTCTTGAAGTTGAATTTTCTATTAATGGTTTGAGATGCAATTCATGTTCTACTTCTCCATGAAGACTTATCCATCTGTTCCAGCCAATACAAATCTCTCTGTCTCTGGGTTTTTGTTGCCTTTTTAAAACATTAAATGGTATTTCTTATTGTTTCATAATTGAGTCAGGTATGAATTGGTGTAAGCTTTTTTGAACTCCAGCTTCTTCTGCCCACAGCGACCTCAGATTCTACAGGTATCAAGTTGAACCCATGATTTGTCCAAAGATGCCACTCCTCTCCTTGGGTTCATTCAATTCATGGTTTCTCAATTGTTTATACTAAATACTCAAGTATTGATCATGTTTCCTTTCCAACATGCCCACCTCCAATCCATCCTAATAATTCCAATGTATGTGCATTGTTCTGATCATCCTCTCTCATCTCCATGAGCATCTCTTGACAGGGTTAATGCAATGACAGAGGGCAGGATGTCTTAGTATCACCTAGCAAGTTTTTCAAAATATCCTTATTAACCTTCCCATCACCCTGTATCAGAGTAGAAGCTTGGTTGAGGTGAGGGAAGAAACAGAAGACTAGGGAGGGAAAAAACCTGTGTATTTTGCAAAAGCTTCCCCGATTATTCTGATATATTGCCTATCACTCTTGAGCACCATCATGTTAAACTTCCTCCTTTCCAATCCTTTCTCCCTCTACTGACCAAATTACTTTTCAAATTTTCCAGTAATAACAGTTCCTCACTGCCTTTCAGGAACAAACAACAGATTCTTTAACCTGACTTTCACATGGCTCCAGGCCACCTTCCTGACCTGATTTCCTCCAATTTCTTCCATGCCCAGTAGGTTCCAGACAAACAAACCAGACCTTGTTGTCCTAGACACACCATACCCTTTCATTACCCCTTCCCTGATTCACATTTTACCTTGGAATTCCCTTCTGTTCTAACCTCATTAATCCTACCTGAAACAATGCCACTTAACTTTCAATGCTCAAGCCAATGCCGCCTCCCCCATGAAGTCTACCCCAATTCCTTCCCCTTTCCAGGCAGAATTAGCTGTTCCCTCCTCTAGACCTTCGTATCATTCTGTTCACAGTGTTAATCCACTGACCAACAGTTTGGGTAGGCTAACTTCCTTGACTCCCTCCAAAAGGTTACAGGTCTTTCTTTTGGTCTCCTACAGAATTGTTTAACTCTGTTACTGTTACACCCTATTGCACTCTGCGTGTGTGTGTGTGTGTAAGTATGTGTTGAGTTTCCTGACCCATTTATCTACCAAATTCTACTAAATTAACACCATATCCTCAAAGCTAGATGCCATTGTATCTTTCACTGAATCCCTAGCACCAACCAAGGGTGCAGAATTTTAGTGGCCCCTAAATAAATAAATCTTTGTCAAAATTCAAATTAGACATCATCCCCTAGTCAGCCTTCCCCAGCTCTAAGAAGTTGCCTTGCTTCACCACAGCACACTGTATATACCACTTTGTACCAAAATTATCTGTTAAATGGTCCATGTCCTTAACTAAGACTAACTTCATTAGGGATATGAACCATAATTTTTCCCTCTTTCTTACCCGTGGCATATGGCACAGTGTCTGACAAATGGCGCTACTCGCCGATGTTCTAGAACAACTAAACTGAATGCACTGTTGTTTCTTTGCAGGGATCTTTACTGTATCTTTTACCACTCTTACATTTTGACACCTCCAGCCTTGGACTGAGAGCAAGCATTCAGCAAATATTTGTCAATTGACATAGTCATATGGAATGTTACAGAATAAGTGGAGAGGATTCAGTGCCTTTCTCAGGTGTGTTTCCAGGAAAGGACAGACTGAGTCTTTCAGGCCATCACCCCAATCCTAGCCATTGTCCTCCCTGGTATTTCAAGTCAAGTCACCAAAAACAAGGATCTGTCATTGTTCTAATTTCTAGCTTATTTATCCGGTCAAATACCAGGCATTTTGCTCCTCTCCAGTTGTCCCAATATATTCACCAGATTGGCCTGTGTCATATTAACCTTGCCCAGGACTAGAAAAGAAAAAAGAATGGAGGGGACACAGAAATAAAATTCCTGAGAAAATTAAAAGTAATGCCTACTTATGTGACAAGTTCAAAGCTGAGGTTTGGATCACTGGTTAATGTGTTCCTAATACACAGGCCTACTGGATAATGAAAACTTTTAACATTACTTTATCCACAACTGAAGAGTTTTGAAATTTTGAAATATTTGAAATTTTGTTTTTAAAAATGACACCAAAATATCGGGATATTTATGGGCATACACTCAATTGCAACTTATTATTACAAGCTTTGAAAACAATGTGTGGTACGTTTTCCTTTACACAGTAGTAATAATTACCATGTTTTTAAAAAGCATAAACCTGATAAAGTCTTTTTCTCCATATTTACGTAAAATAACACAAATACCCTTTTAGAAGTTTATAAATTTCCCAAACATTTTGAAAGCTTAGGCACAATCAGCTGAAACCTTTATATAAAGCACTGTTAGCTAGTGAGCAACCCCCAAGAAACTATTTTCCTAGAAGTTGGAAAGTAGCACTAACTAGAGTTAAGTAAAAACAACGAGTTCAATACTGGTCATAGCACATAAACTGGAAGGAGAGGGAGAAAGCATGGTTGCCATGAAAATAGGAGTTTCTTTCCAGATAAGTTTGTATGTGAAATTGCTCAGAGGCAAAAAATATAATGAACCTGCCCTTCTTATTTAATATAAAAGGTAGAGGGATACTGGTGAACTTGAATTCACATTGTATGATTTTATTTAAAAGTCCCCGGAGTCAGGATTACTCTCAATTTCTACAATCGAGGATAGATGATTGTCTTTCTACAGTGAGGTCATTTGTGTGATTAGGCATAATGCAGTATTTTAAGCCTCCATCAAGAAGAATGAAATGAAGCCAAGAATTGAGAGGGCCTGGTTCAGATTCGTCTTACAAAATCTGATACCAGAAAAAAAAAAAAAAAAAAATGAGTCTGGACTTGAGTGACTCTAACTGATTATCCATGCCACCAAATTTCACTGGTATAAAATGAAGTGATGTGGGATATCCAAAATAACTAGTCCTCATCAGGGAAGGATGGGCCCCAGTAACGGATCACCACACTGAGTTGCCATTTAAGGTCATTTCCCAGATGAGCAAGTAGTAGGGGGAGGAGGGTAGAAACCATTTTGAGAAGATTCAATGCTTCTAATATCATCCATCCTAATGTCTGCATGTTCTGCTTTGTTAATGCTTAATATGACAAGAAAGGAAAGTTCCAAACTATCTTAAATGTCTCCAATGTGCAGAAAGACTGATTCTCCTTACCAGAGAAGAGGTCCCTGAAACCAGCAAAGTGCATCCTATTGAAACAACTTTCCTCTTCAACTGTCAATTTTTAAGGGAAGGTTAGGATCCTACTAACCAGCCCAGAGTTGTTCTGAGATGTCAAGAGCAACCGTGCAAACTGATGAACATTGGCACAAGGAGCTGAACAAGAAAGCTTAGATCTTCACTTTGGTCCATTGATCGAGCACCATGGGTTTCCCAGCACTGGGCAAGCCCAAACTCATTATCCCCTTATGCATATGAGGGGGAGAAAAGCCACTCCTTTCAAGAGTATGAAGACAAATGAGATTGTGATGATCAAATGATTTGAGCATTTGCGGGGACAAAAGTTTTGCAACAAGGACAGTAAGTGGTTTCCTTTAAGAGGTTAAACAATGCAAATAAATTACATTTATTCCATGCATTCTTAGAAGCTTGGATGACCTGGTTTCACTGGGCAAATGACACTGGTGTTTCTGGTCAGGCTTTATTTGTCTTACCCTGCCAGTCGCTGGAGTTGAAGAGGGAAAGATGAGAAGGCCCAAAGGGACAGGGACTTGTAAAAGGGATTGAAGAAAGTTAGAGGGCCCTTACAATATCACTAACTGTTTGAAGGATGACTAATCTGAGACGTCTCTTTTAATACCCTCCCACAAACTTTCAAGCAATAGTCCTAGAGTAGGCATTTTATGGATTCCATTTTCATGAATAGGTGTGTAGATAATATTACATATTCTTTTCTCATCCTTCCAGATCTGCTCTCAGAGAAGTGGGTAGAGGAGGAACTTTTCTCCACACCATCAGTGTTTCTTTTGCATAGAACTTCACATTAAATGAATGTGGGAGAGGGGCAGGGAAAAGCCCTGGATTGCCACATAACTTCTCCTAGAATATTCTTAGGATTCTTACGCTGTGCTTAAAATGTCAACTGTCAAAATAATATAATTATTTTTCAAGGAAATCCCAAACATCTGCAGTTAGCCTAGCAAGTCTACATAAATGAAATAGTACACACCTCCTTGCCACCCCCAAAAAATAAATCCAGGGAGAAAACAGAGTTCGGTCAAAGCATCTTTTGTCAATGGCATCCTCGTTCTCCACATTTGCTTATTTTTAAACCCAACTCCTGAACATAAAACATTGTATCCAAATGCCACCTCTAGGCTAATGTAACAAACCATTAGTGGCTTTCTAGTTACTTCCCAAAATGCAACAAGAGCAGTTTGGCACGCTGGTTGATTAGCATGGTAGAAGGTCTTCATCTTGCTATTATGCTTTACACTTCTTATGAGCACTTAGAGTCCTATGTCACAAAGGAAGTTAAATGAGCAATTTGATCTCTGAAGGCCTTGTCCAGTTAGGTAGAAGGAGGTGTGCCATTCATTCAGACAGTTAGCACAACTGTCCTCCAAATTTAGAAGAGAAAAAAGAAATCCAGAAGAGTTTAAAAGGTGGTGACCCTGAGAGGTGTGTCTGCAACTTAACTGTAGAGTCTCCACAAATGAAATGCTTTTGGGGGGAAAAAAAAAGTTTTCAGTTGATTAAGATGGTTGGAATTAATGAGTGGATTGAACATGGTTTAGCACCTTGGGCCATCCCCTACCATTTTAATAGTTATATTAAGAAGTAGAAGAGCTACAACTTCTTTTATCATTTATACACACATCTATGTGATCTTTTGCTTGATTTATATTAAGGTGTTCTTCCAAAACACCAAAAGATACTATTCTTCCCTTTGTTTTTTTTTTTTTTAAGATTTATATTTTTAAAACCCAGAAGATAAAAGGCACAAATAATATTTTAACCACACTGCATTCAAAATATAAAATATTAAAGATGGAGTTTTCATTTTTTCAGAAATGTCGAGGTTAGGTCTTCTGTAAGATTTTGCGAGTTTTGGATCTACTGGAACAACTCTCGGCAGTTGTATAAAATATTTGGATTAATGGTTGAACTTGAACTTGTGCCTTTAAAATATCTGGGGATTGACCTTGGCCACAAGAGCAGTCGTTCCTTTCAAGTTGATCCAGCAGAAATTAAATATCTGCAGGGAGCACAGGCTGAAAGATGGGGTTCTCTCCAAGTCTGTTCTCCCATGGGATGAAGCGTTTCTTCCGGCTCCTTGGAGAACCACTGTTTGGAGGGCCAAAGGGACTTGTTTACAACACTTCCATCCTAGAGACCCTGAGCTTTTCATTAACCTCTTTGTCTTCGGCATTTTCAAGTGGAAATCCCAGCTGGCCTTGTGATAGTGCAGCCATTTGCCTCTCACTTCACATTTTGCCCCAGCAGATTGGTCAGAAGCTGGGGATCTCCATCCCTCTCAGCTCAAAACACTCTGAAGACCAACTTTCTCATACACAAAGGCTTTGGGAACATTTATTTAAATTTGACTTTTGAATCAATCCCAAGTGACTGTTCCTTGGCAAAAGATATGTAACTTTATCACAGATAAGTTTTCCTTGCTCACAATTCCTGGCCCCGAGTTGCTGTAAGGATCATGTAGATGTGTGTTGGAAATTAAACAGTGCGCTACCAGGGTGGCCACAATTAAATTCAGACTTGCATTCAAACCATGCCCTGTTCTGCATTTCTTCGAGAAGTTTGCTTTCTATAGACATTTCAAAATGTTCCTTCACAAAAGAAAGAGGCAGGGTGGCTGGGCCCAAGTCCCCTAAATCAGGGCAGTGAGAACAGAAAGGGGGAGGGGGGGATTTATTTGTAGGGTACCAAAGTAGCTGTTAATATACAGGGATCCTCAGACTTCTCATTTAAGGTGTTTTCTTAGGGAGCCCAAAAGTTATTCTCCCTCACTTTCACGGACAGACTACACCCGTTATTTGGAAAAGAAAGAAATTATGAGCTCATACTGACCATCAATCCACCAGCATGCATTATAACATGCAATGGCTCCTAGAAAGAAACATTTTCTTCCTCTGCTTAAAATACATTTTAGAATTGAAAGGCTGAATGTTAGCAACTTCTGATAGTAGTGAAGCGTCCCAGACTCATAGTTAGAAGTTTGATGGCTTAAGTGGGGGGCGGGGGGGAGTGATCAATTTGCAATAATTTTCTATGTAAGTACAGATAGTACAATATTTAGAAAGAAGAAAACTATGGGGAATCAATTACAGACATGGTTTTTCTACACTGCAACTAAGTTTATAAAGTTTGCAAGTTTGTTTGTTTGTTGGCAAAATTGCTTGAATACGGAATTCAAATTTAAATATGCTTTCTGGTTCTATGTTGAATCTAATCATTTTTATTCAGTTGAAGAAATAGACATTACATGAAGTTAAAGTTGCTGGAAAGAATTCCTAGCATTTTCATGCTTATGCCAAATGGCCATTTGAAAGACTTGCCTAAAAATCTATTTGAGCATGTGCCTTTGTAACCTTTGAAAAGTTTGGGAGTTATCAGGAGTTGGCCTGCTCAGAGCAGATAATCACTTTTGCATAAATGTTGCCCAAAAGAACAGCTCTCTGGTTAAGGTGCAAAATAACATAATCCTAAGATTTATAACCACACCAATGATGGTCAAAAGCATCTTATTTTTTTTTTTGTAATGTACTTTGGAAAGTTAACACACACATTTCACATGCAAGCTTAAATGATCCTGAAAAAGACAATCACCGATTTCAGGCTGAACCGATTCCAACATTTGAGCAAATCACAAACAGCAGATCTGGCCTTGCTTAAATTTTTCCATCTCGTTGTTGAACTGAACAAAAATAAACAAATGGAAAGCCTGACAGATGAATATGACTTTTCTCATGATTTTTTAAAACCAAAAATGCAGCAGAAAACAAATACACCGCCGCCCCCACCCCCCCAGAAGTCCTTGCAAAGAAACTGCCTTTGGCATCTAGTCTGGAGCAGTCTCCCCAGACCACCCCCCTCACACTCCCACCAGAGCCCTTCCACTCTTGCTTTATCTCCTAATTTCGTGGACTGGATCGCTGAGCTGTTTATCAAAGAGCGTGCAATAAAAACGGCTTCACTCTACTACTCTGTGAACTCTTGCAATTTTCTCCCTCCTCCTGGACAGAGGCCACTAGTAAGGGAAAGCCTCAGGAAAGGGGGGAAAAAAAAAAAGCAGATCAGTGAAAGCAAAGAAACAATAGCTGACCGTGGCTTTGACAATGCCTTCCCTCAACCCTCTTTCTGCTCCTGCTGTGACACTCGCATTCAAGAGCAAGGGCGGCTGCCATCGGATGCATGGGCAATGGACTGAGGAATACAAGGCAGGGGGGAAAAAAGGAAATCAGATGAATTCTGAGCTAAGATGGCAGGGCTCTCACCTTTTCCGTGTTTTTGCGAATAGTCTGGATGGAGGCGTCCCGCAGAGAAGAAATAAAAAGGGTGTCTGAATTGTTGGATGGTGCTGAAGCCTTCTGCATTTTGCAAACGCAATTTAGAACTATTTGCGGCGGCATACTTGCTACCAGCCATCTCTCCTCTCTCTCTCTCTCTCTCCCTCTTCTGTTTTATGTCCTGCTATCTCCATCACACCTCCATTAGTATGAAGACTTTCTGCCTGTAAGTAAGTGAGAGTGCATTCCTTAGTGCTTGAATCAAGACCCACGTCCGCATGCATTTCTAATCTAAGGAGCCTACAGCAGTTACTACAACTGTCAATTAGTCAGCAATAGCGGAGACCCTCAACGCCTCTGAAGGAACAAAGGTGGAAAGACATGCAAATACTCCAGCACCTAGATCACACAATTTCCCTGCTACAAAGATCGGCACCTTTTGCTGGTTTTTTGTTTTTTGGTTTCTTGTTGTTTTTTTGTTTGGTTTGGCTTTTTTGGTTTTTTGTTTGTTTGTTTGTTTTTCTGTTTCACTCCCAAATCTATGTGATACTACAGGCTTCTAATATATACACCTGCATAATCAGGGATGGGAGTGCCTCTGGGTATATATGTTCCCTTGGCATCACCGAAATGCATTAAGCTGAACTTAAAGGAAACACCTGGGGACAAATCAGAGTTTATGACATATTTGATCCGTGCTCCATTTTAACAACTGCAAGCAAAACTTAAATTAAGTACACGGTAGAGTTCTTTGTCCATGGCAATGGCTTTTACTTAAGAAGCTCATAAAATAGTGATAAAAAGAAGGGGGGGGGCAGTATTCAGCTACAGAAAAGCATGTATGAAAATTCATTCTCCTCCATAACAGATAAAATTATTTTGATTTAAATTCATGTTCGGATGTTAACATTGAGTGGTTTGCTAGAGTGTATGTGCAGGTGTTTTGTTTTTGCCTTTTTTTTTTTTTTAATTGTATGTGTTTGCTGAGTACCAGCACACATTGGAGCTATCTGTGGTAACTTTCTTTGGATGCATTCTGTGCTAACACTCTGAAGCAACAGAAAGTATTGTTTTATCTCATTTTGCAGAAACCTCAAAAAAAAAAAAAAAAGACCCTTTTGAAAAACAATGCTTGCCTTACAGTTTTCAAGGACATCCAAATATTGCTAACTTGAATACACACGCAGAAAGAGGGGGGTATAAGTATAAGTAAGAGCTGATCTGACTCACTTGTGAATACCGATATTTCAAAGGGGAAGCGTGTACTCTGGATCTGATGTTCTCTGTGATTTTTTCCCTCTTTTCTGGGGCATGAAAAGCTGTTGTTTCTCCCCTTGGCACTTCTTGCTAGAATCGAAGCTCTTTCCAGACAAGGCACGGCACCCATGCTGTAAGTTAACAACCTCCTCTAACTCTGTAAACAAGACAAAGTCTCACCTGAAGACATGCATTTACAGCCGAGCTGTGGCAGGAGCTGCAACACAGTACCACCTTATTTCCTTCTGCTATTTATTCCTCTTCTGGGGACTGCCCCTCTACAGAGCAGTTTCTGTTTTCTTTCTTCCTAGACAAAATGGCTCAAGCCATAATTTTACCCCTTTTAATCTGTCAGGGAGCTACAGCAGCGGAGCTATTTGGAAATCCCCCCTCCAAGAGGGCACCCCCGCCACAGAGCCTGAGCACGGAGTCGCAGGGACGGGCAGTGAGTCTAGGAAAGCTTTCACAATGGGCAGAGAGAGGAGGCGTTAGAAAGGAGGACAGACCAGGTCCCTAGCACGATAAAGCAGGGGTAGAGACGGAGGCTCAGGAACCCCACCCCCGCCCCTCCAACAGACCCTGTCATTTAAGAAAGAAAAAAAAAAAGAGAGAGAGAGAGAGATCCTAACGAGGTGGAGAGGGAGAAGGGAAATAGTGCTAAATAGTTGGCGAGGTGACCCACCGTCCTGTTTGCTCCTTGGCGCTTGCCGAGGGGAGTAACAGCCATAGCCGTGACATCGGCGTTGTCATGTGCCAAGTACAACCTCTGCCCAGTGCTCTCTGCCTCCCAAAAAGGAACGAAAAGCATGCCTCAGACAGAACACAACGGGAACGAGCAGGCGCCATCGTCAAGTCACGGACCCCATCAGCACCGGCTGGTCTCTGAAAGCCCTGTATCCAGGGTCCCATTCAAAGGCAACGAAGAAGCAGAGACAATGGCAAATCAAAAACTGGCAGGGCTTCCGGAATAATTTAACTCCTCACTCCAGAATTTAGATGGGTAGAGCAAGACACACAGGCGAGAGCTCCTTCACACCAAGGCGCCGAGCATATGCCTGCCTCTCTGTGGATGTATTTTTAGACATAATATCAGGGCTAAGGCAGCCTATGCACTCATCGATAGCATGCGCTTCTCTTTTTCACTCTGAGACTAGCTGATGACTGACTGCAGGAGGCAGCCCACATTTCTCCCAAGCCAAAGGTCGGTTAGGAGCACCCCAAGCCCTAACCCATTGTCTCCGAGCATAGAGAGCATTAAATACATTTATTGTCAAGGTATGTTTCCCAAATGAGGTCATGCCTTGTGGCAAATTGTTCGCTTCCCATCTTTCCACAAATGACTTAATTCCAACATCTAGAATCCCAACCAGGAGAAGAAATCACACCTTGACAAAGGCGATTCAAATACCGTAGACTGAGGATTTAAAAACACATGTATTTAGCTGGACACGTATTATCAGGAACATGCACTGCACTTCTAAACTTCTCCAAACAACATGTTTATTAAAAGCAAGAGATGGTTGATATTTTATATCCTTTAGATGGGCCTTTACGTGTGAGTATTCCTCTAGTTCACCTGAAGCTTCAAATATTTCAAATAATAAACACAACAGAAAAATTGGATAAGCAGAAAGCAAAGGAGACATCCTCTGCCTTCATGAACAAATCAAATATAATGTAGTATGCACTTGTCCAAGCCTAAGAATTTTTCCCCCATGTGGAGGATTAAAATATTTAAACACATTCCTTTAAATCTTTCATATTAGAATACACTTATTAAATATGTATGGGCACATATCTACACATATACAAAATTCTCAAGTTAATTTAAATTTATGGGAGAAATCCAAAGGATACTAGGCAAACAATCCAAAAAAAAAAAAAAAAAAAACCAACCACAGAGTCATAAAAAACAATCTCTAACCACACACCATCTCTCTAAAGTTTCACACAGCACTTGAATGAGACCGGCGGACGTGAGGGTGCCGAATGAAAACAATGTTTCACAATCATGATATTCCAAATGAAATTACTGGAAACGAAAAGCAAAATGCCCACTTCCATATTTTGGGGTCAGAATTTGTTTCTGTCAGAACTGGAGGCTGTTTTTTGTTTTGTTTTGTTTTTGATGTCATATACATGTAATCTGTAAATGCGAATTACAACATGGATGATTTCCAACTCCACAATAAGCATTCTGAGTTTTGATTTGCCTTTTAAGAGTAGAAACAGTTTATAATTTCGCATTGTAAATCTCACTAGGACCGAATGCTCTTACAAGGACTGACAGAGAAAGAATAATTCGTGTCAGACCAAAAGACTGCTTTCGGTCGGCTTCACACAACCTTTTTTCCAACAGCTCTGGGCCAAAATGTGTGTAGAATCTTGAGCTGAACTATCCATCACATTTCCCTAGCCTTTCAATTAATGACACTGCAATCAGATCGATAGAATGTAATAAGAAAAGAGCTTTGCATTTCTATACCTATTAATTCGTTGAGAAACTCCAGCAGTAAGACGTGACTTGAAAGGAAAAACACTCAAAGAAAATGAATTCTCTTAGCATACTGAGCAATGACACCCTGACCCAAAAGTGAACGTGGGAGTTTCCACCTTCCAGCCAGGGTTGTTAGGACCCGAAGATCATATTGTTTGTCAGGAGCAAACAGACTCTTTTCCACCAGGTTCTCTGTGGTACACACTCACACCACCACAGGGCTTGTCACACAGGTCAGTTTGGGGAATTGGGGAACAAATATCCTTGAAAGGCGAGTCAGAGAACAGGTTGGGATTGTCATTGCTCTGCACTGCCAAATTCGTGATCTTCGATTTTCCTAGGGCATTCTGCCTAGAGGAATTGGTTTTAGAAGGAGTTGGGTAGGGGAAGAATGATCAGAAGGCTAATTGAGTTTGGCCCCATCCCGAATCACTGCCTTGGTCTGAGACCACGTGAACAGTGACAGAGAACAACACAACAGAGTCGGCACTCTCTGTGGTTATCACCAGTGACAGAGGACGGGGCAGGCGAAGTATGAATTCTCTGTGGGAAGGATGAGGCAAAAAAAAAAAAAAAAAAAGGCTGTCCACCTCTATGTCCTGCAGGATCATGTGCACATCCAGACATTAATGTCACTAGAGGTGAAGGAACAGTGACTTCAACAACTCAGAAGCAGAGAAAAGAGGGGCAGTTGCCAGGAACGGGAAAATGGGAGACACAGGTTAAGGAGACTGTATTGTATAGGAGATTATTGTAGAAGGAGACTATGGTTACGGAGACTGTGTTGTATACTTGAAATTTGCCAAGAGAGTAGACCAAAGTGTTCTTATCTCACACACACACACACACACACAAATGGCATGTGAGGTGGAAGATGTCTTAATTACCTTGATTGTAGTAACTTTCACAGTGTACATATTATTTGCCAATTATACCTCATAAAGGTGGAGGAAAAAACACTAATTTCAGTCCTAAGATGTAGACTCTACTACATGCAGGTTCTAATAGGGTTCGCTCAACCACTGGTATCATAGAAAAAATAAGCCTGTTAACCAAACAAATTAGAGTTTGAATCTCAGTTGTACTGACATACCTGTTAGCATCTCTGAACCTTAGGTTTGTGCTGGTAAAATACAGGTATTACTGCTTAACTCAAGGGTGGCTCTGAGGCTGAATGAGATCACACGTGCAAAGCACATGCACATACAAGGTAAACCTTACTCCTACCACCTTTCAGATTTCTGCGCATAAAATAACAATAAAAATACAAGCTTATTGTACAGACTAAATGAGATATCAGGACACTCTATAAACTGCCCCAAAATGTAAAACAAAAGAGTAGTAGTAGTAGTAGTAGAAAATAACACTAAAGCTTTTTTTTTTTTTTTTTAAGATTTTATTTATTTGACACACAGAGGGAGAAATCACAAGTAGGCAGAGAGGCCAGCAGAGAGAGGGGGAAAGGCACTGAGCAGAGAGCCTGATGCTGCACTCGATCCCAGGACTCCAAGATCATGACCTGAGCTGAGGCAGAGGCCCAACTCATTGAACCACCCAGGCGCCCCAACACTAAAGCTTTTTAAAACCGAATACATCATTCAGTGTAAGGCACGAAAGATGAATAGTGTAGTCCAGTACCTCGCCGTGTGTCAAACCCATGGGGGAGTATCCACAGTCAAGTCTACCAATGGAGGCATGCCAAGTGCCTTGGTAACTGCCAACCCGCCTTCCAGGGGACTCTCCCTTAGTGGCACCGCTTCCCCATAGGAAATAAGAATGAAATCATGGGATGAAATCTAGCGATGTGTCAGAGACACCTGTGCTATGAGGTAAGCATACACCACTCAGGGGACACCTGGGTGGCTTAGCCAGTTAGGCCTCCAGCTCTTGATTTTTGCATCAGGTCATGATCTCAGGGTTCTGGGATCAAACCCCACATTCACCCTCAGTGAGGAGCCTGCTTAAGACTGTTGCTCTCCCTCTCCCTCTGCCCCTCCCCCCCCCACTTGCATATGCTTTCTCTTTCTCCCTCTCTGTCTTAAGCAAATAAACAAATAAATCTTTTTTAAAAAATCACTGTTCAGTATTTTCTGTGTTTACAATACACGGAGAAAGGATCCCATTATTCATTTGATAAATATGTGTATGTCAATAAGATAGACATGAAGAGCACTCTAGGTAGGAGGTACAAAAAGAAAGATTTGGCCTTCCAAGAGCTTAAAGCCCAGAAAAAAAAATTTTTTTTAAATCATAAAATGAAAATAATCGCCATGTGTTAAGTGAGAAGAGGACTGCAGGTCTTGGCATAAATTTTGTGGCCACTGGTATCTGGCATCTGCAGTACCAGAAGTATTTGTGAAGGACCCTTCTTATTACATTGTCATGACAGTTATTATCTAATGAGATGAGACAGTAGATGAGGAGCTTCAAATAGTTGCTACAAACACGAAGCTCTATGAAGACGTCAGGCTCATTATCTATGCATGGTTTGAATGGAAAACATTGGGAGGCTTCTAAAGATTAAAAATTTGTTTCAACAGCTATGGTTAACTAAAGAGGATGTCTGCTGCTTTTTAGGGAAATAATAATGGTAATGATAATAATGACGATGATGATAATAATTAATAATAATAATTGTCACTACTTAACATAGCACTTAAGCAGTGCCCAGCAAGCTGCTAAGTGTTTTGGGCCTGGTAACCCACTTAATCCCCACAGGATCCCTATGAGGTACATCCTATTGTTATCATCATTGTTTTACAGATGAGAAAACTAAAGCACAGAGAAGTCAAGCGACTTGCCCAAGATCACACAGCTAGTACATGGCTGCCACCAAATTTCATACCCAGGTAATGTAATGCCTGAGCCCACTCTCTCGACCAGTTTGCACTTAATCGTCTTTCATCTTTCATTTCCTTTGTCCTTATATTCTCATCAATTCTAGCTTTCAGTACAAAGTGGGATGGAATGGCCAGCAAGCCAAGCCTCCTTTGGGTGAGCTCTAAGAGAAAAAGGGAAATAAAACATATGTTCAAGGAAAACACAGAGAAGAAGCAAAATGTATGAGTGTGAAGCTGCTAGAAAGCCTGCCTTTTTTCTCTAGCTTCATTTCCCAGCACACACACTGGTGAATTTATTTATTCAGAAAATGCCACTGCGCATGACTACCTACCAGACACAGCAGGCTCCCACCCCATCGAAACTTACAGGCTGGTATAAGAGACTGCCATTAACACAGTGACAACACAGGGGCCTTAGCAGAAAAACTAGAATTGAGAAATCAGAATACTGGTTTTCCATCCGGGATGCTTTCATGAGATCAGAAATGTGTGGTTTGAGAAATTTCTCAGAGAGGAACACATCTCAGTAGAACTTTCTTCTAGTATAGGGCCCACCCTAGTCCCTTCTTCTTTTTTTTTTTTTTTAAAGATTTTATTTATTTATTTGACAGAGAGAGATCACAAGTAGGCAGAGAGATAGAGAGAGGAGGAAGCAGGCTCCCCGCTGAGCAGAGAGCCCGATACGGGACTCGATCCCAGGACCCTGAGATCATGACCTGAGCCGAAGGCAGCGGCTTAACCCACTGAGCCACCCAGGCGCCCCCTAGTCCCTTCTTTTAATTTGCCTTCATGTTCTCTGTCGCAGTGTGATGTGCGCTACTCACCTGAACTCCCTCCGAACTACTTTGAAGATGCAGGTCCTCTGCTTCTCAACCTACCCTAGTCCCCTACTACAAGTGAGGGAAGGAAGACACCTTTCCCTCTGCCTCTCTCCCTTGATGTTTAACAGACACCCAAAAACATGTTTTTTTTCAAATAATGCAGGTATGCACATTTTAATAATGTTTATGACTTTTCCTGGTTATAACAGTAAAATGTTTGCTACCAAATTTTCATAAGAAAATAGCAAAACCTAAAGATTACAGTTAAAAATTATATTCTACGTTGGCTAACTGAACATAGTAAATAAATGAATAAAATGATCCAAAGTAATAACAATTAAAGATAACCACATTTGCTATTTCATCAGATTTTCTTCTATCTTTTATAGATTAGAACTTGTAGAACATTTGGATCATAATGTAAATAACTTTGCTTCCCACCCTTTTAATTTGACATCATTTTTGGTGTTTAGTATCTTTTGTAACATTATGTAATATTGTAATATTCTATTCTAAAGAAATGTGAGGGGTGCCTGGGTGGCTCAGTTGGTTAAGCAACTGCCTTCAGCCCAGGTCATGATCCCAGGGTCCTGGGATGGAGGCCCACATCAGGCTCCTTGCTCAGTGGGATCCTGCTTCCCCCTCTCCCTCTGTCAGCTGATCCCCCTGCTTGTACTCATTCTCTCTCTGTCAAATAAATAAGTAAAATCTTTTTTTAAAATGTTATTTAACTATTTCCCCAATATTTCATATTTAGGATATATTTTGGATTTATATTATACATAAGGTTGTAACAGACATCTTTTTTTTTTTTTTTACAAAACTATTTGACCATTTTCCTTAGTACAGATTAGGAGTGGGACATTGGATCAAAGTGTTTTCTTTTATGTCTTTCAAAACCACTTTCCAAAAAAGTTTTGCCAATTAGCATACTTAACTATCGGAGGAAATTCTCAATTCTCTGCAGTATCACAAGCCTCAAGTTTTGTTTTATTTACTTTACTATGTAGTATTTGCTTAGCAATGCTGTTTCATTTTTTATTTCTGTGAATCTAGTAAGTTCGGATTGATATTTTAAGAACTCATTGACCATTTTAAAAATTTTATTAACTACCTGTGTCTTTTCTATACACATATATATGTATATCTTACACGCACACATTGTCAACTATTGCAAATACATTTTCCAAGTTGCTTATGACGTTTTAGTATACTGAACTTTAGTATTCTATATACAAAATGATATTTTCTTTTGTGATATCAGCAGATGCTTTTATATTCTGAGGTATGTCCCACTCAAAATTAAACACCTATGTTGTCTTCAAGTTATCTTACATGTAATCTGCCTAAAATATATTTGGGTGCATTTTGTAAGATAAGGATATAACTTGAGGCTTTTATTTTCCTTAAACTGGCGATTTTCCCAGTATCCATCCCCATTTCTATCGATATTTTAAGTATGATAAAGTACAAATTTTCAAACCTATCTCAGAGCCACCTTTTCTGCTCAGATGTTTATGCATTTAAATTCTTTCCAGTAAACGAGCTATCAGAGTATTTTTCTATTTCATCATCTCTAAGACTGAAAGACTTCTGCTCTCAGGGTGAGAGACAAAAATAGCCTATTATTAAAGACTGGGCTGAGTTGTATGGCCGATTTTAGGTGTGATAAGAACGCTGCTAAAACTAGCTGGCTCTCAGGAATGGCCTTGATGGCCAAAGGGCTGAAATTGAATTCAAAGGAGTTGAGATTAGGGCAGAAGATTCCACCTTAAGGCAACAGGGAAAGGCAAGAGTCAAAGGGGTTAATCAAATAAAAATCTACAGGAGAAAGTCAAGACCCAGGCACTGATAAGAGCACTTTAAATTAAAGTTTGAAGAGACCAGACCAGGCTTGAGCTCATTCTCGCAGAACCAGATGAAGTCAAGAGGCAAAGCATCTCCAAGAGAAGAAGATAGAATATGAAAGTGTGCAGGGATGGGGGCCCCGGGCTGACATCCCAAGATGGCCCAGGGACAATGCACGGACAGTCAGAGTGGGTCACCTTCACTACAGTGAGTATTTTCCCCAAAACAAATCAATGTATTATAGAGAATAGATGGGTCATTTACATTCCCTTCTCTTTCTTCGGTACCAAGATTGAGTTTGGATGGAAATAAACAGAGGGGATTCCTGCCTCAGTTTACCTTCTCCCCGTGCAGGGCCAGAATCAGTTCCAGCGGAAAGCAAGAACAGTGAGCAGCTCATTCACCTGAAGTGTGCTGGTATTGCAAACATGAAAGTTTCCGGTGGGGGGAAACAGGTCAATTTGATGATGCAAGGTTGTCAAAAGAAAGAACATTTGCCTTTTCCAAGGTACAGGGAGGAAAAGGCTGTGGCATAATGGTGGAAAAACTTGTCAGCTCTCTACTGCAGTTTTGATGGACCATCTGTCTGGCACACAATTAACTAGTCCCCCATTGCCACCTAACTGAATGGTCCACACAGGGCTTCTCTGGGCGTGTGGGGGGCAGGTAATAAACTGTGGCTAGAAACATGGCCTCTAGAGTGAGCTGACCAAAGCTTGAGTCTTACTATAGTAGTAACTTGCTGTGTGATCTTTGTTTTTTAAGATTTATTTATTTGAGAGAGAGAGAGAGAGCAGGGGCAGAGGGAGAAAATCCTCAAGCAGACTCCCTACTGAGCACAGAACCCGACGCAGGGCTCGATCTCACAACCCATGAGGTCATGACCTGAGCTGAAACCAAGAGTCGGACGCTCAACCGACTGAGTCACCCAGATGTCCTTGCTGTGTGATCCTGAGTAAGTTCCTTAACCTCTCTGAGCATCAGTCTCATCACCAGCAATGTGAGCATAGTACTGCTATTCCCCTCACTGGGTTATTGTAACAGTAAAAAAGAAAACACCTATCTGTCTCTGATATGAGACAGATAACTGAATTGCATTCAAATTAATATTAAACCGTATTAGGAGGCAATACAGGGAATGCAAGCTGCAGAACTAAACCTGAGTTCACCAGCTCTCCCACTTGTTTGTTCTGATCCATCCCTCTGTGCCTCATCCATCAAATGGGTATACACATACAGCAATCCCCACTCCACAGGCTGCTACAAAGGTTAAATGAAGTGATACATTCACACAGGCACTTGGAACAGTGCTTGTCTCTATAAAAATTAACTGTTCTTGCTGTTGTTTTAGGATCCAGAATGTACAGCTGGATTCCCCAGGTCAAAAGTCAGCCAGAGACTGAAAACGTGAAATAAGTGGAAATGTCTTTCCCGCTGGAAATACACTATAAACAAATCTGATTTTTTGAGTCGATTCTCCCATCCCTAATGGAAAATCCACATTGCAATAAAACGGATTCCTGTGGCAATGCTAGAGGCATCCAGCATGTAATCACAGACGAGGCAGCACCTCTAAAACAGCTGGAATGACAGTTCCAGGAGTCTACTGAGTTCATCCAGAGGGCATAGAGATGTCTTTATGCTAGACTGTCACAGCAGGCATTCTCTCTCAACTGCTTTTGGGGAGATCCTATGGGTGGTCTCCCAGCCAGAAGCCAGGACTTGCCTCTAATAATAATCCCAAGGAGATCCTACAATGTCCTGACTATGCATCTCTGCCCACACTTTTACTTTAAAATTCATTCAACTATCCAACTATCAAGCATTTATTTCCATGCCTAGGCTAGGGGCTAAGTATATAAAATGAGCAAAGCAAACTCGGTTCCTGACTTATGGAGCTTACATTCTAGCGGGAGCACCAAACACGACTCTGGTAACCGCCCAGCTAAATACGTAATTGCAAATCAAGAGGGAGGTTCAAGTGAGAAGAGGAAGAGCCAACATGGGGATCTGCAGGGGAACATCTCCCTGAGCAAGTGGCACCTAAGCTGATGTGAAACACGATATAGAAGAAGCAACAGCAGCTTTGAGAATAAAATTTTCATAAACACTGGCTCAAAGGAAGCAATCCACAAGGTTGAAGAAGTTACTGATACTGCCCACCGGAAGTTATGCTGTCACTAGTGAGCACAGGTTCAAGAATGCAAGAACTCCGATGACTTGAGCCTACCAGCCCTCGGATGAAAGAGATAAAGGGAAAAGCAGACAGCAGCCTAGTACCACCGACCTCGAGGAAGGAAAAGCAAGGTGGGCAGACATAGAGGCTTTGCCATAGAGACAGTTCCCCCCTAGAGCCCCTGATCTGTATCCCAGAGACACAGGGTCTGGTTTGGAGAACCAGCAGCACAAAGCACTGTCAATGTGAATTACAGAAGCCATGGTGGTTCAAGAAGGTTGGAGACCTGGGTCATAGGTAGATGGGACAGTCCCCATAGCTTGGCTCAGAGCAGGCTTGGAGGAAGAAAGGAATGGAACCTTAAATCCCTAGGTAGTCTCCATAGAAGTTAAGATGTTCCTTCCAAATTCCTTTCATCTTCCCCAAAGCCAATTTATGACTGGCCTCGTTCCATGAGATTCCCCACTCCCCTGAGCGTGTGTCATTGCCCCAACTGTATCATACTTCCATGGTACTGTGATGCCTTGCTCTCCAGTCTCTTCATGACTTCTTTTTGTGCCCACTCAATATAATATACTTCTCAAGGACAAGGACTATCCCTTCCCTTCTTTTGTGCTTTCCACGGTGCCTGGTTTAGTATTGTGCCCACTGAAGGCACTTAACATATCAGTGTCTGTTAGAGAAATGAATGGTTTAATTAATCCTTATATCGGGAAGATTTCAGTATGTTAAAGGAAGAAAGAAAGAGAGAGAAAGAACAAGCTTTGCATATAACAAAACTGAGCCATCCCTTGCTAGGGCTGGATAGTCATTTCTGAGAGTGTTTAATACTGCATATTGGTTATTTAAATGGAGGGCACAAGGTCCTATAGATGGAGATTTTCACCTATCTAGGGTAATTAAAGAGCTTCTTCACCTAGCAAGATGTGATGGACAAGAAAGACCTTCCAAAGTCTTTCCATTTCTAATTCTGATTCTATGGATTCTGACTTGTCACCATCTCAATCCAACAGTCCATGGTATGAACGTTAGGCGGCCCTTAGAACAGGCCCTGAACCATCTCACTCAAAGGACACTCTGAACACATCAGAGCCTTCTAGGCTCTAGAACAGAACCCCCACTTTCACCACCTCCACCAGCGCTGGCACTGGGACACCCACCAAACCAAAGTGCATACTCCCAACCCACCAGAGTACAGCCATTGGTTTAATTTCCTTACTGCTGGGCTTATGTGGCGGGCGGGGGGTGGGGGGGGGGGGGAGAAAGAATTGCCACCTTACACAATTTGTTTAAAAATAGAACAAGGACCACTTGGACTGCTGTGCAATGCCGTTTTACTCTCTTCCCGTCCTAATAAAGGTACTGTATCAGGAAACCTTTGGAAAAGTCTTGCAGGGGGTGGGGGGGAGATAAAAGTGATTTTATTGTAGTTGTGTTATTATTATTCTCATTTAAAAGTTTTAACTTTTACTCCCAGGTAGGCTTTAAGCACTCCTTTCTAGTTAGCTCTAACGAGCATTAATAAAAAACATCAGAACATAAAACTTGCCTCTCAAAAGGTGCCCATGGCCATCAACTCTGATGTCACTGCTTCAAGAAGCCACTGAAACAAAAGGCCAGGCTTCTCCGAGCCAGTCATGTCACAGGGTCCCGCGGCAGCCAGGCTGCAGGACAGAAAGGTCTGAGTCTCCATACAGAAAGCATCCATCACTCCCTGGACTCGTGCCCCAGCACAAAGGCCTCGGTTCTCTCTCGTTAGCCAGCACAGTATGCCCTCTCACAGACCCCTTGTCACACTCCGTGACCTCCTCTGTCGGTGTATTCTTTGTTTCCTTCTCTTACTTCAAAATAACTCAGCCAGGACAGAATTGAAGCCCAGCCAAGTTTTCATTTTACATGTTGCCCCTCTCTCTTGAGAGTCTTGGATGAGTTTTCTGGTTAGGCAGGAGCTAGGCTTTCACATTGGAGGAAGTCATTGTTTTTGTGTGGAGTGTCTACCTGTAGCAAGGGGGAAAAAAAAATACACACAGCCTCGCCACAAAGAAGCAGAAGTGCATTTTCCCAGGACAGCTGCTGGGAGTCTACCAGTGTGGAATTATTTGACTCCCTTAGACTGTTCTAGTCCTGCTGAGTACCAACTCCCGTGCTCATGCACCCTTCACCCCCCACCCAACAAACCCAAACTCCAGTCAGAGTTCAATGAAATCAATTCACAGATGAAGGAAGAAAGTATTTAGAGAGATAGATTGCCCCCACACAGCAGAAACTGGCAGCATAAATCACAGGAAATGATTCGAAGGGGCCATGAAAAGCCCAGTGAGCTTCTTGGTCCATTATGCATTCAGCCTGGAATAATGACCCCTGATTTATTTTAGCCACATTCCTCTTTGGTGGGGATGCCCTTAATCTCACTCTGAAGATTTCAGAACACTTTTCTGTTGTTCTTCTTGCCTTTAAACCAGGGACTCTGGCTCATTTTCTAGCTGTGGAGTAGTTAATCTACTCAAACGTTTACCCCTACATAACCATCTGTTCTACCTTGCATTTTCTACCTTTTCACGCTATCTTGGCCTCAGCCTGCTCTTCCGGCTCATTCGGTGTTCTTTAATTTCTCCTCTGCCTTTATGTCTGGTTGCTTATGTTTTGAGACAGACAATGGAGGTGATATAGGCCATTATTCATGAGTAGCTTCAAGGGTAACGTGAGAAGGGCCTCATCTCCTGACCCCTCTTAGCATAAGAATTGCTGATAAAATTCTGAACTCAAAAGACAAGTTCTGAGGAAAATATCAGAGCACTACTCACTCTGGAGCAGCTTTCTAGAGAAAGAACCTTGGGGAGAGGAGTCAAAAAAAATTTTTTTTCTACTAAATTTTAAAAAGCTTGCCTCACGCAAAGTTGCAAATAGACTATAATCAAAACCGCCATTTTTCTACCAACAGCCAACTGTTTAATGGGTTCATCTCCAAACCTAATAAACTGTGGGTCGTTCCCACGCAGCCAAGCGGACTCTTTCGTTTTTTCCCTCCTCACCTTTGCTTGATTCAGCCTCGAATGCACAGTGACACGGCAGAAGGTGAGCAGTGGGGAGGAGAAAGCCTAAATCACCTACTGGCTACCTAATCGCTTTCTAATTACTCAGGAGTTGCCAGTCAGAGAAGTGTGGGGACCCTGTGAAATGCCTGGAACTGTGGTTCTTTGAGGAGCTTCATCCAACAATTATCATTCATGTGGTAATGCCCCTGGTCTCTGTAAACACAGGCAAAAGAAATGACTCCTTGCTACCCATCTTCCCTGGGGCATCTTTTCCAGAACAGAAGCTTCAGATCTTCCTACTTCAATGTTATCACATATTCATGTTCCCTTTGCCATCTGGGTCTCTCTCTGGAACAGCAACCAGATACTGCGGAAGTTTTACTAGACTTCTCCTGGTGCTAACAGTGGCCAACTATCCACCCTGTGGTCCAATCCAGAAACCTGGGAGTTACCCCAGCTTCCTCCTCGAAATTACTCTCATGCCCAAGAACCAATCCTCCCAAGTATGTCCAAATGCATCACCCACTTGGGTCAATTTTCCAGGGCCCTGCTGCACTCTCAAACCATATCTGCAGTTCTTCTTGCTTAGAGGATCCAAACTCTGCTTCTGATGATCGTATTCTCCAATCCTTCTCCACAAAAACACCAGAATGTTCTCTTTTAAAAAAATTTTAAAAAGAGCCTGCCATTTTGTTGTTATTTAAAACATGCACTATTCCTTGGTTACTTTGAGATGAATGTCCATCCCCTTAGCGTGGCATACAATCCCTTTACAATCTGACTCCTACCCACTTCCTCAGACTCAATTTCTGTCAACCCCTCAGACTCTCACTGAGGTGCAAACATATGGAAGTACTTGCATCCTCTGCGTGCGCCATGCTCTCTCACAGTTCTTTCCTGTGTAGACACTGTTCCCTCTATTCATAATGTCCTCTCTTCCTTTGGCCTTCTGTCTAGCTAACACCAGCTCGTCAGTCAGGACTCGGCTCATGCATAACGGTCAAACTCCCCTGGGACTTAGGGGCCTCCTTCCTTATGTGTGCCAAAGCACCTTGTACTTTCTTTCATTATTCATCTGAAAAATGTCTATGAAATGCCTGACACATTGTTTTTTATATACTCGCCACACCCACTAGATGTGCACTCTCTAAGAACAAAGGTTGTGCTACCCTTGTGTTTTAGGATCTTCAATGAGTAGCACAGTGCCTAACCCAGAGTAGGTGACTCTCAGAGCCCAGTGGGTGAATATACTGGGCATGTATAGACCCAATATTAAAGTCAATGGTCTACTCTTTCCCCAGAAGAAACATTCCTTCTAGTTTTCTTATACACCTTCAAGAACAGTACAGTGTATTAACAAAAGCACTCTTCTTTGAGTTAGAACCCCCAGGTTCTAGTCCAGCTCCATTATCAGGAAGGTGTGAAATCTGGAACAAACCACCAAAAAACATCCAACATTCATTCAACACTGATGATATGGAGGCTCCCGGCTAAGCATGTTACGGGCGTGATTTTCTTTTTTCCTCACAGCCAATGGAGGAGATAGATAAAATATATACACACTTTATCGAGGAAGAATTTAAGACACTCAAACCCCTGTTTGAAATTGCCCCTCTTTATCTAGGTTATTGAGGGACAAATTGAGACTTGGTATATAAAGGAGTTTTACCAACTGTTGAGAGCTATACACACATAAGTCACTGTAATCATGGAAAGCAATGAAGATTGTCTAAGTATAATGGATGTTCTATGACTCTAGTGGGAAGCCAGATTCTACCAGGTGAAGATCCAGATTACAGAGCTGAATGAAGAAGACATAGCTGAAACACACTGCCAAATCTGAGATACATAATAAAACCAAGGAACACAACGTGCCCAACCCCTTTGCATTTTGTGATGGTAGAAAACCAATGTTGAAAGCTGCAGAAAGCCACACAGCTCATTTGTACATAGGTTGGGACTCCTGGGTCAACACTGAACTATTTTTAGCCCACTTTGTGTGGAGGAAAGTTCGTGAATATGAATATGAAGTTTAGAGAATGATACTGATGGATCTGAGTGTTCCCTTTAGAGAGCACCTGGGTACTTCAGAGCCAACATTAAACTCACAACATGCTCCTGACCTCTCTCCTCACGGGCATTTTTAATTACCATGTCTGTCGTTACTAGGCATCCAACAGGTACCAAATTCAACAGGGCCAACACATAAAAGGCAGAAATAACATTTATCCAGGAAGCTGAGCTTAATAAGAAGCATTAGGATGTACTAGAAAGAGAAAATTCTTTCGCACCAAACAGATGTGAGGGGAAACCCTAAACTCTACCACTTCACTGGGTTGCCGGTAATCGAGCAAACCATTTTCCTGAACTTTGGTTTTCTCACCTCTGAAATGAACAAATGATGCCTCGTTATCAAAGGAATAAAATCTTTGCCACAGTGGGCAAATACAGGATGGCTTCTCTTCTGTCCATCAGCCATGTTCAGGTGATATATGAAGAGCCTTGACCATTTTGCCAACTCTACTTACCTCCCTACTCTTAAGAAGTGACAACAATGTTGGTCTGCTCTCACTCCATGTAAATATAGAACCATCAAAGACATAAAACATGTTTCTCCTTTTCTTATCACAAATAGCAAATCTACATCTGGGCAACTTGAGGTACCCTGAGGAATAATGGTACCCTTATTGAATAATGGGTTTAGTGTGTTGAGTGGTGCTGAGTTCTCCTGCATGGCTCTTTTCAGAAGTCTAAAGGGGTTGATCGAATATGGTGAAGAACATTAACATCGGTTGGATACGCTTTGAGGCCAGATTGTACGGACTGCAGGGCCCTGAAATCAGACTGACGGAATTCAAATTTCACCCCAGGTCTTGGGAAAGTTACTTTTCTTCAGACATGGAACGTGTCGTCTGTAGAATGGGCAGAATAATGGAACCTATTTACAGATACACAGTAAGAGTTAAATAAATCATTGCAGATAAAGTCGTTGGCACCAGGCTTCATGCATAGTTAAGCACTTAATAAATGCAAATGGTCATCAATACTCATGTCACATGCATCCTTAAGTGGGGAAGAAAAATCAAAATAAGAGAAACATAGGCTTGATTTTGTGGAAAGAGTTGTATTTTTGTCATCCTTTATTTGTATTATTTGGCAGCTGATACCGTAACTATACGTATTTTGTATGGGGAGTTCTTCAAGAAGTTAACTTGTTCTCATGTCCTCCCACGTTTCTCAAATTACATCCTTTGCCTGGGAAATTCCCAACCCCCGTCTACCTTTCATCCATTAGGAAGCCCTTAAAATGCCTCCCAATGACTCCTCGCTCCACAAAACCTTCCAGGAATCCCCAAAGGAAAACAGCAGCTGGTCCCACTTGTGTCTTATCTAAAACTGACGTTCTAGAGATCAACCACTCCCTTATCACAGCCCCATCAAGTGCACTTGGCTTTGGTATTGAGCCCTGTTTGAACCACCCATTACTTTCTCAGCTTAAGTCACTGGATCCATGGCAATAGCATTCCAGTTGGCATCAAGAGATTTGGAGTTCAAACCTTGGCTCTCTGCTCACTTTGACTTTTGTATGCTTTATCTCACTGAACCTTGTTTTCATCAAATGAAAATGGACATCATAACATGCAGACAATAGAACATTACTCAGTGCTAAAAAGAAAGATGGTATCAAGCCATGGAAAGACATGGAAGAAACATAAATACCTAAAGTAAGAGGAAGAGGCTAACCTGAAAAGGATACACACTATACGGGGCCAACAACATAATATGCGAGAAAAGGCAATACTGTGGAGAGAGGGAAAAGATCAGGTGCATAGGTTAAGGATGGAGGAAAGAACAGGCAGAGCAGAGCAGAGCAGATTTTCAGAGCAGTGATTCTCTGTCTGATACCCAAGTAGTGGAAGCGCGTCATTATATATTTGTTCAAACCCTCAGAATGTACCATCCAGAGTGAACCCTGATATGAACGATGGGCTCTGGGTGATGACGATGTGGCAATGGGGGTTCACCGATTGTAACAAATATGCCATTCTGGTGGGAGATGTTGACCACAGCATTCTAGAAAACACGAACAGAATTCTAAAAACAATTATTCCCTAAATATTGATAGTATGAGGATAACAATTATTCTGTGACTTTCCAGGCTATGTTGTTTAAGTTCATTATCTTCTCCATCAAGGAAGCAGGCACTTTTTCTATCATTGAGACAAGTTTTTTTTTTTTTTTTTTGGCTTGGTTGGGGTTTTGTTTGTTTGTTTGTTTGTTTGTTTTCTATAAGGCACTTGCTACCAGTGCACACACAGATACACAGATTAAAATCAAGTGAATTAGGGCTGGGACTAGGGTCACAATCTGTGAGGCACTTGCCTCAGGCACAGATTTAAGGTAGATAAAAAATCTCAATAATCAAGATAAATAATGTATTAATGCAGCACGGTAAGAAGTAAAATTAATGCAAAAATTCCTATAGAAAAAGACAGGCTTAGTATTAGTGATTTGTCTTTTTGACTTAGGTCCTGACATGTCTTGGCACAGAACTGAAAAACCCTTGGACACCTGCCTCTGCTATTCCACAAAGGTAAAACTTAATGAGATCTTATTCAGGCATCCCAGCGGCATCACTGTCCTTCATTTGAGGATCTGTTCACTTTTATAATAATGTCCAGAACTACTCTTTAATTTTGGCAGTGTTGTTCATTAGAGGGCACATTTTAGGTGGTGATTTTAGTACAACACTAAAAATAAGAGCTGCAAAGCTATCTGTCCCCAATTTATAACTTCAGCTCTCTTATTCACCCTCCATAACATCCTGGAATAGTTCACTGGCCTTCGTCACTTTTGCCATAACCAAGAAAATATGTTCAGTCCGGTAACACATCCCAGGTCTTTGACTTGGGCAAAGGGCCCAGTGGCTTTACCACACACAAGCACTCAAGGAAAATGAATAGCAGACATTCACTATCCTGCTTTCTACTCTCTACAACTCAGTGACAGCCAGGAAGAACTAGGAACAAGCAGGTGTGGGTGTGAGTGTATCAGGGAGGTTGAGGGAAGAGAAACTTGAAAGGAGAATGGGGGCAAACCTCCATGATCTCGTATTTCTAGATGATCCCTAGTTTCATTTGTCAATAAACAAACCCTACAAGGACAATGAGCTGGCCCACTCTCTTTCCTGTGGAGATGATTCATCATTCATTCAATGGATACTTCCTGAGCACCTGTGATAAGCAGGGCACCAAGCTTTAAAGTGTTGAGGATACAAAGGGAAAGTGTTAGGTACAAGAGACAGGTTTGCCTTTCATAAGCCTAGCAAACCGACATAAAGGATAAAGTGTGTAACAAGAGCCTCCTTACTGTTTACGATAATTTCACAAAAATACCATTTTCATATTTGATCTTTATCATCCTCTAACAAAAGATCGGTAAGTATCTATCACCACCCCCATTTCAAAGATGAGTAAGTCACTTTCACTTATAAAGAGTGAAGCTAGAATTAGGACCCAAATGTTCTGGCTTCTGCAAGATAATGCATATATGACAAGGTCCAGGGAGGTAGTATAACGCACCTACGTGTTGTAGAAGGAGATTAGAAATGCTAGAATTACTTCCGAGTGGGGTACAGAAAGAGGAACCATGAAGAAGAATGAGGGCAGGCAAAAGGATATGGCAGAAGAGTTACAGCGAGATGAGAATGGACATGAAAGACAGACACTCTGAGCAAAAGAGGTTGGTGTGGGCAGAGGCGAGCAGGTAAGCAATCGAGGTGCACATCGGCCCTAGAAAACCACACCGATGGTACAGCAGGAAAGGCCTGCTTGGGAAGTGTTGGCTAACGTGGAAGAATAAGGTCATGGAAGTGGTACATATAGGGCTAAGGAGTTCGCAGTTTATGAGGTAGAAGAAAGGAAGATTAAAGTTTTATACAGAAAAGTGGAATATAAGGAGAATGATCTAATTTTAAGAAGAATGATCTGCTTGTGGATGGGATGCAGGGTGGTTTGGTGGAGAGAAACTCTGGACCCAGGAAGCCCCGAAGGAGGCCATTTCAGAGGTCCAAGTAATAAGATCCTCAGCTGGTGATGGAAAGGGAGAAAAATCAAAAGGAGTGCTTGTCAGAAAACCTGGTTTCCATTCTCTTTTACTGTATTCATTTCCCAAAGGACTGGGGAAAACTAATACGGGCATGTCATTTTGATGTATATTTTTATTAATCAAATTTCATAATGTACCACATGCCAGATGTTGTAGTAAAGCATTGGGATACTGGGGTGAAGAAGACAAGTCCTTGCCTTTGAAAGGCCAAGAGAGAAAGCTCAAGAAAAAGCAGCCAGCTGTCCCAGGCGAGTCAGGGAAAGCTTTATAGGATTGATGCCTGAACTAAGATTTAAAGCATGTGTAGGAAGTTTGTTAGGCAGAAAAAAAGGAGTGAGTATATTTTGTAAAGAAGGAGAGAGACAGGGTATATGGAAAGATATTAAAGCAGAAACAGCATAGGGAGTTTTAAGGAATCCAAGTAATTGGGTAGGGCTAGAATAAGGGTGACTTTGGGGGATTTTTTTTTTTTCAGCTTTATTGAGATAGAATGACATGAAACACTGTGTAAGTTTAAGGTATACACTGCGATGATTTGATATATGTATACACTGTGAAATGATCATCACAATAAGGTTAGTTAACACATACACTAGCTCACATAGTTACCTTTTTCTTATGTCTGGTGAAAATATTTAAAATCTGCTCTCAGCACCTTTCAAGTATATAATACGGTACTGTTACAGTCACCACACTGTCTGAAAGTCAGATCCCCAAAAGATAATCATCTTATACCAGAAGTCTGCACCCGTTGACCAGCATCTCCCCATTTCCCACGCCCCCCCCCCCCCCCACTGGCTCCTGCAACCACCACACTGCTCTGTTTCTAGGAGTTCAGCTTTTTTAAGATTCTCCATGTAAGTGAGGTTATACAGATTTAGGGTGAATTTGGGCAGATGAGAGCAAGCAGGAGGAAAATGAGAAGTAGCTGTAGTGTCCACAGAGTATTGGGGCTTGCTTCCGAAGAGGAAGTGTAGCCATTAGAGCATTCCAGTGGGGTGATGGCACGACCAGGGCGGGGGCAGAGAAGGGTCAAGGACAAGGCCATGAAGAAAGGATGAGAGACGATCGCGGCTGGAGACACAGAGTCTGTTAGGGAAAACTTATCAATTTTCTGGGCAAAAAAACAGAGGAGAGGCAGGGCAGTAGAAGCAACAGTGACGGAGTGATATTTAGAAGGAAGAATCACTATTCCTCAAGGGACATGGCAAAATCCACTAACCATGGAGGACAAACACCTTCTAACTTGTATCCTACCTTCAATTGCTTGAAGTTTCCTGAATTTCCTGAAATCCTGTCTTGATTATCTGGGACCAGAGCAGGCTTCCGAGAGAAAGAGCACAGGGTGATTGGTTGTGCTGGCTGCCGCGGGTGTGGCACAGGGGACTGGTGACAGGCATGCCAGGTGTATCTGTCATTTCTGATGGCCAGGACACTCCCTGGGGACAAGATGAACCTAAACTAAGATAGATAACACAATCTGAGCTTTTTTTTAAATCTGAGGGTCCTTTAAAAAGACCCTCAGATTAAAAAAAAAAAAAGCATGGTGTCACACAAAATCTCATTCTATGGTCTCACAATTTTGATTGTTCAAAAACTTAATCTCAGGGAACCTAGGTGGCTCAGTCGGCTGAGCGACCGACTTTTGGTTTCGGCTCAGGTCATGATCTCAGGGTTCTGGGATCGAGCCCCATGTCAGTCTCTGTGCTCAGCAGGGAATCTGGTTAAGGGTTCTCTCCTCTTCACCCTCTGTCCCTCCCCCAACTCATACTCTCCCTCTCTCTTTCTCAAATAAATAAATAAATGTTTTTTTTTAAATGGGTAGGAAAATACCTATTTTATAAGATTGCATGAGGACTGACTGAAACAATGCACAAAGATTTTAGTATACAATAAATTACATTAGCTCTAGCAATAATTGTATTGTTATTCTAACCCAATACTGTCTTGGAACTAAAGGAACTTTATTTATTTTGTAAAGAGTCTGGAACTGCAGAGACCCTTTACTCCAAACTCTTCATCTTGTAGAGGGCCTGTCTCTGAGAAAGTTGACATGGCTCAGCAAGGCTCCCGTTCAGCAGGAGTCAGAACGAGAATCCAGTCCCTCAGACCTCCAGATCTTCTTCCCACTCGATCCCATGGGATTGGCTATTTGCTTTTTTTTTTTTTTTTTCTCCTCTGCATACCATGTAGCCCCTTCTAAACAATATAGTGCACCAAAACCTAGAACTCTTCCTCCATACCTTTGACGTTCTCAGGTCCCGGTCCATATCCTCTCACCACCCTCTAGAGACCTACGACCGTACTCGGGGCACAGCATGGGCGCAAGCAGTGTGATTGCCTCTCTAATGTTTTAAAAATGTTTCCTTTTAAGTCCTGCTACACAGGTGTGAATGTTTGTAATAAAAATTGCTGTTTTATCTGTGATAACAACAACTGACCAAGCTTTTAGTGCAACATTTGGTATTTTCTGTTTCGGCTCGTTGTTTTCCATGAGCCATATAGTATTTCGTGTCTGAGGCCGTGAAGCAGCTAGTGAGGGGTGGTTTCATGTCATTTATTTATTCAGAAAAGTTTACCTCGACAGCTATAAATTGAGTAGAAGCAGCAAAGACCAGTTTCAGTCCCAGAATAGCGAGTCAAAACAAACCTTGTAGGTCACAGTCTTTGAGGCTAATGAGAACCGTTCTTTTTTTTTTTTTTTTTTTAAGATTTATTTATTTATTTGGAAGAGAGAAAGAGAAAGGTGGGCATAGGGAGAGAGAATCTTCAACCAGACTCCCCGCTGAGCGCAGAGCCCAGCATGGGGCTTGATCTCAGGACCCTGAATGAGATCAGGACCCGGGGTGACATGAAGAGTCACTTAACTGCCTGAGCCACCCAGCTGCCCCAGAGGCTAATGAGATCCTTCTTGAGCAGACTCTCTCTTTCTCCATATCTTGGCATCATGGTGCCAATCCAGGTGGCAGCCTGGATTCAGGCATCTAACTACGGGTTTCATTTTATTCTTCTCTCCTGTTGCCTCCCCTCTCAGTCTCTGATTCTATCCTTTGTTTGTTTCCTCCTTCCGTCCAACCCTCTCCTCCATCCTGCCTGCCTGCCTTCGCTATGTCATGTTTTTCAAAAAGGCCTCACCTTACATGTGTAAAGTTTTTCAAGTCATTAAGATATTTCCAAATGTTTCCTTGGTTTTCTGGCTTGATCCTTCCCCTCAGCCCCAAAGAAATAAGACAGAGCAGCCATTTTTACAACTATTATAAAGAAAAGCCTAGGAGGTCATCCAATGAATTGGTAACAAAGCTAAGGAAAAGGACCCACGTCATGGATTGCTTCATTCATATTGAGATCTGCAATGTAAACTTTATTATGGAAGTCAGACTCTGTCTAGGCCAGATTTCTACACCAGGACACTACCAGCAACAGGTGCTCCTATACCCCCAGCACTGGGAAGTCAGCAAGGTGGGATGAAGGCTTTTCCTAAAAGTTAGTAAGAAACACTAAGGGAATTTCTGGGAAAGTACAAAGTGCTTCTAAGAGAACACGAGACTTTCCATTTCTATCTTAATCCCTTGGTGCGACCAGGCATAGTGTACCTTTCATCAATCCAGAGATCACCCATTTCTCCCCATCATTCCTACATATTTTTAATTAGAGTATATACAATACTTCTGTCTAACTTCTTATGTCTATGTTTATCCTAAACTCTATTCAGGAGCCAAACTCTTAGCTCTTAAATAGTGAGACTTGGCCTGGCACCTCACATACTATGAGCACCTAGACAGTGTTTTGAATGAGTAAGTGGATTAACTGATTAATTAATGCACTACTATACCACACCATACTTCTTCCAGGGTAAAGCAGGAAGCTGGAAGCAGAAAGAAGTTAGGGCACAGTCTGAAGTACCCTCTTTCCTATTGAAGTCTCAAGTATTGAAGTCTCAAGTGAATGGCAAATGGACTGATTTTCATCATCAGACTTAGCAAGGGACTCAGTGGGACAATGCCAGAGGACAGCTTGCTGTTTGGCTCTTTGCTAATGTGGAGACAAAAAGGCAAAGGGAAAGAGTTCTTATCAGAGTATTTAATTATCTAGACTACCCCAGGACGTATATTATTCTTCCACAGATCTCTGAACGCTTCAAAAATGTTCAGTCACAGATCTCCACTTAGAAGCTAGGAAGTTTGAAGGGGCGCCTACATGGCTCAGTCCGTCGTTAAGTGTCTGACACTCACTTTCAGCGCAGGTTATGGTCTCAGGGTGGTGGGATCGAGCCCTCCACCGGCCTCCAAGCTGGGTGTAGAGCCTGCATAAGAATCTCTCGCTCTGCCCGCCCCCAACTCACATGTGCAAGCAAGCTCCCTCTCTCCCTCTGAAGAAGAAGAAGGAGGAGGAGGAGGAAAAGAAGAAGTTAGGAAGTTTGAGAATGTTCTGGTACCTTCCTGGGTGTGAAAAAATTAGCATTGATTCTAAAGGAAATTAACTTCTTCTAGAAAAATATCTTTTACACTGGGGGACTCTATCCCCACTCTTAGGGCAATGTTTATAAAAAATCATCAAGCTAGAAATAACTCTGGAACAAAAAGAAGAGAGGATGGTTCTCAGGATTTGGGATTAAGGAAGGCTCTGCCAATGAACACTTCAGCCCCCTTCCATTTCTTCTGGCTCTCAGTTCAATTAATTTGAAATGTGGGGAAGGAGGCTGGTGGATGTACAGAAAGATACCTAACATGTCATCCAGTGCAGTTCACTTCCACTCTGACCACAGTCAAATATGTGACTTACAACAGACACGGGCTGCAGGGCTGGAGAGGAGAGATGTTATAACTCCCCAAGACAGTCCTGAGATGAGCAGGAAGCAGGGAGATAAATGCTAGAGAATGCAAATGAGATTGCCTGTGTGTTGAAGCCCTGGGAGAACAGGAAGGGATATGAATTATAATTTTTTTTTGGCTTAATGCACAAATCTCTCAGATGAGGCAGCCCTGAGACATTTCCACAAGCTAGTGAAGGGGAAAATAAAAAAAGCAACTTTTGCGGAAACCCACAAGTGAATACTTGATCTTGCTCAATTTCAATCTGTTTCTTTAGGAACTTTTTTTCCATAAACGCAGGCCTAGGAGCTGAGCAGTACGTGCACGGGCCACATCTTCCAAGGGCTCAGAGAAAGACCTCCATGTTCTATACCCAAGCCAAGGAAAACAGACTGAGAAAATGATCCTTTCCAAGGAGCTGCTTTCCATCATCTTGTACTTTATGTCAGGGGGAAACATGCTTTCACAAAACCCCAGGGACCCAGACTGTGTATTGCCATCCTCCCTAGCAGAGTCCAAAAAGAGTCGAATCAGGTTTGGTTGAGCTACAGTTAAGCTTCCAACCCAGGTAACTAGACATGAAAATTTTAGGCACTGCCTATAACCAAAAAGATTGCCTTGTTGCATAATTTCATTGGCACAGATTTCCCATCGGCCCAGCCCCAAGATGACATCCCTGACAACAGACTGTTCAAAGTGCAAAAAACTTTGTCAGCTAAAACACTAGAGTCCTTGAAACTGAGGAGTAATGGATCATAGAAACAACTCCAGGGTTGGAAAGGGCTTTAGGAAACGATCTAAGGACACCTGAGGCACAAGCAACAAAATAAAAAAACAAATGGCACTACAGCAAACTAAAAAGCTCCTGCACAGCCAAAGAAACCATCCACAAAGCAAAAAGACAACCTACAAAGTGGTAAATAATATGAGCAAACCATATATCTGATAAAGGGTTAATATCCAAAACATACAAAGAACTCATACACCTGAATAGCAGACAAACAATTAACTAAAAAGGGTGCAAAGGACCCAAATAAACATTTCTCCAAAGAGGACATACAACAGGCCAACGAAGACATGAAAAGATATTCAAGATCACTAGTTTTCAGGGAAATGCAAACTCAAACCATGAGATGTCATCTCACACATTAGAATTGCCATCATCAAAAAGACAAGAGATAATGAATGGTGGTGTGAACCCGGAGAAGAGAAAAGCATCATGCATTGTTGGTGGGAACACAAAGTGGTGTCGTCCCTCAAAAAATTAAAAACAGAAATCCTATATAATCTAGCTGTTCCACTTTCAGGAATAGATCCTAAAGAAACAGAACCCTCAACCAAAAAGCTATCTGCACCCCATGTTCTTAGTGGCATTATTCACCCACAATATGGAAACCACCTACATGTCCATTGATGGATGAATGGATTAAGAAGTCGTGTTGTATGTGTACAGTGGAATATTACTCAGCTGTAAAATAAACACAAGGAAATCTCACCTTCTGCAGCCACACGGATGGACCTTGCTATTAAGTGAAATAAGTCAGGCAAAGACAAATACGATATGATCTCACTTATATATGGAATTAAAAAAAAAAAAAAACCAAAAAGCCAAATTCATAGAAAAAGAAATCAGACTTGTGTTTACCAGAGGTGGGGGGGTGGGGAGAGGGGAAGTTGGAGGAAAGGTGGTCAAAAAGTACAAACTTTTAGTGATAAGATAAATACATACTGGGGGTGTCATATACAGCATGACAGCTATAGGTAACACTGCTACATGATATAGAGGAAAGTTGATAAGAAAGTCCTAAGAGTTCTCATCACAAAGAGAGGTTTTTTTTTTCTTTTTTTCTTACTTACTGTTGTTTCTATTTTATCTCTATGAGAAGATGGAATTTAGCTGAACACACTATGGTAATCATTTTGAAATATATGTAAATCAAATCATCACGCCATATACCTTAAACTTGCCCAGTGAGGTATGTCAATTATTTCTCAATAAAACTGGGGAAAAACAAAAACAAAAGAAATGTAATGACCTAGGTCAGCACATAACATCTCACTAACATGGTGTCTAAGCAACACCCATGAGCTGGATGTTAGTCTAATTTTAATAGTCCTTTACGGAGTGAGTTAAGACCGACAAAGTCACTTTCTTGGCTGTCATCTTGCATTCACTGTGCATCTTTCCTTAGATAAACGCAACCTTGAAGGGTTCACACAATTGAGATCATTCAACCCACCTGAATAGGACTTAATACCAAGTTACACTAAGAGCTATTAATTCTTTTTTTCTTGACTTCATACAAAATAGTTCAAACAGAACAAGACCCAACAGAAAAGCTTTAAAAATAAATACATAAAATGATGTTTGCTGCAAATGAACTCTCCATTCTGTAAGAAAATGCTAAGTGAATATTCTTTAGAAGGTCATGCTATAGAGAAGTAATAAAAGGGAAAGGAACAATTTTGTAAGAGACATGCAAAATTGATTGTCAAGGCATTATTTGAAACCTTCCTTGACTTTAGGATAATATCAAACAGAACATCTCCTTCATGGTGATACTAATCTCTTTTAAAAAGAATCAAAGTAAAATCCCATTAATTTGGGTCACACTAATTCAAATTGAGGATAATTCAAACCAGACAGATAAACATACTTTCATATTGCCAATTCTCTTTAAAAAAGTCAATTAGAGGTTTCTGCACAGCAAAAGAAGCCATCAACAACAGAACAAATGAGACCTAAAGAATGGCATTCTTTAGGTCACTGGCAAACCACATACCCAAAAGGGGTTAATAAGCAAAATACACAAGGAAAGCTACAGCTCAATAGTAAAAAAAAACAAATAAACCAATTTAAAAATGGGCAAAGGAACCGAACAGTTGTTCTTCCAAAGAAGACAAACAGCCAAAAGGTACATGAAAAGGTGCTCAACATCACTAGTCTGGAGGGAAACGCAAATCCAAAAACACAATGGGAAGATCATCTTACACCTGTTGGAATGACTATCATCAAGTAGACAAGAGATTACAAATGCTATGAGCATGTGGAAAAAAAGGAATCCTTGTGTGCTGTTGGTGGGAATGTAAACTGGTACGGCCATTATGGGAAAAAAACAGTATGAAGTTTCTTTAAGAAATTTCTTTAAACAATTAAGAATAAAACTACCATATAATTCACCAATCTCACTTCTGGATATATATCCAAACGAAATGAAATCACTATGTTCAAGAGATATCAGTGCTCCTATATTCATGGCAACATTATTAGCAACAGCCAAGATATGGAAACAATCCAACTGTCCAACGATGGATGAATGTGTAAAGAAAATGTGATGTATACATATAATAGAATATTATTCAGCCTTTAAAAAGAACGAAATCCTGCCATTTGCAACAACAGTAATGACCTTGGAGGGCATTATGCAAAGTGAAATAAACCAGACAGAAAAAGACAAATACTAGGTGGTATTGCTTTTTTGAGGTATCTACAAACAAACAAAAACAAAACAAAACAAAAAACAAAAAGTCATAGAAACAGAGTAGAATGGGGGTTGTCACGGACCAGAAAGGGTGAGGAAAATAGGGAAAGTTTGGTAAAAGGGTACAAACTTCAACTATAAGAAGGAATAATGTCTGAGGATCCAATGTATAACATGATAACTCGTTAATAATACTGTATTGTATAACTGAAATTTGCTAAGAGGTTACAACTTAAGTGTTCTCAACATACACACACACAAATAAGGTAAGTATATAAGGTAATAGATTTGTTAATTAACTCCACTGTGGGAATCTTTTCACAACGTATACGTTTATCAAATCATCAGGGTGTATACTTTAAATATGTTATAATCTCTGTGAAGTAAATTACACTTAAATTTTTAAAAAGTCACATAGTACTAACAAGAAAAAACTAAAACCCAAGTTGGTTTAAAGCACTTTTGCAGCACCAATCACATACAAATGAGTGTCCCATCATACATTTTTTTTATCCATTCATGAAAAGTGACACAAAACTTCTAAATGGTGGTACTTCGTTCATTCTCAATACAGCACAGAGGGGAGCAGACAGCTTTGTTCTAGGAAGACAAGATTCTGGCATGACTTGGGCCATGTACCAGCCGCACACCCTTGGAGAAAACCATTTGATGTCCCTGGGTCTCCATTTCTCTGGAAAAAGACACCCTAGTCTTGCGTGACTCGGGGACCAGAAGCCTGCTTGAGCCCTCCAGCTTCTAGATCTCTAGTACAAACTGCCTGTGAGTATCAAAAATGTATTTCTTTTAGATCCCTTCTTTGGTTCAAATTTCATATTCCTTCAGATTGACCTTCCCACCAATTAATTTGAGCTAACAAGATTTTGTTGGAGTACATACACATCTCTCGGGCTGTAATGTGATGCACAGATTGACCAAAAGGATGTATTTCTCTTCAGTGCTTCTCTGAGCACAAAGTGATCAGCAAGCTAAACGCTGTTTGGTGACGATAATGTTCTTTCTTCTCTTCATTTCTGTGGTAATCTCCGCCATTTGGAATCTAGCGGAACGATTTTCCTTGCTGGTTAGCACTTATCTCTTTGCTATGTCATAACCAACTTAGAGTTGACATTTGAGAAACCTCTTCGTAAGTCAGCACCTATATGAATAATTCAAGTGAAACTTCATGCTCAAAAATCTCATATACCAGAGCAAGATTTACTATAGGTTAAAGCAGGTTTCCCATGTATATGATAGTATGTAGTGAAATTCTCACTTGAACCAGGAAAATTGATGCCACAACATGACTTACTTCTCACAGAGGAGAGCCTCTACATCCAATGAATTATAGTGTAAATAAGATGGGGGGGGGGTGGGATTTGAACCACAAAAATGTCTTTGAAATCTAGTTGCCAACTTCTAACTGAATTTGTTAACTCTGCAGCTTTGGGCTAATTCCTTAAACTCTCTGTGCTTTAGCTTCTTTACCTATGAAGTGGGCATAATTATACCTGACTCACGGTGAAATTAGGGACTCGATGAGATAAGAGATAAGACAGCGCCTAGCATGCTCTGCCCCAGAAGCAGTATTTGTGAATAGTACTTCCCTTTCCTACAGAAACCCAGAAGCCTGAAGAATGTACAAATATTCATCTGCAAGTGTGACGGGTAGGAAATGACCCTCAAGTAAGGATTTTTATGAAGTTAGGCATTTTCAGAAAGCTTTTCTTTGATGTAATCAGAAGAATTAGACATATCCACAATGCGCAAAGCCAAGAAAACAAGTTTCCTGACTGTTTTCAGCCCCGGGTGCTGGTATTTGTTTCATTCCCTCTACTTGACTATTGGCTCTTAAAGGGCAGTCAGGAGCGTTATCTTGTCTCCTGCTGTGCCTTGCAGAATCCTTACATACAATATGTGTCCTGTGAATATTTGTTGAAATGAATTTATCTTAGGAATCTTCTGTCAATCAAGACCTAGATTGTTTCTAACTAATTTGGTATTTGGATAAAAAATGGTCAATTTCCATGACCCCGGATGGGTCAGTAGACCAGACACTACACAAAGAAAATACCTGATATCTGTGAATTCCAAATAAAATATTCATATAGTTTGGCCCTGTGTCAAAATACCTTTGTCTAAATAGAAAAAAAAAAAAAAAAAAGGCTAGTGTTCTGAAGGCATGGGGAGGTTTCCTAATTGGTCCCTCTCCAGCTCACAATGGGTGCTCCATTTGCTGTTGACCGAAGACTGGACTAATTTATTACAGAATTCTGACCTACCAACCACTTGCAAGAGTCGTGAAACCTATGTCTTCCCTTGGCCTTTCAAGCACCCCCTTCCAAAGGAAGAGCTTCCACCCCTGGCCAACCAAATATCCTTTCTCTTTCAAGTATCATCAAAATTCATATTAATGAAATTTTGTGATGTCTGAAGATCACGCATTGACTCAATATAAATTTGAGTGACTACTGCATGCCAGGCCATGTTCTAGATGCTGGAAATTACTGTATGAACAAAACACACACAGGTGCACACACACACATACACACCACGCCCTCTTATGATGTACATTCCAGCAGGGCAGGGACAAACAGCAAATAAATAAGTTAAGTATGCAATAAATCCAATGGTGAGATGTACTTTACTTAGAAGAAAATATAGCAGGGGAGAGGGACCAGAAAAGCAGATGGAAAGTGAACTCTTATAAATGGCAAAACTACAGTCAGAAACAACAAAAACACTAGACCTCTATACATATATAATACACATATATATACATGTGTGTGTTGTATGGAACACACATATATATACATACATATGTATTATTTATGTATAGAGGTCATATGTATAGAGAACATACACCATATACATGTATATACATATGAAGATATATAGACTACTCTGTGTGTGTGTGTGTGTGTACTTATAAAACAACCCCTGGTGATTACTGCAACAATTATTATTCCTATTAAAATCTTTCTAAAAGGTGTAACAACTAAGCTTAAATACAAAGATAAGCAGAAGTCAGGCTAATGATTACACCTAACACTTACTGAGCTGAGCATCAGGCTTTCTACCAAGCAATTACATGTTACCATATTAATCTTCACAAGACTACAAAGAACTCATGTTCTCTTTTAATCTGCAAGAATAAGAAAACAGCACCCATGAAGCCATTGGCCTAAAGTCACAAAATTAGTGGCATGGTTGGATGTGACTCAAGGCCCCAGGTTCTTTATACCAAACTGCCCTTTGCCCCAAGTCTGCTATTATTTGACAGATTTAAATAACCATCTCCAAGATCTGTAAGAAATTCCCTATTTTCCACAAGATAGAGTATATTTTTGACGTTCCACTTATGGAGAGAATCCCATCACTTCATTCTAAATTACAATACATGATATCGTATTTTCTGGGATGAAAGCACACAGCATGTCACAGCTTTGAATTCTTCCTTAAGCTTCTCTGTTTAAAAAAAAAAAAATCTGTTGCAATTTATGAAGACAAGATAAGACAAACCCAAAGAGTAAATGAACAATGAACGCAAGACAAAAGAAACACAAGGCCGATTAAATGAAGGTTATTTGTAAAGATGTGGGGAGGACTATAAGCCAAGACTCTATTCTCTGCTCCCTGAACACCCTAAATTCTGGACTGGCAACTTGCAAATGAGAGCTGGGGTCCTAGGGGAGACCAAGAGAAAGTACATGGACTGGTGCAAATTCCCTCCTCAGCTGCTAGACATCAGCAAAGCACAGAGTGTAAATTCTATGCTATGCTCAGGTAACTCAATTGCATTTTAATTATTGATATCATGCTTTGGTCCAGAAATGATAAGACAAACTAGATGTGGGAGAGAAAAAGGAGAAAAAAAGAAGGCTAATAACCATAAAATGGAGACAAGAATGGGGCTAATACAGAAAGACATACCTTAAAGACCTATACATTTGTAGGGGGACATGGGGTTCAAAGTTAGCTCTAAGCTGGCTGGCCACCAATCAAAGAGGAAAACCTGATCAGTTATACAACTCACAGTATCTAGAAGATAGAATATCTCTGTAGTCTCCATATAAAAAGGAATTTTTATTAAAAAATTTGTCTTCTCCCCACAGAGCAATCTTCTCCAACCGTGACAGAAGGCAGATGAGGATGAGCCCTGTTCTTTATGAGAAAGGAGACAGGATGGAGTAAAAAGAACACAGGTCCCCACCCTTCTAGAAGATTCTGATTGTTGCAAGGACTAAATGACACCATACTTGGGGAGTGCCTGCTGATATCTGACCCATGGGAGAGGCTCAACAACATGGTGACCACGATCAGGAAGGTGAGGCTAGAGGCGAGGAGAAGGGTCGGGAGTTGGGGGAAGACTACTCTGAGACTCAGTTCTAGCTCATTAGTCACTAAGTAATCTTGGTAAAAGTCCCTGTATCCCTGACCCTCATCCATAAAATCAGGATAACGTGACCTACTCCATGAGTTCATTGTGAAAATTAAATGCCATAATGTGTGTGAAAATTTCTTAAATGAAAGTACTTTTTACAAGTAGGGAACCATTGGTGGGAAACTGGTGGGCAGCCAGCACAGAGCCACACACACCACTGGTCCTGAGGGGTCTTCTTCTTTCCATGGTGATGAAGAGCTGCTGAGGTAAGACTTCTCCCCTCTCTGCACTCTCTGCTCTAGTCATGTTTGTTCTCCGTCATCTGAAGACCTTCATCCATTCTGCTCCTGCTGCTAAGAATAATCTTTGATTGTCACCCTTCACCTGGAACCACGTACTCACCACTCAGAGCTCAGACGAGACTCCCCTTCCCCAGGAGTCTTCCCTGCCCTTCCTGATTAGGCTCTATGAATTCCTAAACTGCCCTACTTGTCTTTGGTAAGAAACTGTCTTATGATACTCAGTTCGGGGCAGACCATTCCAGTGGACTGGAAACTCTTCCAAAGCAGGAAATGCGTCTCTCCTCTATTATCGTACCTGCAACATGGAGCCTTGTGCCAGCTCATAGAAGGCACTCGGCAAATACTGAGTTGTGCGACCAAAGTGGATTCAAAACCCAGAAGACTGGTCACATGGTTCTCATTTTTCTTAAGGTGTCACGATGCTTAACTGACTGCTATTCTTTCTTGCACTAATGTTGTACCATCCCCAGCATCAAATGGAATTATCAAGGGCTAGAAATTATAGTTAAACCTCTGCTCATTCAAGATTCAAAGCCATCTTCTAGAACGCTTAGCAACATTAAAAAAAAAAAAGTAGTTCAGATTAGAAATTTTTTATCCAAGAGCATTTAGAAGGGATTGATAAATCAGTTCAACAAACATTTACCTTGAATCAAGTCCTTTCTCTTCAAGCTTTGTATATCTTTGTATAATTCAAAAGAAACGTAATCCCTGATGGCCTCCCTTCATTTGTTCATAAAGCATTAATATGCTGGTTTGAATGAACTTTTTAAGATGAAGAAAACTGCCCTCTCATTGAAGTTGTTGGAAGCAGCTTTTCCTCTTAAATACAGACATCAGTGTTTTACTGAACAGAAACATTAATAGATCAAGATATTGTTGCCTCCTAATACCAAGTTTGTTACCTATGAATTCAAAGGCTCAGATTGGACTAAATTCATTTTCCTGTTGTTTATTTATATTTTTAGGGCATAGCTAAGATCGCAGTGGGCTATTGCAAACTACTCAGCAAGTCAGCTCTCAAAGCCCTCAGACAATGGTAAAATTTTCAGCGAAGAGTGAAAAGGGAGTCAAGTTTTGGTCATCTACAGCAACAAAGAGCTGTTGAATGGAAAAATAAAATCACTTGTGCTGCTCAGCGCAGCTCACACCCAACATATGACCTTTCTTCCCAGCCTTATAAATATCTTCTGCATCACAAGGACTGCCAGAATTGACGAGAGACATTAAAACAAGGCTCTTTATAGACAATGAGCTATTATCCTCTAGGACTTAACAAACTGGCTGTCAGCCAACCTTATATTTGGATACTCCTGGAAAGATAAAATATGACAGTTAATTGGTTTATGTGAGAAGAGTAGAATATCTTAAACAAAAATATAACCCATGCCAGTCAAACGTTCTAGAAAGAGTATTTTCTCAGGAAGTCATGTCAACAGTATCAGACAGATGGAAGCAAAATAGCTTAAATAATAGCTAATGATGTATTTCCTTTGGGTGTTCTGTCTCTCTCCCTTTACTTACAAGTTATGAACATGTACAATCCCTTCAAATGAACCAATCTTCATTTGGTATCCCCAAACCACTGCAGTTGATAGATAACCAAGCCAATCTAACAGACTGCTACAATGAATTCCCACAGATATGTTATCCCAAATCCATGCTAAGTTGGTCTATCTTGTACAGACCCAATCTGTAAAAGACCCCAGTGTGTAATGATTCAACTTGGCAATTTGTAGCTAAGATTTCAGAGAGGCTGTGACTTGTCCTTTGTCACACAGCAATGGCTACTAGCAAAGCTAGGTACAGGATTCAGGTCTCCCCATCTTTGCTAAGGTCTTAGTCCACTACTGCGCTCCGAGTCTGCCAGTCTAAATCTCTATTCTGCAGCTGTGTTTAAACACACATACACACTCACGTGCATGCACACATAAACACACACAACACAAAAGAATATCCACAGTTTATTAGATTAAGGAATAATTTATCCATTTTCCTGAATCTACCCAAAAGGAGTGGAGTAAACTATCACTTGAATGGGAAGTGTCATGGGAAAGTTTCTGGAAGCAAAAGAAGAGATTATGGCCTGACAGCTTGGTGATCATACTTAACAGGAGAAACAAAGGTAAAGCCAGAAGGGAAACCCCAGTCAGAGAAGATGGATAGTGTGCCTAGTCAGAAAAGCAAGAGGATGGGTATGGGCAATAAGGTCAGTGGAGAAGATGAGGTAAGAGTTAGGGAATGTTGAATTCTTGATCCTAAAATGGCAAGTTGTGGAGAGGAGGTGCAGTATTCCTTGGAGAAAAGTTCCATGCATCTCACTCATATTGGTGGAGGACAGTATTCCCAATGCAGGCAATTTGTTCAGAACATACTTCTTGGTCCCTGACATGGGGAAGCCTCCTGTGTCATCACATGTTGTCCCTGTGATTCTGTGATGGACAGCATGGTCCCTGCAGGATGAAGAGTCCAGTCCCCGCCCTCCCCTTGCAAGTTCAGACTTGCAGCTCATCTGTTAAACCGATCAATGCCCAAACTCCATAGAGACCAAGGCCAAACACAGGTCTAAGACCCACAGGAAGAATGGAGTTTAAGGCTGCCAAGCCAAGCATTTGGAGATGGGCTGAGATCAGATCGGAACAAAAGCCAGCTGAAAACAGCTAATAATATGTTTGCGATGGGTGTTAAAGCTGGGTTAGGAGGCAGGGGAGGGAAGGTATTCAGCAGGCTTTCGGGAGCATTCAGCATGGTAGGCATGTTAAGGATGCCAGACAGGAAAATGTTTTTACTTAGAATCATTCTTCTGTACGCCTTTAAAAGAGACTGAATACCCTGTAGAGCTACCTGTTATGGAGAGATAGCTTCTGATTTGCAATCTGCTGTAGGATAACATGCTCCCAACTCAGAGGTGTTCTTCTTGGTTCAGAGAAGCAAGATAATAGGTTTAATTTTCTGTACTTCCAGTGGTTCCAGTTATTTCCAGTAAGGAACCTTAACCTAACCCAGGAGCCCTGATGAGTCATGAGGTCTCGAACCCCCAGGCACTTTACTTCTCTAAGTCCCTCTGGCCTCTTCTGCAAAGTTAAGGCACTGGCTCCAAAGACTCTCAGATCCTTCCCCTCCAGCCTGCGTACATCTGGGAATACACTCCATGTTTGGCCCAAGTACGTCTTTACGTAGGTATGTTATCTATCTTACTACAATAACAAGCACACGCCCCAGATGGGAAAACTATGCTGGGAAAAAAAAAAAAAAAAAAAAAAAAACAAGGCTCTGTCAGCACAATGTATGGGTGTGGTGAAAACAGGCGACTAGATTGTGTGCAAGTCCAAAAAAAAAAAAAAAAGATAAAAAAGCATACTCTGATAAATAGCTCAAGCTAATGGAAATGGAACATGGTTAAGAAAGAGAACATATTAAATATTCCAAAGATTCAGATCTGTTATCCCATGGATCACCCAGGGTAGAAAAAAATAAAATAAGAGAAGGGAAAAGATGATCTGAGAATGACCATAGCGTCAAGTATGGCTCACGTTACGGAGTCTACACTACTCTCATGGAGGTGGTTTTTAAATTTTCTCAATCCCATAATATCTGGCCAAAACGCATCGCAGCTTATTCCCCTCCCTCCAAAATTCTGCATTATTCTGGAGTGCGCCATTTGCCTTTGAGGAAATTCTAAGCCATCAAGTGATTAGATTAGATTTGGATAAAATAAGAAGGGAAAAGAAACCTCCTTCCTAATTATTTCCACTCTCGATGCCTAAAAAAGATAGTCGCAAAGAACAGGGAAATTCTCATAATCCCCACCGTTCCCTAAAAATTTTCTCATAGTTTTGTTTCAGCGTTTGGAAGGGAAAAGAAACCACTCCTCAGCCCCAGTGCATGATGCAACAATCCCAGGTTCAAAGAAGTCAAAGAGCTTGACCACAGTCCCGCAGCTGAAAACAGGGGCTCAATCCTCTGGCTCTAGGTTTCTCCGAGACTATACTACCTGGCTTCACTCTTGTTTGGAACAAAATGCTAGGCAACAGAGCTCCCACAGGCAGCCTGTTGGCAGAAACCTGCTTCTGTTGGGGGTGAAAGTGTTGAACCCCAATTGCTAAGAATAGCTCAAAGCACCTTGGAAGGAGGGCTGGTTTCTAAAGAAATCCCTGCTTGGAGCGTGTTCTTCCTTCTCTTCGGCCCATCTGTCGTTATGTATCTCGGGTAACGCATCAGAGATCGTGCAATATATGGAAACATATTGAAGGTATTATATGTGTCAGAGTCATCTTCTCTCCTATTTCCATTAAAAGCTCTCAGCTATGCCAAAACTTTCTCATTCCCAAATGAGGTACATTTCAGTAAATGAGATGATGGATAGAACTTAAAGATCCCTCTAAGGAAGAGACAGAGCTGCAAAAAGACAGGAAGAACTTGCCAAAACAAAATTACAGGCAATCTCAGAAGCACGGATTTATTTCTCTAATGATACACAGTCTTTTAAGGCCTAAAACCTGCAACATACAACTTCCAATTCATGTCACTTTCCTAACATCTTTTTCTAAACTAGATCACAAAGATCCGACGACCCAAAAGTAGAGAGAAGGGAGTCTGTGTGGGCATATGTGTGTAGACATAACGCGCGTGGATGCTTTCGTGATGGGGGATCCCGTCTGTTGGAAGGAACGCAATGATTCAAAAAGGGTTCATTTCCGAATCTTTTTCAGACTTAACTGATGGCCTCAGAATTTTACAATATGCATTTAAGCTTCAAAGAAATTTTTTGCTTCAGGGAAGACCATTCTCCGGCAAGTGTGTGTTTTTTTTTATTGACCTTATTCCCGTTCTGTTTTGGACACAGTGTGAGGAACCAAAAATGCAGGCAGACCTAGTCCTGCCCTCATGGGGATTCTACTCTATTAAGAAGGTCTCAAGATCATGTCTTCAAGGCATTTGGTTACAGATCTATCAAGGAGATCTAAAGAAAGTGTGTACGTCCTAGAGGCGGGAAGGAGTAGCTGCCCACTCACATCCCGTGGTCTCTAGCTAACCTCAACACTCCCAGTGCAGAAATGGATCGAGGTCTGAGCGTATCCGTGACAACACAACTGCCAGAAAAAAAGCAACAAAAACTACTTGGGTCAGTCCGCTTCCCATTCATCTGAAATGGTTTTTGTCACTAATGCCTTAGGAATTACTAACTCCTGGTTACTGCTCAGTTTTTATTTTGCTTGAGCGTACTCTGTCATCGGCCAATGAAACATTCCTTCGCATATGCTTCGGTATGCTTCCACATAGTAGATGCTCAGTAAATACAATGTATGATACAAAAATAGACAATAGTAAGAAATAGAAATGGCAGTTGCTATCATGGAGATGTGCTGTAGTCATGAGGCACTCAATTTTTTAAATGATCCCTTATTTTGGATGGCACAATTAACACTAAAACAAATGCCTAAGGGATGCCTGCATGGCCCAGTAGGTTAAGCATTTCTCTTTGGCTCAGGTCATGACTCCGGGTCCTGGGATCAAGCCTTGAGCTGGGAGCCTGCTTCTGCTCCACCTGTCACTCCCCCTGCTCTCACTCTCTCTCTGAAAAATAAACAAAATATTTAAAATAAATGCCTGCGACATGCTGTTAGAGAAGCGATCCTTTGTTACTCTGAATTTCACTACTCCATTTACTTGATGCTTTTTTACCCTCTACCTTCATTCTCTCATTCAATGGCTGTTCTGTTTGAGCTTCCGAAAGTACTCTTTGGAGCAAATTAGCAAGTGTTTGCTTTGTTTACTGACCGCCCAATGACACCTAGAACACACACAGGGGATGACATCAATGTAAGTTCACATGGCCGTGTGACGCATAAGACGCTGAGCACCCAAAATGCTAACAAAAACAAAACTGGTACCCCAGCTTAGTTTTAAGGTGCTGCAGGATATTTGCTTGTTATATTAATATTTTTCGAACTTTCCTCTGGTTCTAGGATCTTTCTTCCTCCCATAACCTCCCGAAGTTCTCTCACTGCCCCACTGCCCCCACAAACCAGCATACATGGGTCAAATAGCCCAATCTCCCCCCTTTCTCACACTAGCATTTAAGTCATGACTTCCATGTAAATAATCACTTGACTATATAATCAGCAGTCCACTGTCCTCTCTACTTTATAGAAGAGCCAGCAATCTATCCAATTCATATCTATATTCTATAAACCAGCTTCTCAATATTATAACCCTATTTTATACTGAAGCATCAGTTCTACTAATTAACACTGCCACTTGATGAATGTAGCCTAACTTGGTGTCTATAAAGGTAATTTAATTTTATCCTTGCTACTACTGAATAGAGATTGAGATAAAGTTACATCATTTGTTAAATGCCCCAGTATTTCCTTCATTCTTTGTTTTTTTAAGTTTATTTATTTATTTATTTGGCAGAGGGAGAGAGAGAGCACACAAGTAGGCAGAGAGGCAGGCAGAGAGAGACGGGGAAGCAGGCTTCCCGCTGGGCAGAGAGCCTGATGCAGGGCTTGATCCCAGGACCCTGAGATCATGACCTGAGCCGAAGGCAAAGGCTTAACCCACTGAGCCACCCAGGTGCCCCATTCCCTTCATTCTTTATTCTGGAACTAAATAAATGGTTTTAAACTATTCTTCATCCAGAATTCCAAAGACCCTGGCTGGCCATCCTCTGACCGACACAGCACTCTCATAACTGTCCTTCTGTAACTTTCAGAGAAGTTTGCTCCTCCAAAGGCAGCTAGAACAATATTGCTTTCCTATCTATAAGGAGGGATGAAAATACAGAAAGTTTCTAAACCGTCATCTTTTCTTCCCCCTCTTTCGTAAGGAAAAGTCATTATTACGCCTATTTTATAGATCAGAAAACTGACTTCAAATAAGTTCAAAGACCTGTTCTCATTGAAGTAGCCAGTAAGTGAGGAGTTAAGAAGCAACCCCAGGTCTTTCTATGTTGTCAGTCCAGAGACCTTCCCACGTGACAGTCCACTCTCCACGCTCCCCTGGGCCCCCTCAGGTGTTCAGAACATGCTTTCTCCCGAAAACACCTGTTCTTAAGGGAAAAAAGCTTTGTTCTTTCTTCCCTGTAAACTGACTACTTTCAAGAATTCCTTTCAAATTCGAAGACATATTTAAAGCAAAGATCTAAGGGGAGTTTTTCTTTTCTGTATCTGCTGTATTAAGAATTCTACTTCCTGGGAGATATTAACTGTTTCTCAAATGCCATCCAGTGCTTGGCCTATGTGTGGAGTTTCAACATAATTTATACTCACTGAGGAATGAAACATCAGACAGGATGTCCCTGGAGAACAGGGTGTTAGGACGGAAGGCGGACCCCAGGATCTCCTGTCTCTAATCACTAGGCACCTCTGCAATGGTGCTATAAAATCTCCAGCATTTTCAGTTTTCTGGGGTATTCAAACACTGTAAAGAAAAGCCCTGACCACCAGTCTGCAGCACTACACGCCCATAGCTCCCCTGGAGGCAGCCACATTCCCCCTTCAACATCAAGGTCGGGTCTCCCTCTAACTCTGACTCTGGTGGGTCATAGGGCAGAAACTCTGCCTGATTGCTGAGCCCGAGGGCTGTATCTTATTCATTTCTGGGCCTTCAGTGCCTCACTCGGTGCCTAGAATGCATGTAATTAGAATTAAAACTTGTGGGAAAAGAATTACTCTTCCAGTGCGTTGGCCAAAGGTTTTCTACCTAAGGTGAATCAGACAACCACCTAACACTGGCCCATACAGGGCTTTTCTGGGTCTCAGACCTGGAGCCCATCACATAATAAAACTCTTTCAAACCAACATAGGATCACAGACCATCCTAGATGAAAAGAAACGTTTTAAGAGGCACTGAATAGACCTTGTTTGTGTCTTGATTCAAACAAATTAACTCAAAAAGCCACTTGGGGACAAATGGGAGTATTTGAATGTGAATGGAATATAGCAAAGAAAGATTATTGTGTGTGGGACGGCACTGTGGTTACGTAAGAAAATATACTTTCTAAACGTTAAACCAAATATTCGGGCTTGAAACGCCATGATTTCTGGGATTTCCTTTAATACATTAACCCCATAAAATAGTTAAAATCTAAACAATGACTATGTGCTGGATATACGGTGCACTATTCTTTCCTTCTATGCCTATTTGGAATTTTTCTTAATAAGCAATTTTTACATGAACGCAAAGCAACCACTCATTCTAATATGACAGCATTCTGCTTTTACTGACAAAAGTAGTATTTTCACATATGATCCAATATTAATGTACACGTATTCCCTTAGAAGCAACTTGTGTTTTCAGATATTTCAAATGCAAGTTCTTCAAAGCAGAAAATTTAGGCATTTAGAGCAATTAAATGCATTTTAGTATGTACCAAAATAAAAAATAAAGCTTATACAATTCTACTGCAAATATGTCGGCTGTAGTCTGCATTCAGCGGTATACACCACAGGCCAATTTCAGACTAGCTATACTACAAGCAAAGTCGTTTCTTCAAAAAAATTTTCTACGAAACCCAAATCAACAATTCTCGGATCACATGCCAGTCACACAGAGAGCTGTTTGCTTTTGCAACCCCTAACAGTTTACATGCCACCATCATTAGATTTAACAAACATTTAGGATCCTTTCCATGAACCAGACACTCACCTATGTCCTTTCCAAATCTCAACTCATTGTTTTCCTAATAATCGCCCTTGAAGACAGTGCTATTATTATTTCCCAGTTTGCAGATGAGGAAGCTAAAGTGCTGAGAGGCTCAGTAGCAGAGTTGGAGTCGGGGGGCAGAGTTGGAGTTGTGGGGGCAGAGTTGGAGTTGAGGGGCAGAGTTGGAATTGGGGCACAGAGTTAGAATTTGAATCTGGGTAGCCTTTCTTCCAGAGTCAGCGCTGAAGCTCCATGACATGGCACCTCTCTACTATAGTGATTAAATTAACAGCCCTTGATGTGCTTGCTACTTTTTAAATAAATGTGAAAATTTAAATGATCCATCTTTAGTAACTTACAATAATTTTTCAAACACCCAAGAACTGTAGAGAACACATCACGGGCAGAGTTTGAATCGAATATCCTAAGAGAGAATCCAATGGCTTTAAGAGAACACAGCTTACTTAAGTATGACTTTTCTCCAGGGCTCAACAGCCCTCGAAATGCCTTGGCCTCCACTCTTGCCCCTGTCTTTCCAGGCGTCTCTCCTCTCCCTTTCTTGCCAAGGAACTATTTTGAAAACCAGCCTGTCATCATTGCCTGTGAAGAGCTGACCCCAACTTGGACTAGAGGTCTTAGTCTCACCTTCCTCTGCATTTCTGGAGTTCTTGTTCCCTGTTATATCATATCTCAAAGGACATGGTAGGTGGCCGCTCCTTACCCCCATCTCATGGTAGTTTTGTGGATTCTCAGAAAGAGAAACCATGTCTTCATCTTCATTGTTACTGGAATCTGGTAAATCTCTGGTCTTGGAATGGGGCCTTGGCAAATATTTATTTGTTCACTGTATCTTGCAGTACATCAGGGTCATTGGAGCTGATTATTTCTGCCTTAACACTTTAAAAGCTTGACTAGGACTCCGTGTACCAAACTTCTCTTCACCATCAGGCTAAGTGCCTTGGGGACAAGGGAGGAGGCCACCACTTTCTTGTATCCCTCACAGCACCTGCCACAGTGCTTTGCTCATGGTCAATGCTCAAAGATAAATAATTACCAACATTAATTAATTCCACTGTAGATATGTAAAAGTGCCAATGACTAAAGTTTCTGTTGATGGAAGGACAGATAGACCAAATACTTGTGATGCTGTTCTCAAAAAAAAGAAAAAAAAATGAGGTCTTTAGCCCTGGGATGGGGTTCCAGGCCTCTGGGACGTGATCTGCAGCCACCTTTATGCCTCTGTCTCCTTTGGTCATGACTGCTGCCCTTTTGAATGATTTCAGTTGAGCCAAGATGAGAGGCTACAATAGAAGCAGAAGCCTTTTTCTTCATGAGAACACAAACACATACAAAGAAGCACAGAAGAGTATCTTGGGGGATGCTGACACCAAAAACTAAGAGAATGTGGGAACTGTGTACAGGGCAGCTGCCACAGGATTGGCTCAAATCAAACACGGTCAAATCCTAACTACTATCTGAAATCGACAGTCTTGTCATTGCTCGGCTCAGGTATACTGGAGCTCAAGGTACAGCAAAACATAAAGCAAAATGAGGAGGAAGAGACCATAATTCATTCATGCTACTGTTAATTTCAATACTGAGCATAACCATCAGAGCCAACCATAGTTTTCAGAAAATATATATTAACACCGTCTCGCTGGGACCCTTTAACTTCTTCCTATCCCTGAAAAAACCAAGAGATACTTTAATTGACAAGGAGAAAACCTTGAAAACTTGAGGTAATTTACCTCAGAATTTGACTTTGTGATAAATAATTCAGAATGCTTTTTCATTTGAAAATACACGTTAAAATATTGTCTACCCAGACCTATAGGCCTGTACTGTCCAAAGGAATGGCCACCAGCCATACCTGAAATGTGGCTAGTCCAGACGGACATGTTGTATCAAACACACATCAAAATTCATTGATTTGGTTAAAGAAATGGATAATATCTCATTCACTTTTTATATTGATTACATATGGCAGTGATAATATTTTGGATATAGTGGGTTAAATGAAATGTATTATTAAAATTAAGTTCACCTGTTTATTTTTACTTTTTTAGCGCAGTTACCATAAAATTTAAAATTAGACATGTGGCTCACATTTGTGTTGTGGGCCTGTTGGAGAACACTACTATAAACTATAAGACAGCAAAAACCTAGTAAGACATAGCTCATGCTATAAATCATCTTCCCTTAACCCCCTTCCCCAGACACATGCAACTAGGTTCTAGGAGCAGTTTAAGTATGCGTAGTGCAATTCACCACAGCAGAAACTGGGAAAATCATAGCCAAGTGTAAATGGAATGAACTAAGATGATACAGGGGAGAAGTGCAGATAATACAAAAGAATAGAAAATTCAAAAACCATACCCTTTGGCCCTAGAAATCAGAGATATGAAGGTCACTGAAAACCCACGCTCAGTCAGAAACCACTTCCTCCCAGCTCAACTCTACTGTATTCATCTCCCTGATGAAGACTCCCCCCCACCACCAAGGCATCTTTCCAGTTCCCTGTCTCCAAGAGACACTACACAGTTCAAAGTTTGGTAATGGGAGACAGACGTGCCTTCTGTTACCATAGTTGGGTAGTTGCTGAAGGTCCTTAATTTCTGCGGGAAATTTCCAGGTGCTCTATATGGAAGGAATGGGAGTCCTTGGTCCTTTCAAACGAATAGGTATCATTTATTTCTTATATTTCCATTAAAGCACAAGAGGGGAAGCCCCAAAGGGAATAATACTTACGAAATAGAAAGCGATTATCTTTCTTTTTACTCCAACTTCCAAGACGAGGAGGAAAATTCATTGATGAGTATTTATTAACTAATGATGAAAGAGCACTTCAAAAATGAAAATGGCCCTGAAATGCACTGCATTATTCTGATTGCAGAAAATGGGAGACTAAAGAGAAAGAGCGCTCTATAAAATGTCCTCTGCAATTGGCTCCGTCTCTCATGGGCCTCTCAGATTCCTTTGTCCCTCCCACGATAATAACTTGTCTTCATGGCCATAGCCAAGAACACATTCTTTGTTTGGTTACATAAGCTTCTAAAAATAACAATTTATCATGGAAATGCTAAATGACCCTTGAAGATGGTGTTCTGATCGGCTATTAAGTTATTGCTGTGTCTATCTTCTGATACATATTATAATTAACAATAAAAAATCCTTTCTGATGCTTTTCAAACCTTAAAAGTATATCAATTTCATGCTTTGGGCATTTTTATCTTAAAAAAACATGAAGAAAAGTTTCCCGCAGTCAAAGTAGTTTTACCACAGATATGGAGATGAATTTTTCTCCTTATTAATGAGATTTTAATGAAAAAAAAAAGGAGGCTAATTCAAAGCGTAATTTATTTTTTTTTCTGTCTGTCTAGCTAGGTTTGATAAATGAATTCAAAGTAAAAGAATCAGAGAAATTAATTGGCAGAATACTTGAAACCTAATAATGCACAGCTCATTTCTTAAATCTAGCACTTTGAAACTGAAAGTCCCAAGAAGTAATCTAGTTGATGTCTCCCTAAGACCAGAGAGGTTGCGATGCTTGCCAAAGTTACACAGCAGTGCCAGCTTGCGCCCCCTACTCTGGATCACACATTAATTATCATTCTCTTTGACGCCAAGTGAATGAATGAAAGAAGTGCCTCAAACAGAACTTGCATACTCTTGGAGATACAGAAAACCAAGGTTTTAAGACAGGCCTACCAAAGCCAGAAAAAAAAAAGTAGGTAAGTCAGGGAGTCTTCCTTCACAAAGTTCACCAAATACCAAGATTATATAAAGATTCAGAAAGGCTTCCTATATAGTAAACTTATTCAGGTGTGGGTCTGGGTTTTTTTTTGGGGGGAGGGAGCATTTTTTTTGACTGAGGTAAAATGTACATAAAAATTAACCATTTTCAAGTGAACAGTTCATATTTCATTCTCAGTTCATTCTCAATGCTGTGTTCATCTAATTCTAATACATTTTTATCATTCCAAAAGAAAACCCTATACCCATTACACTGCTATTCCACATATCCCTCTCCCCCTAGACCCAGGCAACTACCAATCTGCTCTCTGTTTCTATGTATTTACCTCTTCTGGGTATTTTATATAAATACAATCACACCATACATGACCTTTTGTAACTGACTTCTTTCACTTAGTATGTTTTCGAGGTTCATGTACATTGTAGCTTGTTCCAGTGCTTCCTCCCTTTTTATGGCTGAATAGTATTCCATTGTGTGTCTCTAAGACAATTTTGTCAACTCTTTATCCTACATAAAGTATTTGTGGTAATTTTTGATCTTCAGTACTGTCTGAACATCTTACTCTCAATTAACACACTCTAAAGAATCCTTGCTCAGAAGCCAGTCATTTCTTGATCAACAAAATGGAAGGGAGTATTAATCCTGCACTAAGTCAGGGCACCTGGGTGGCTCAATCAGTTAAGCATCCAACTTGTGAATTTTGGCTCAGGTCATGACCTAATGGGTTGTGGGATCAAGCCCTGTGTAGGGCTCTGTGCTCAGCAGGGAATCTGCTTGAGGTTCTCTCCCTCTTCCCCCCCTCTCTTTCTCTCTCAAACAAATAAGTCTTTAAAAAAAAAGTGCTGCACTAAGTCAGTGTCATAGGTCTCTTTGTGTAATGGCTATATTCTATGAACAATTTCTAACAACAACCCTGTAGATAGAGAACTATTATCATCATCTTTATTTTATAGGTGAGGAAGCCAGGACATAAAGAGCTTAAGTGGTTATCCAGTGTCACAGCAGGTAAACGGCCGAAGCAGGACTGGTCCTCCTCCCTCCCTCTCCAGTCACCCAGCATCAGAGGTCACTCAGCAACCCACACTAACCAAGACATATCTCATCTCATGGATTATAAATTGCTTCTACAAATTAAATTCGGAAGCCAGGTCCATACATTCAGACCAAAAAAAGCCTCCAGTCATAACCAAGCTGAGCTCTGAATATATGTTTGAAGTCAGTCCTTGCAATTCATAAGGCATTTTCCCAGCAAAGCATTTCCCAGTTGTATACATGGCTTGTAGGTTCTCGCATTAGCCCACCAAAAACCTAACCCATAAGGTACCAAAACCACATCATTCTTACATTCAGACTTAAACTTGATGTATTCTGTTAGTTTTACAACACACCACGTTCCAAGCTGAGAATGGAGATGTCTGAAGCTCGCCTCCCCTCCCCCACAGGGGCGCCCCCTGCACACAGCCCAGCCCCTCCCCACAGCACTTTGCTCCAATACTTACAGAAATTCCAGGAGCCATAAGATGGTGTCTCGTGATGAGGGTGCTTATATTAAAGAGGTTCCCAGGCAAACCTCCAAAGAAGAACAGGGCCAGGTGCAGGAGTGGAACATACTCTCAGAGCAAAGAGGCAGGATATTTATTTAGTGTGGGGAGACACAGAATAGAGTAGGGACAAGGTTTGTGTTTGGCATTTAGTGGTGAACTGTAGGTTGACGCCAAACCATAGCCCCAAATAAGTTTTAATATTAAACAGAAACATGCTGGAACATTATGTCATGATGCTAGCAGAGATAAATGAGATAACACCAACTGTCCATATGTTTTAAGAACTCAAAATAATACCAGACAAATTCTTTCCAGCACAGTGTTTTTGAGTTTACAAACATCTTAGCACCCATTGTCTCTTGAGGGTCATGCAACAACCCTGTGAGTTAGGATAGATAGTAATATACCCATTTTATGATGCAGAAATTAATTATGGCAATTAAATGCCTTAGCCACACAGTTAATAAGTTGTGGAACAAGTACTCAGAGGCAGGCCTTTCAAAAAAATCTGTGAGTCCTGAGTTCTCTCTGTAACAACAGGCCACCTCAGGCCAACTTATTTTGTAGCTCATTCATCCCTTCTCAAAAGCCCTAAATTTCGAGACAAAGGTTACCTCAGAGTGGGCAGGAATGTAGTCAGCCACATAGAGAGAAAGAGAGTCAAGTTTCTTTTGAAAGACCAGACATTGCCAGACCAAAATAACATCCGTTTTCCAGTGATATTTACAGTTACTTTTTATTCCTACACGCTGGACTTTTAAAATTTATCTACAAGATTATCTCTTCTTCTTTAATTCCAAGTATTTCCTCAGGATAGAAGACTTTCCACGACACCGTCGTGTTACATGTTTTTAAAAATGGAGTGGCTCAAGTCTGGGGCCTCCTGATTGAGGCTCTGAGGTTCTTTCAGGCTCCAAGATGGGTGCTGAGAAGATTTGCCTGGCCATCATGGCAGGCGAACTCTGCTCTTCCTCAGGGTTAGAGAGTCACTGGTAGCCTAGGCTCCAATGATGAAAGACCTCTCAGCCCCGCCATCTTATTCTCCAACTAACATCACAGGAGCCCCTTCTACATTACACTGTGGAAAAGGAAGAGGTTCTCAGAATGTCTGGCATTTATAGACAAGAACTTCATCAGCCAGCTTCACAAAGAATTGCTATTCTAATTCCCAGCCCAAGATACATTATAATTAATGATCACACATGTGGAGATGACTGACTTTATTTTATTCCCTATAAAGAGTGAGAGAATCTGCATGTACATTGGGGTGGGGCTGGAGGCTGGTACATGAAAAGGAGAGAGAAAATGGTCACTAGTGAATGTTCTACCCTCCTTGCTAAGCTTTCTTATACCTCAGATAGACTGACCATAAGCATAAATTCTATGAGTGGACACATCGAAGCCTGTATATTTTGTTCAGTTCTGATCTATCCCTTTAGTGTCTTTCTAAATGGTTGGGCAAATTTTGGTCCTCATGCCTCCTACGGCCCAGCTTCTACTACTCAGTGGGCGATCTTGGTAAAGAATTGTGGGCTCTGAACTTCTGAGGTGTCACGTAATACAAACTAAATCTGGAGGCAGAAGCCCTAGACTTGAATCTCATATTTGCTATTGATTAGCCACGTGACCTTGGCAGGTAACAAGCGGGCTGATGAGCCAGCATTTCTTCGATTATGCACAGAAAAAAACAGTACCTTAGCATTGTTGTGGAAATGAAATGAAATAATATATAGGAAAAAGGTCTTGAGAACTCTCAAGCCCTCTTCGAATATGACTTATCTACTCACTTAACAAACGTGAGTCATTATCCAGGGAAAAATAATAAATAATGACATCCATATTTTCTAAGATAAAAGTTGCTCCACAGTTGCGGGGGTGGGGGGTAGGAATGAAATGGACATTCGAATCATTCTCTGGTAAAATCAGGCCCTGGAAAGGGTCACTTGGTGTGTTCTAGGCATGGAGGGCAAGGGAGGTTTATGTTAAAGTGGTTTGATTTAATATCTGACATGTCCGTCACTATAATAACAGTGGCAGAAACTGACACATGAATGCCCCGTTGTTGAAATTCCCATAATGAAGAAGAGAATATGACTTCACTAGTCGCCTCCCTGACCCTAGTAGGAGTTTTCCATCATTTCATTTAAAAAAAAAAAGAAAAAGAAAAAAAAATGGCCACATACTGCTCAATATGGTGACTGGTTCCTGAACAGTCAAGACGTTATTTTCAAACACATTCTTTCGTTGCTTTTCTGTCCCCATGGGGCCCTGCTATAATTCCTGGCCTTCTGAAACCCCGTGGCTGAGCTTCCATCGTGCTGAGCAGATTTTCAAACAAAGTCCCCTCACTGTGTGCACAGAACTGCCCTCCAGAGCCGCAGGCATGCCTGTCGAGGGCTCCGATGCTGAATTTACTTCCCACATCTTGGACACATCACTCTCTCCCGACCCTCCCTCCCTCCAGTCCCCACCCCTCCCTACCTCCCCTCCCCTTCATTCCTAAATCCTACAGCCATGACAGAAATAAATTAGCTAGAGGTACAGGTCACACCTTGGAGAGCAGTAAACGTTCTGTGGGAAATCAATAGAGAAGATGGGATTCTCAAACAGCTGAAGCAGAAAGAATGATGCATTGATGGCTATACATAAACCAAACAAAGGAGCCTGAGAACAGCCTTCCAAGGAGGGGGCCGGTGCGCTCGGGTTCATTTATTCCAACACCTGAACCCAAGATAGCACCACAGAAAAGACGCTCCCCAGACACCTGTGCCTCTGGAGGCTTTTTTTTTTTTCCTTCTAGAAGGTTAAAATGTTGCCATGCGAATATTTGTGAAAATTAAAAATGATGTTCATATTGTGGATGCTAAGGATGCCCCCTTCCACCCCACCAAGCCTCCTGGAGGATCCTAAGCTGTATGGGGGATACATGTATCTGTTCCAGAAAAACCTCCCTCCATGGCTGCTGACAGTGAAAGCAGCGGGGGGAGGGGGGGAGGGAGTGGAGGGGGTGGCTGGTTTACATAGTTAACTGAAGCAATGTAATTCCTAAAGCCTGAAGTGTGATGAAGCCCAATAAACTTCAGGCTCTTACAGACCTGGGTTCTAGTCTTGGCTTCACCACCCTGTTGGTAAAAGGACCTTGGAAAGGCCGCCCTTATAAAATCAGGCGAGAGGCAATTGAGGGGATTAAACGTGTGGTGTACATAAACACCTGGTACAAAGCAGGCACCCAGCCCCTGCTAGCTGCTGTTCCTCCCCTCCTCCACCTGCCTCTGAGCAGCTGTTTAATTTCTCTTGACTTCTGCATTTTTTCTCACCACAGACCTTTCACAAAGGTAGCCCCTGATAAGGATTTAATCCAATAGGAAATTCAAGGTCTAGCAAAAAGAGGGGGCTCAGGAATGCTTTCGGTCCCTCCACCTCGGTATCAGTGACCAAATGTCACCCCCAAATGAGAGTGGCACCCTGGCTGTGTGAATGCAATGTCGAAAGAGAACTTTACCCCTCAGAACCTCACGTTCAGGAATTCTGGAAATTGTATTTTTCTGTACCAAGAGCCTTTCTCTCTCCTGTATTTTCTCTCTCCTTTTTTTCCCCTCACTTCCACAAAGTGCATGTATTAAAAGGTTTTGTTCTTTTGTTCTCCTCTGTTTGAGCCTAAGTTTCCCTCCCACACCTGAATTTCAGGAATGAAACAAATAACGTCTAGTGGGTAAGCCCTTACAAACTATCTCATATACTGACTTTTTCACATTGTCATTTTTTTTTTCATTTTCGATTGTAGTGGAATATACAGAATGTAAAATTTACCATCCTCACCCATTTTTAAATAAACAGGTCAAGAGCACTAAGCACGTTCACAATTTCAGGCAACCATGACTACCATCCAACCCCAGAACTTTCTCATCATCCCAAACTGAAACTCTATACCCACTGCCCCAGCCCTCACCCCGTGGCAACCTCCATTCTACTTCGGTCTTTGTGAACTCTAGGTACTCTATATAAGTGGAATCATAAGGTATTTGTGTGTGTGGGGGGGGGGATGTGTCTGCTTTGTTTCACTTAGCATAATGTCCTCAAGGTTCATCCATGTCGTAGCATGTGTCAGAACGTCCTTTTTTAAGGCTGAATAATATTCCATTGTATGTGTATGTGCCACATTTTGTTTATCCATTCGTCCATTGACAAACACTTGGGTTCCTTCCATCATTTGGCTCCTATGAATAATGCTGCCATGAATATGGGTGCTTAAATACCTCTTTGAAACCCTGCTCTCAATTATTTGGGGTACACACTGAGAAGTAGAATTGCTAAATGGGATGAAATCCTATGTGTATCTTTATCTTTTTGAGGAACCGCCATATTGTATTCCTCAGCCACAGCACCATTTTGCATTCTCACCAACATTGTCTGGGATTCCAATTTTCCACATCCTCACCAACACTTGTTATTTTCTTTTAAGTAGTCACCCTAATGGGGGTGGTATTTCTCCCATCGTCTCAGGGAGCATGTGGAAATATATGTGTGTCAACAATTTGTCTGGTACCCTGATTCATTGTTTATCTTTCATTGCATATGGGAACTACTTACAGTCAACCAAATTCTGCTCTGGCTATATTTTCTGCCTAGTTTCCTGTCTTTTCAAAGACTTCCATCTTTTGCTAATCTGGGAAATATAAAGTTAATTTGGGCAATAAAAGATTTTCCAATATTCCGACAGAAAACAGTTTGTCCAGCTCAGCCAACCATGCCACCTTCCGAGTAGTAAGTGAAGGAGAAGCCTTTTCAGAACAGAAAAGCAGAATGCATGAGAACCCTCAGCAGCCACAGTGGTCAAACAGGCTAAATTTTTAAAATTCACTTTAACATTTCATCATCCCACCTGAGGAAATTCTCTCTGCCCTTCCAATTTTCAGGCGTGAAAAGTGAGGCACGATGAATTGGAATAATTTACTCAAAGTCACACAGCTAGGAAATGCCAAGGTCAGAACCCAAATCTCAGGCATTTCACTCCAAATTCTGTTTTTAAGTTACATGATACTACCTAATAATTACTGGGGTTTTCACTTCTAAAGCTGAAAAACTTTTAAGGACCTATTTGTGGGCAAAAAAAGATGCATTTCGATTTGCTGTTCAAGTAGAGTGGCTTCCCAAAAGCAGGTGGTGTGCATAGAGCCAAGAAAGTAGTAGCCCTTCATGGGAACAGACTTGCCCAACTCCGGGCAATACATGTTAACGGATCCAGAACTGGGTGAGTCTGGCATCTCCCATTGAAGGAACTTGCGGAAATGACAGTAGCTGAGAGACTCCTGGACCACAGCTGTCCACCTAAAATGGAGGTCTTCCTATCACACAAGGTACAGTATGTCAGTTGGTCAATCGTATGAACCCTGTTCACTTCGGTGGCCATATACACTTGTCTTCCAGCCAACTTCCTCCTCTTTAAACTTTTTAGGGATATTGTGAACTTTCAAGAAGCTAATGTTGGTAAAGCATAAAATCTAGTGGAGGGTACATAATAGATGCTCAAGAAACCAACACCTGTCTACATTCCCCATTCCCCTACAGTGGACAAATGACCAAAGGTCATGGTAAAGCCTCTGAACGCTAACGAATTTAGAATTGTAAATAGACATTTAAAAATCTTTACTCCTCATCCAATTGTCCATGAAGTTGGCTTCACACTTCAGTGCCCGCACACCTATCTTGTGTCATAGTGCTCTGTGCCATTCTATGTACCATTTATTCAGTCAGACGAACGTGCTCTGAGGGGAGTGGCTCTGCCCTCTGGTTTTGCAGCCCTGTTATGGTGTGCTTACAGTTCTCAACTCAACTACAAAGCACTGATTTGGTCAGCCGTGGACCTTGGTGTTTTCTCTCTTCAAGAAGATCTTTCTAACATAATGCCATGTTAAATTCAGAGACTCCATCAGCCTCCACAGCCCAGTCAGTGCTGGTCTTCAAGGGCCAAGAAATACAAAACTCTCACAGCCTGTGAGCACAAGGGCCTTCACTTGTTTTTCAATACTCACTGGAGCTATTAGCCTAGAATAACCTCTGACGAGCCATTCTTCCCCTCAGAGAGGCTTCTCACATGCAAGAAGTCTGTCAGCAGCCAGTGAAGGCCACCAAAGAAGACTAGATTTGACTCAGCCCATACTGCTTATCCCAGTCACATCTGCCTGTGTAACCTCCCTCCAGCCACTCCCCGGGTGGAGACGAAGAACTCTGCTTTTGCCCTTGTTAGCTCCCTGCCAGCAGTCGGCACAGTTTTTGTATTTTCAATAAATATGCCCTGAGTGCCATTCACAGAATGACGGTAAGTCGCCAAAACAACTGCCCTGAAAATCTGGGAGCTGAGCTAAGATCTGATTAGGATTCACAGTGAGTGTACCTGGCTCTCACCTTGGGTGATAAAAAAAAAAAAAAAAAAAAACAGACAAGAACAGGCGCCATTCAGAATGCTGTAGGGTTTTACTGTGCCCGAAGCACCTTACTTTACATATGTCCTCTAGTAAAATCCTGGACCTGCACCCCCGTGCTAGGTATCCCTTTTCTACCTACAAGTGCAAAAAAGATGCAGAGAAACCTACCGAAGCCCAGAGGCTTCCTTACTGAGCCATCTGGCACACACCTTAGGGTCCTAACCATAGGATCCAGAGCCAGCTTCCCAACTCCCTAAGTGTAAGTGTGGACGAAGCACATGACTTTTCTGAGTTTTCTCCTTCGTGAGGGGACTCACAGTATTTAAAGCTTCTGACACACTTTGTACCTTCATGGACCACAGGACTCCTCTTTAGGTACCCTCCCTACCTCAGTACCCCCGAGCTCCCCACATAGATTCAGGAGGGTCTAGAATTTCAAACCTTGAGTTGGGCAACCTGAACTCCCATCCAGTCTCTACCTGACCCGAGGCAGCAACTCATCCAGGCTTTCCGTATCATGCTTTGTCTGGAGAAAATGTGAACACTGGTCCAATCAATTCTGATGGCCGGTACTGAAGATAAAAAGAAAGACGAGAAAGTTCCCTGGAAGGTCTCAAGTGCTTCTCCCACTTAAGATACCATTATGGTAATGGAGTCCATTGGAGAGATTATTGCACAGAAAAACTGCCATTGTCCAAAACCTCCAAGCGAATGGGAAACTGAGGCTAAGATGCAGAAATTCGCCTCAGATCATCCCTTCTAGCATGTAGGAGAAGTCTTATCCCGGAGCTTGAGAGCTCTGTGTGCTGATTCGAACTCGGCCACTACTTTGGATAAGCCACTGGACTTCACTATAAAATAAGGATATGATACCTGCCTGCCCCAAGACCAGTGGGCAGGGTGTGGGCAGGACACAAAAACACCCAGAAAACTTGAGACAAGGAAACCTCTAGGAAGTCAGTTACTACCTTTTTAAAAAATGTGACATCAGGCTTTTTTTTTTTTTTTTCTCCCACTCACTTTCCCTTGTCACAATCTAAATTTTATCCAGATGTGAACATGAAGAGGCCTCTAGGTTTCCTTTGTCCCTCGAAAGGTTTCATGCCATTCTTTGAGACGGAGGTCATGAAGGGGAACAGCGTTGGGGAAAGGGGGAGTGATAGGAAAGGGGAGTCGGGGGAAAGAAAGCTCCAGAATGTGTGCCTCCTCTCTTTCTATACAGACAGCCAAGGCAGTGAAAGGGTCCCTGACGCCAGACAAATGCCCTTGGCCATGCAAAGTGTCCCAAGCTGCACTGTTCCGCAGCCCAGCCCCAGGCGCATGCGCGCACTCACAATCGTGGAGAACTGTACTCTCCATCCTAGAAAGGATTTGTTGTTTCCATTAAACTTATCAAGATCTATGCCACATGTTAGGTAAGAAAGGAAAAACCAAAACAAGACTGAATTACTGAGGCTATCTCCTTGGGGATCAATCTGTAACAAATAAACCACCGTCTCTGCATCGAGGAGCTTTTACTTATGAAAAGCAGAGGCAGGTGCAGAATTGCGGCAATTGGTACTAAATCAAAGCCTTGGGAGCAGAAAGAAGTGGATTTAGATGCAACCACTTAGCTTCTCTGCTTAGGTCTAAATCACAGGATGGGGAGCGGATCAGAGGCCTGGCGGGGTCTGGCCCCTTCTTCCTCATCTCCCCTGAGGACCCTTCCCACGTTGCTCACGGTTTCAGCTGCCCAGTAAGAGCAGATGGACAGAAGTTAAAAAAGAGCGAGGTCAGCTCACCAGCGAAGCCTTATTTCACACCCTGCCCCACCTCTTATCGGCCCTTTCTGAGACATAAAGATGGAGAATGAGGGGCAGGGGTGCTCCCGCATCTGACTCCGGATGGAACTACGGTGTTTTCATTTCCATCCCCTGAATAGCTTGCTGGTCAGTCTGATTTACACATTGGTAATATGTGATGCTTTGTATCCCAGCAAATATTTAATCCCCGACTGATCAATAATCCTCGCCTGGCTGTTCTGATTTTGAAAAGAAATAAATCCCCCTTTCACTCTTAAAATTCTTGAATAAAATTAAACTGCTTTAGCCCAGGATGCTCTGTTCCTTCATGAAGCCATGTGGCTTCCTAACCTCAGTCCTCAGATGCATGCTTTCAAGGGACCGTCTTTGAGAACTTGCTTTCTCTGAGATCCTAACGTCTTTCTCACTGGAGTTTTTGGTGTCATCACAATAGATATGTAAGACAGCACACTTCAGAGTCTAAGCTCTTTGCTTTTAATTCGAAAGTAAAATTATTAATCTAAACTAAACCAGGGAGTACATGGCATGCAATATTTCTTTGCATTCACTACTTATATTGACCAAGAAGGTCTTGATTTAATTTCTTCATGACAAACCTTGCTTCTGCCTTTCTTAAGTACTGTTTCCCTCCAAAACCACATTTAAAAAAAAACAAAAACAAAAACAAAAAAAACTTGACTCCTACACAGATTCTGAAAAAAACTGTGTCCCCTTCTCAGAGTTAGAGTTGAACACTGTGCAAAACGCACATTACGCATAGAAAGAGATGACTTTCCTCTCCAGAAGGGTCTCACAATGCAGCCCCCAAAGCCCACCAAAAGTTCCAAAAACAACAGCAACAAAAAACAAACTCTCTTTCATCTTTGGCAGTAACAAAAGCAGTAACTTTCACCAAACCAGCCCATGCCAAGAATTAATATAACACAGAACACAACCACATTCAGACCATTATGGCTACATCAGCTCACCACAATATTTGTTTGAAAAACACATAATTTGTGGTAGAGAGACAGAGAGAGAGAGAACTTCTAATACAAAAAGAGGTTCTTTCAAATGCAAATTAACTCAAAGACATATTTTCCCTGTGTTTGGAAAATCACTCCAACATATGAAAAACATACTTTTTTCTGTGAGAAAAAAAAAAAAATTGGTGTACACCCACTCACTTGAAAAAGCAATTAAATTTGCTGTAGATTACCTTCACAGTTGAGAAAAGTTAACTCCTGGTTCCATAAGTCCTTAAGGACTTTATTAGCAGTCACTGACCTAAGCAGTCTTCAGCTTTCAGGTAGCAAAGTTTCTTTTCTTCTCCACTGAAATGCTCAAGTGGACACTGAAGGTATTGTATTACTGAACTGATCAGAAAAGGATATTGTTTCCAATCTTCTGCCAGGAAGAAAGAAAGAAAGGAAGAAAGAAAGAAAGAGAAAAACAGGGCAAAATGCAGTCTAATCGAGTATTCTTCCTGGTGGTGGGAAAAAAAAAAAAAGTAAATCCAGTATTCTGGAACGAGTTCAAACATAGCTTGACAGGCTACAGGAGAATTTACACTGAGCATGCTTAGCCCCGCACTGCTTGCATGAGACACTCTTAATGAATATTACTTCCTTCCCACTGGCTATTCCTGCTGGAAGTCCACACCCACTCCTCTTTCAGAAGTCAGGAATTCAGCTTCAACCAAAGTCCAGAAAACATGCTTGTGCAGAAGCAAGGCCTCACCAATCCATAAACTTTCAGGTTGTGACCTGCAGGTCAGTTTGACAAACAGAACAGGGGGGTGAATTTTTTTCTGCCCTTGGTTGTGTTCCCAGCTTTGTGTCTGTCCTAAACTGCGGCGCCCCTGGAGAAAAGAAAAATAGACAGCTTTCTTGCTAAAGAACACCACGTCCTAAATGCCAGTGAAAGGCCTATCCGATCAGGCTTCCAAACCCAGATCAGAATGGGAGTCGTTTGCATATTCAAACACAATGTGAGGATTTAGCTTGTGGATAAAATTGTTAAAAATTTTCTACATAAAATGGATTCTTTCCAATGACTTAGTCATCATCACTCTCTAAAATGCTAAACACCGGGGCACAACCTAAAAATATGTTCAAAATTCAGATTCATCTGGGGTGCTGTCTAGGTCACACTAAAAAACAGCTGTTGTTGGTTTTTTGTTTTTTTTTTAATAGTGCTCCCCCTTTGCCTTTTCCTAAATCTCTCTGTCATCCTTAATGACAGGAGACCTGAAATTCCGGAAATTTAAAAATAGACGACTTCTCTGACAGTCAAAAGGCAGGATTCACACTCTGCAAATGGAAAGGGTTAAGGGGAGGAAAAGAAGAGAGTCAAAGAGAAGACCTAATATAGACAGCATAGGAATGAATGGAAAGGCATTTTATATTTAAAATGATTAATAATAATAATAGTAATAAATATCTTTTGTTGTCCTGGTATTTTCAGGGTGTCATTTATATGTGTCTATACTCTATCAAATTGCAAATGATAAAGATTATTAAATATTCATCTGGAATTAAAGTGCTTGTTTGCCTAGACATAGACACACACAAACACACACACACACACACACACACACAGGCCAATTTGTGTTTGAAAAGATGTTGCAGAGATTCAAAGGCAACAACAATTCTCTAGGTGTACGAAGAAACACAGTGTCCCCCAGCCTCTAATACAATGCCTGCCTAGCCAGCATCGATTGCTTCGATGAATAAAAGGGACTTCGATGTACCTTACAAGTAAACCCACTGCCTCTCCCTACCTGTACCCCATTCAGCAGCTACCACTGAACAGCTACGACGTGTTCCCCTTATCTGAGATCCTTGCCTGCTGTTGAATAAATAAAATTTCCTCAGACATATTTTCCTTCCTGTAATTATGAGGTTTTTGGAGAGTTTAGGCATGGGGGGGTTGTTTGTTTTTATGCTTTGCCAAGGGGAAGAATAAAATGTAGCCCCCGGTGCCCCCCCACCCCGTTCCAAGTCTGTTTATTTATACTGTTCCAGAGCACACTAAGTTTTCAGCAGTTAGATGAAGCCCAAGAGAAACTGAGTTTTGAAAGGCTAAATAATCCTCATGGCCCAGCATAAAGTAAGAGTAAAATAAGAAGGATATTTTTTCGTTTGACCTAAAATCATTGCCTAGAGATCAGAGAGGCCCCACAGCCTTGATGGAGGCTGGTGGTCTGACCTGTGGACAGCCTTGCCTCCCTGCCATCAGGGTACACAGCTTTATGGTCTTCTCCCACGAGGAAAGGACGAGCACACATCCCTAATTCTTAGAGCTCCGAGTATGTAAGCTGCCATGCTTTTCCCAGCTTGAATTTTAGAACAATGCTATGATGGTCTTTACGATGACATCACACTCATATAGTCAATTAACAAGTATTTCATGAGCCCCGCCCAAGACACTTACCTGACCTCAGGAATTGGGTAGTGACTAAGATGGATATAGCTCCCGTCCTCGGGGAGCTTACACTCTGGTGAGAATGAAAATACATAAAGGGATATGTAAACAGACAATAACGAATTTATTTGCAATCCATAGTAAGCAAAGAGAGAAGTAAAAAGGAAATGCTGAAAGAGTAAGTCACGGAAACCAAGGCATGTGTGTCAGAGGTGAGGAGCCACGGAATCAGGAAAATGGGAGGCATGTTTGGGGTAATAACCATTAGCCAATCCAACATATGTTAAAGAGAAAAACACATTTTGATTAAGGCCCTGAATGCAAGATTAAGGCATCTGGATTTAATACAGTGTGTAATGAGAAGACACTGAAGGATTTTTAGGGGAAGAATTATAAGTACCACTGCTCTTTTAAGAAACTGAAATGTTGGGGCGCCTGGGTGGCTCAGTGGGTTAAGCCTCTGCCTTCAGCTCAGGTCATGATCCCAGGGTCCTGGGATCGAGCCCCACATCGGGCTCTCTGCTCAGCGGGGAGCCTGCTTTCCCCTCTCTCTGTCTGCCTCTCTGCCTACTTGTGACCAATCTCTCTCTGTCAAATTAAAAAAAAAAAAAAAAAGAAAGAAAGAAACTGAAATGTTAGGCGTGCCTGGGTGGCTCAGTCGATTAAGCACTCAACTCTTATTTCAGCTCAGGTCATGATCTCATTCCCGCTTGGGATTTTTTTTCTCTCTGCCTCTCCCTCTACCCTTCCCTGTTCCCAATCAGGTATTCTCTCCCTCCCTCTTAAAAAAAAAAAAAAAAATTTTTTTTGAAATGTTAGTAGAATATAGCCATTTAGAGGATACAACGGGGATTAACAATTAACATGAAAAGACCAGTTTTTGTAATAGCCTAGATGAGAGACAGAGACAGAGAGAGGACCCAGTCCAAAGTAGTGCAACAGTGACAGAAGATACGGATGGCAATATGGATGCAGAATTGACAGGCTTTGACAATTGGACAACTCACTGGACATGCAAATGATAATGAGGGGGCATTTTAGGGGAACTGCAAGAGTTCTGGCCTCAGAAGCCCTGAAACTGAGCAGAGATCAGGAAATCAGGGAGTAGGAAGGATCATGTCCGGCATATGGCAGCTCGAACATTTACTGGACCACAGAATGCTGAGTTGTAGAGTTACAAGTCTATCCAGCCTACACTATTATTTAGTCAGGAATTACATTTAGATAGTAATATGACCCTGATTACAGTCTCTTCAACATGCTACAGGTTTATTTCCAATCCTCTGAAAGAAATTCTGAGGCTGATGTCCCAAAACGTGGCTGCCAGGGACCCAAGGCTTTCTATCTTTTTGATCTGTCACCCCTAATGCATGGTATCCATCCTCAGGTTTGCTTTATGGCCCACTATGAATGCTGGAGCGCTAACCATTACATCTGCATCCCAGCAATTAGAAGGAAGCAGGGAGGAGGAAAACATAAACATGATTGCTGTATTAGTTTTCTACTGCTGCTGTAACAAATTACCTCCAACTTAGCGGCTTAGAAAAAAGCACACACAAATGTATTACCTTACAGTTTTATAGGTTTAGAAACCTGACAGGGGTCTCACTGGAGTATCATCAAGATGTCAGTAGGGCTATGTTTCCTTGTGGAACCTGTAGGAGACGACCAATTTCCTTCACTTTTCCATCCTCTATAGGCTACTGCATTCCTTGGCTCCAGGTCCCCTCCCCCATTTTCAAAGCCAGCAGCAGTGGGTGGAGTTCCCACACTGGGGCACACGGAACTCTTAACTCTTCTCCCTCCTCTTTTCATTTTCAGAGATCACTTTAATGACATCGGGCCTGCCCAGGTAATCCCGGATGCTGGTCAACATCATGAATGACATCTGTAGCCTAAGATAACATATTTATAGGTTCTGGGGATTAGGACAGGGACATCTCGGGGAGCATTCCACACTTGCCTTCTGCAGATTTAAACATCGTAACACAGTCTTCTCAAAAATCTTACAATATTCTATGATGCCTCCTATCTGCAAGGAAGGCAAACACAATTTTTTCCCTTTGACACCACAGAGACCTATTCCTAAGGAATAAGGGAGAGGGGATATTGGATAGGCAGTTAGCAGTGTCTGATGCAAATACCTAGCTTATGGAGCCAGAACTACCCCTGGACCATTGTGGTAGCATCTTAATTTGTTGGCCTTACTCTAGACGATCTGTGTTGTCCACACTCCTGCAAGGAAACTCCATTATGATTAAGACAAATTAGTGTTTAAAATCTCCATTAGCCTTGTATTTTCTAGGGGGCCAAATTCTGTAGCTGGATGCTGAGGGCCTTTCGCATGCTGGCCCTAAAGTACCTTTTCAGATTATTTTCCACCTTTGTCACTATATAGATGAGCTCTGGCTCATTCCATTCCCCACTATTCCTTGAACATACTAAGCCCTTTCACATCTAAGTACTAAACAGTTCAGTTCTATGATGCCTCGATCCCCCTGCCTCTCAATTCCTCCATCTGTTGTCTTCCATTGATGCTGTCCTCTACCCTACCTCAACCACTCAGCCCAAGGGCAAATTCTTGACCTTATCATTACAGATACGTGTAACTTCTCTAGAATGCTCAACATCCCATTCATCGTATTCAATTAGGAAAGAATGAAATCCTGAGACCTGGGATGGGGATGTCTGTGTTGATGTAATTGGAAATCTAGAATTCCTAGGTTACCCCGGACCACCTGAACCTGCAGTGGTGACTCCTCCTGGCATTTTATGGGGCGCCTGGGTGTCTCAGTCGGTTGAGCATCCAACTCTTTATCTCAGCCCAGGTCATGATCTCAGGATCATGAGATTGAGCCCAACATAAGGCTCTTTTCATGAGATGAGCCCCATATCAGGCTTTGTGTTTAGCACAGAGTCTGCCTGAGATTCTTTCTCTTTACCCCTCTGCCCCTCCCCCAGCTCGAGCACTTTCGTTCACTCTCTCTCTCAAATGTGTGTGTGTGTGTGTATTAAAAGTTGGCATTATGCCTTTTTTGAAGACAATCAAGAGGCCTTGGCTTTGCAAAGGATTGCATGCTTCCTACATGACCTATAGACAGCCATGGGGGTGGTTAATAAAAGATGCCTTTTGTTAATCCTAAGGTAAAGGTGATGGGCGCCAACAAGGAAGTTGCTTAACTCATAGGACCAAAAAAAAGTCAAAGATGGGTGATCAGGAAACTGAAGTCAAAATCTTTTCAACAGTTTCTGGAATAGATCCAGAACCCACTGACTGAAGGAAAGGCTAAGGTCCCATGAAGAAAATTAATGGAACACAGCAAGTATATATGGAAATAATACTCCCAGTTCTTCCCCCAAACGCAAAGTGATAGAAAGAAAGTCCTTTGTTAAGAAAAGGGACCGAGTAGGTACACAGAACCTACAGAAACACACAGAACACACAGAAAGCTGAGAACATACAGAAAGCTGAGCCTTCATGGCTACCCCACTGGAGTGGGGGCTTTGGGGACCAGGGAATATATGGAGTTTTGTCCCAAGTTCAAATTACAGTAACTCCATTTATTCACAGACCTACCCAGTGATCATTTTTCTGATAGTCAAATGGATGATGAGAACTTTATAATTGGCAGGAGGCACACATTGGCTCCTTGGACTGTGGAGTAAGAGTTACCTAGTGAGGAATCTAAGGAATCCTCTAAATCATATTCTCTAGCTGAAATAGTAAATCCAAACAGTACTTTATCCCAGGGGGCAACAGCAGAGATAACATATCCTCAAGACCCAAAGAATGCAGGGGTGATGATCCCCATCATCTCCCATTTCATTTACCATTCTGGAACCTACAAAACCCAGATGGACTGTGATGGATGACATGATACACAGAAAATGTGACCAAGGAGTAACCCCAGTTGCAGCAACTCTGCCAGATGTGGGATCCTTGCTAGATATACAGCCTTAAATACACGGCATTTAGAAAGCCACTTATCCGACAATTGAGTTCTTTTCCATCCCTATCAAAACGTAGGATTGGAAACAGTTTGCATCCATGTGCAACAGACAAAGTACACATATATAAATTTGCCCCAAAGATACCCTACTTCTTTAATACCATCTAAAATTACCTACACAGCTTGGACATTTCATAGACCAGTCCATTATTCCAGTCTATGGATGGCGTCTTTGTTCGTCCAGCTGGAGGAGCAAGAAATGGCAAGTATCAGAAGTCTTAATAAGACATATGTGCTTCTGACAGCTGGAAATAAATATTACAAAGAATTAGGGGACCACCATACCAGTGAGGGTTTTAGGGGATCAGTGTTTTGGATCATGCTGGAACTCCGCCTCTGAATTAAAGTACACATAACTGCATTTGTGAGCCTTGTGCTGCTAAAAAGGAAGACATGCCTAGTAAATCTCTTCACATTCCACAGGCAGCATTTTCCACTTTTAGGATGCTGCTCTGACCCATTTATTGGGTAACATAGAAGTTCTCCAGCTTCCAGGGAGCCCTGGCACGGGAATTGAGACCACACTGCCGGGAAAACCAGCCACTTGGCCATATGCTGCAGGAGAACCAATGATACTAGATGTTTCTACTGCTATAAGAAAAGACATCATATGGACTTCATGGCAAACTTGGATAGAAGAATCACAACACAAACTTGTAGGGATCTGGAGCAAGGCTATGCTTTCTGTAACAAATACCTATAATTACTTCGACACAACACTGCTCACATTGCTACTGGACCCTTTTAGACACAGAGAATTGGACATTAAGTGACCATGTGGCCAGGATGACCCATTACGGACTGGATTCTATCAACCAGCTGTAAGAACTGGGGGGAGCCTATGTTTCTTAAGGTCAAGAGGCCCCAGGAGCAATTCACTGTAAGCTGGAAGTGGTACACCAAGATCAGGCATACACAGTACTGAAGGCACAAGCAAGCTTCCTGAGCAGATGGCCCAGACCCCTGGGTCATCTGCCATTGCTGCACGATGTCTAGCTCTGACCCATGCCCCATAACCTATGGCTGCATGAGATAGAGGATTCCTCGGCAGAAGATAAAGAAGGCTAAGTTTGGTTCACGGCTGTGCTGGCTCAGTATGTGGTCACGAGAGAAACATGGGCTGCTCTAGAAGGTGGCACCAAAAGACAGGGGTGAGTGGACCTTCTCCTAATAGGTGGGATTCAGGTGGAGAACCCGTCCACCTGCTTTGTGTGGAAAGAGAGGTGGTCAGACGTGAAAATACACATGGACTTGGAGGCAGTGATGATTGACTTGGCTTACTAATCAGAACATAGGAAGTCTGGAAGATTTGGGAAAGGGGGTCAGGAGAAAGGTCATTTGAATGGGAATATGGGAAAACTCACAAAATGTGAACATCTTTATTGCTGAATGTGCCCACAAGAGGGCATCCACATGGAATAGACATTAAATAACCAAGTGGACAGAAGAATTCCTCCAGCCACTATAAACCTACCCCAGGACCAGCCTAACAGGCTTATTAACGGAGCAGCAATGATGCTATTGGATGGAGGCTATTCATGGGCCCAGGAGCATGGAGTACTACTCAAGAGTGCCGCTCGAACTACTGATGCTGCCAAACACCCAACCAGTCAGTCACAGAGACAAATAGCCACCCCTTGATATGACCCTGTGGCTAGAGAAGACCAAGAAGACACTAGTGGCAAATTTATTATACCAAATCTCTTTTATGCTGGAAGAAACAGCAATTCCTCTCCACAGAAAACCCCCAAACCCAGTATGGGTCCAAAAGGCCTTGGCCAAGAGCATAGAGAACACTTGATCTATAGCACAAAATGCCACATAGTATTGACTTGTACCAAAAAACTTTATATAAAAAGAGGTATGGCAAAGGGCACATGACCATTGGATCAACTAGTCCTTTCATATACTGTAGCACTCCAATCTACCGAACTGATAGAGCAGTAGAACGACCTTTCAAAAGTGTAGCTAAGGCACTGGCTTGGAGATGGTACTCTGAATGGATGGGGTGCTATCCTCCAGGATACAGTATATACCACAATTCGAAGACTACCTTATGATCCCATGCCCCCAGTGTGTAGGGTGCATAGGTCTGGGCACCAAGGAGCCTTGCTTACCTGCACTCCCAGTGACCCACTTGGGAACCCACAGTTCTTCCCCACAAATGTAAATGTCCCTGTTTCCAGAATGGAAATCAACCATGGAACACATTATGGCCCCATTAAGCCCTAAGCTATGCCTGTCACCTGGTCACATTGAGCTCTTTGTACCAAAATACCAGCAGTTGAGAAAAGAGGTCACCAAACTAATAGAAGAAATTGACCTCAAACATCACCAGAAGAAAAGGTGGTTCTTCCATAAGGGAAAAGGGAAAACTGTGTTGGGCAACTAGGTGATCCAATATTGCATTCTTGGTACTTCCCTGCCCAATTTTAATGGTAAATGGACAAATGCAACAGCCAAATCCCGAGAACAGCTTGATCACCCAAGAGCCAGATTACTCGTATATAAAAATATGGGTCATACCACTAAGCAAGCCTTCTACATAAGCAGAGGTGTGAGCCAGGAAAAGAGTATCTAGAATGGGTTTAGATTAGGGAGATGATGAATATCAATGGCAACCTCTAGACCAGCTACAGAGGTGGGATTAGTCTCAGTAACTTTCTAAGTCTGCCCAGAAAACCAAATGGAGTAGAATCCTTCTAGCTCTTTCTAGAAGTAGCAAACTGAGTAATACAAGCAAGCAGTACAAAGGGTGAACTGTAGTGAATTCTATGGAATGTTATCTGTTACCTCCCCTTAAGTCTAAGCACTCATTACCTCAGATTCTACGTGTAATGACTGCTGCCATCTCACAGTGAGGTCCCTGCTGGAGAATTCCCCTCTCCCAAAGGAAGCTTCCTTGCCCAAGTCTGTGTCTCTTCCCCAGAGAGATGCCTATAAATATCGCCAAAGGTGCACAGATGCCCAACCCCCTTGCCTCAATCTGGGACCACTCTGAAGGTTCCTGTCTCCCTGTAAGATTGTCTGAGACCCCAGTTGCCACAGTATTACCGTTCACCCTGTCCTCTGCCAAGTGCTCCCTCCCTTCCTTTCTTCACAGATGTTTCTTCTGAAAGAGGTTATGGCTCAGCAAACTTCCTGAACATAGATCTCCAACTCAGAGTCTATTTTCTTGGAACCCAATTGAATTTGGCAAAATTTTAAAACCCTAGCTAAATCCAATTCTTCACTTAGTCCAGGCCTGAACCCATGCAATCAAAGATAGCCGGAGAAAAAGACTGTAAGCATGCCAGCTGGTCTCCTGACTCTCCTGCCTGCTAAACTGCATACACGTCCTTCCCTCTCCCCAGAAATCATTCTTTTCTCCCCTAAACCACTCTTTGTTCATTCTCCAGGACAAGTATTTCAGTGTCTCCTCTAATTTCCCACCTCTCCTCTCTCATCCTCATTCTTGGCTCATCAATCTTGCCTCCTACTATCATGGAGGACAAATGAAGCAATTAAAAGAAAATCTGTGAAAGTTCCAACCCCAAATCTACCCACCTACTGGAATAAGAATGAATATACTCTACTTTCTCTGTTATAACTGTAGACAAACTATCCAGACTCCCAGCAAGGCAAATCCCTCCTCCTACATGCTCCGTGCTCAATTTCCATCTTCTCTTGACCTCCCAAAAACATTGTTCCACCACGTCTCCTCTCTCTCCTGTATGACCAAACTTCCTCTTCCCCTTAGATCAATTGCAACGTTATAAAATATGCTGATATTCCTCTGATCTTAAAAAGGAAAAAAAAACTCCTTCTGTAATCCAATTTCCCCATCCCACTACTGCCTTATTTTTCTCCTTTCCTCAAACCTCAAAATTCTTCAAAGAATTTTTGAAAGACTCCTCTCCTAGTTCTTCCTAATATCTCTCTCCCATTCTTTCTTTTTGTAAATTTTTATTGAGATGTAATTTATATACCATAAAACTCGCCCATTTAAAATAGGCAATTCAGGGGCACCTGGGTGGCTCAGTTGGTTAAGCGACTGCCTCCAGCTCAGGTCATGATCCTGGAGTCCTGGGATTGAGTCCCACATCAGACTCCCTGCTCAGCAGGGAGTCTGCTTCTCCTGCTGACCTCTCTCCTCTCATGCTCACTCTCTCTCTCTCTCTCTCAAATAAATAAATAAAATCATTTTTTAAAAATATAAAAAAAATAAATAAAATAAAATAAAATAGGCAATTCAATGGTTTTTTAGAATTCACAGAGTGGTGGAACTATTAACACAATCAAATTTTAGAAGATTATTATCAGCCCAAAATGAAACCTCCTACCAATTTGCTTTTATTCCCTATTCATCCCTGTCTCCTATCCTCCAGACCCAGGCAACCATCAATCTACTTTTTGCCTGTACAGACTTGACTATTCTGGACTTTTCATATAAATGGAGATCAACACATGGTCTTTTAACTACGTTCTTTCACTTACCATAATGTTTTAAGGTCCATCCATGTTGTATCATGTATCAGTGATGCATTCCTTTTAAATGTCCAAGTAATATCCTCTGGTAAGGATGAAACACATTTTATTTATCCATTCATCAGCTGATGGGCATTTCAATTTGGGACGATTATGGAAAATGCTGCTATGAACATTCATGTAATAAGTCTTCGTGCAGACATATGTTTTCATGTCTCTTGAGAAGATAGGAAGAATGGAATTCCTAGGTCATGTGATAACTCCATGATTAGCTTTTTGAGGAACTGCCAGGCTGCTTTCCAAGGTGGCAACACCATTTTGTTTTCTCACCAGGAGTGTATGAGGGTCCCAATTCTCCAAATCCCTTCCTTTCCAATTCATGTTACTATCTATCCTTTCTGTTATATCCATCCTAGGGAGTATAAAGTGATAGCTCATTAGGTTTGGGTACATTTCTTTGATGGCTAACAATGGTGAACATCTATATGTGCTCCCATATTTCTCAAGCACTTTTCAAGTTTCTGTCCCCATCACTTCCCTGAAATGGCTCTTCACAAGGCCACCAATGACCTCCAACTGCTGTCTTCAAAGGTCATTTCTCAGTCCTTATCTGTGTTTACCTAGCAGTAGCTTTTGACGTAAATGAAAACTCTATTTGAAACACTTCATATTCTTGGCTTCCAGGACAACATATCATCTTTGTTTCCCTCCTCCGTTTCTGGTTGCATCTATTTATTTTCTTTTCCTGGGTTGATCTCATCTCTCTGACTTCTAAATGTCAGATTCCTCCAAAGGGCCCATCTACAATGTCTTCTTTCTCACCCTCTGTCTTTTTACGTGATCTCATCTATGATCTACATAACCTCCTCTAGATTCATGACTTTAAACGACATCTACATGGTTATGAGACTCTATATAGGAATGATGACCCTCAATATTATATTCTCTTCAGCCTGGATCTCTCCCCATATATTTAAAACTGCCTATGTAACATCAGCACTTGGATATTTAAGAGGCATTGAAACTTAACATTCCCAAACTGAGTTCCTCTTGTTTTTCCCAAAGCTAGTTCCTTTCCTTTCTCAATGTATGGCAACTTACACAGGCTTAAAAATTGAAAGCTCTTCTTGATTCTTCTCACTCCGACCTCTCGTGTCCAAAGTACGGTGAACCTCTACGGCTCAACCTTCATGATCAATCTAGAATTTGACCACTTGTCCCCCACCGCCACTATTCTGGTTCAAGTCACTACCATCTCTCACCTAGATTGTCAAAATAAGCTCCCAAACAGCCCTCCTGTTTCTGTCCTGGACTCCCTGCAACCATCTCTCAACACAATAGCCAGAGTGCTTCTGTTAAAACCTAAATCAGAATATATTTCTCCTTACTCAGACTCCTCTAATGGTTTCCCATCCTGCTTGGAGTGAAAGCTGGAATCCTTACGGTGACCCACAAAGCCCCAAATTATCTGCCTCCTCCTTACATCTCTGAGCCCATAGTCCCCACTCAATCTTTGCATTCTGGGCATTCTGACCTCCTTTCTGTCCCTCCAAGACTCCACGTCCATCCTTAGCTCAGGCCTTGGCTCCTTCTACTTCCTCTGCTTAAAGCATTCTTACCCCTGATAGTCATACAATTAGTTCCCTAACTTCCTTAAGAGCTTTACTCAAAAGTTAACTAACAACAAAAATTTCCTGTCCCCCACCCCACCTAAAATACCAGTCCCCATCCCAACATTTCCTATCTCTCCTGCCTGCTTCAGTCTTTGTCATTACCACATATCGTATGTAAGTTATTACATATTTTAATTATTCGTATTTCTTATTTTCTGTCTCCCTAACTAATACTGAACTCCATGAGCATGGACTCTGATCTGCTCATTCACCCGATACATCCTAGGCAATTAGAAAAATACTCAGCACATAGTAGGTACCCAATAAATACTCTCTGGGAAAATCCCTTTGCCTCATCCTCCCTCCTTAGAGTATCTTCCCTCCTTTTCTCCACCCAGAAAACATATTTACCCATTTAGACAGAAATTGAATATTACCTTTTCTCTGCATCTTCCCTATTTTGCTGACTTCGTTTCCCTGTCAGAGTCAGTGGCTCCTTCCTCTATGCTCCAAGAGCATATTATATTTAACCTCTGCCATTGTACTTAAAATATAGCTTTGTGCCTTTCAGTTTCTAATTTTCCCACAAGATAATGAGTTCCTGTAATGGAGAATCATCACCTTATTTTTTTTTTAATCAGCCTTGGTGCCTGGCCTATAGTAAAATTCAATAAAAATGCTGAATGAACCACCAAACATACTCTGTCTTCTTTCCACTTCCTCCCTCCCCTTTTCATGACCTCGTAACACTGCTCCAAATTCTGGCTAACTGCTCTGCTCCCAAATTACTCATGAACCCCCACTCTGACCAGACTTCATACATGGTACCTGTTCCCAGATCGTCCCCTTGGCCATCCCTACCTCTGATCAGACAGTTATTTCCTCAGGGTTTTACTAAGTATCATAATTTGACAAACTAATAAATGCCTAGATTCCCACCAAGATTTAATAGATCAACTGTTGAATATTACACTATAAAGTTACCACATATCTTTTTAACCCAGGCAACTGGAACAACATGCTGCTGTAGGAAGAAATTTGAGGATCAGAGACCCAAGTACGCTATTTGAAGGTGCTGTCTGACGGCTTCCTGACTCCTGCGATTTAGAAGGTTCTAAAGGAAGAATTGCTTTGAGCATTATTGATCATTCACCTCTGGATGAATTAACTTATCAGATTATTTCCTGAGAACAGAAAAGTTTGGAAATTTTTAAATTTTTTTTGGCGGGGGGAGAAGAAAAGAGAGGGACAGAGAGAGAGGGAGATAGAGAATCTTAAGCAGACTCCATACCTACTGTGGAGCCTGTCATAGGGTTCGATCCCAGGACCTTCAGATTGTGACCTAAGCTGAAATCAGGAGTCAAACACTTAACTGACTGAGCCACCCAGACACCCCAGAAAGGTTGTTTTTTTTAGAAGAAAATAAAGGAGAAGAACAGGGACATACTGCCTATCTGAGGAAAAGAGAGGGTAGTTCCACCAAAAAGCTAAAATGAGAAGCTGGGTTATATCATCCCCAAAGATAGACCCAGGGGTGTTCTGGCTTCCTTTCCAGCCACTCTACTTTGGCCTTCAGTAGGCTCAATCCTAGGGAAAACCACTGTCCAATAAATCGAATACAGAAATGGCCCATTTAAAGGAAGAGGACACATACTATGAATTCTGTAAAAATGCCTTGGAAACCAGAGAGCATATTAATTCATACACACACACACACACACACACACACACACACACACATTCATTGAGCACTGAAAGATCAAAGCATCTCCAAATTTGAGTATTGAGTTTGAGTGTTAGGTACATGAAAGAATCAGGCACCAGGGTTACAAAGAGTAAAACAAATCCTTAGTCTGAAAGGAACTTAAAAGTCTAATAAGGCAGACATCATTTCAAACTAGTAGAGTAAGTACTAGATAATAGAACGTAGAAACACATTATACTACAGTAGCAGCACTCAGTCTCATTAGGTAGCTCTGGCTATAAGAGAAACCATTACATAGTAGGAAACAGTTGAGGTAGGTCCTCAAGGATGAGTAGGAGTAGGAAAATGGTACAAGAAACAGCATATAAATGGCAGAGAGTCACAGAAGCACCTGGCTTGGGTGGAAATATTAGTCATATGATAAAGCTGGATTATAGGCTTTGAAAAGGTGTATGATGGTAGATAAAATTCAGAGAAAGTAAGGGATCCAGTTATGAAAGATCTTGAATGTCCTTTTAAAAGTTGTGGACTTTAACTTTTTAGACAATGATGAGCCATTTAAGGATCCTATGCAAGGGATTAACACATGCGGAAGTTCACTTTTGGAAGATAAGTCCAGCTACAGTATGGAGAATGGATTAGAAAGTAAGGAAGACCAACTGAGAACTGCATTATCCAAGCACAGGTGAATGAGAGTCTGAGTTAGGTAATAACAGTAGATATGGACAAGAATGGACAGTCTACACACTTCACAACCAATTGGCTATGATAGGGAAGAGTCGTGACTGGCATGGTCAATTGTTTTCACTCATCTCAAGAATTTGCTGATACAGGCAATACTGAATGCAGAGAGTCTTTCCTTGGACAGTTCTATTTCTGAGTTGGGGTATACGGAGTCTGATGTTCCTGTCAAACACCCAGGTAGAAGTTTGGAAGACAAATGGAATATGGAGAGTCAGTCAGGAGATAGATCTGATTTGGAGACTTAAATTTCAGAATCACACCAACTTATGACATAGGTGGAAGCTGGTTATAGGTAAATTGTCCAAAGGGAGTATGTTTAGAGACAACCCAATACACTCTGTTCAAATGTGCAGACTGGTTGAAAAGAGGAAGCCAGGCAGAGACTCAGATTATATATGGAGACATGAAGAAAATATAGAGTTCTCACAAAGAAAAGAGAGGAGAGTTTAAATGGAGGAGCATCGAACACAGAGAGAGGCCAAAAAAAAAAAAAAGATCTTAAAAGGCTAAAAATGTCTGTTGGGTATCAAAGTATACAGGTCATTGAGACCTTGGTGGAAACACACTTGGTGAAGGAATGGGGACTTGGTGAGTGAAGAAAGACATCCAGGGAACAAAATTTAAGGTGAAATGGACTCTCAAAGTTGTGCGAGGGCACAACTGCATCTGGTAGTGAGTATAGCCTTAAATCTGAAACCCTAGGTGCCTCTTTTGCATTACACTGGTCCTATCCATGCTGAAGAGTAAATGAGAAGGAAGGGAGTAGAATCAGCAAATGTAGTCTCACTGCTGATCTCCACCCTCATCTCCTAGAAATGACCCTGAAAAGTAGGCTTCAGTTACCATAGTTTGTCTTATCTGAACCCCAATACAGGACTCATTCGACTGGCCCAATCCTGGACATCTAATTCAAGGGCAGCTAATCCAAACCGTCAGCATGCCAGACTAATTATATTTCCTCTCCTGAGACTCTGAGCAAGGAAATATCACAAGAATTTATTAGTTGACAGTAGAACAGAAAGTAAAGAAAACTTATATTTTAGAGGCCAGAACAACCATAATGGGCCATATTAGGCCAAAGTTATGGGAAGACTGACTTCTAAGTAAAGCTAAGGAACCTACTGGTAGAGAGAGAAATGGAATCCAGTAGTAGAGAAAAGTGGGTCCACCACAAAAGGCAGAAGGAATCACCTGTCTCTACAACCCCCTCACAGAGCTTTTCTTCCCAGTGCAAAACAATTTTATATTAAGCTCCTTTTTCCTCAAATTATTTTGAGTTGAACACCTCTCTTCTTTGAAATCAGTAGAGCCTAAAGTTATTTTTAAGGGAGCGCCATCTGCCAAACAAGCAAACAACCAAACAAAAAAGGTAAGGCAATACAAAACAGGATTATGTGAAACAAGGGCCAGTTGAGGTCTCTGTGGAGGAACGGGCTGAGATAAGCTTCTTTGACTAACTTGACCAGTTTGTTCATCTTACAGACTGCTCCTGAAACTCTGCACTGAGAGACAAAATGTCCACTGCTTGCCCAACTCATTTGGTTATTTACTAGGTGATTTCACTAGGGTCTTCGTCTCCTTACCTACAAAATGGGGATGTAAACATCGACCTACTTGTCTCATGGAAGAGACAGTTCTATTGAAAGATCGTGGATCTTACTGAAGAGTAACACGTCAGGTGTTAATAATGCGACTACTCTCAATTTGTAGAAGTAATGGTTTCCATTTTCTCTGGAATAAGATCAGTCCAGGATTTCCTAAATGGTGCTACACCCACCCCCATCTCACCTACCTGCCACCTGTTTCTGTTACAGTGCTTGAAACCCTTTGTTTATTCTGTCACTGCTATCTTTCACTTTGGGCTGAGTTTTATGAATTCCCAGTAACTGAATAATTAATAAATCTCACCTGAAAAAGCTCCACCATTATTCGTTCACCTGAAAACCTTTTAGGAATGATCCCTGTGAGGTGGTTGTGGCCATAGCAGTAATGGAAGTGGGTGCAGTTGATAAGATTAGTAGTAGTTCGGCCATGTCTACACTCTAGGAAATTATATGTGGTAATCTGAAATTGAGCTTAACTCTTACTTCCTTATGCCTTACCAAGAAGCCTGTGTTGACCCTAAAGGGGAGCAGATTTTGCTACCCCCAAATATTTCTCTTTGGCATAAGGATATTTTGATCCCGAGGGAATCAAAACCCAGAAGATTCAGGAAAAAGTCCATTAACTCCCTATCAATTGCCTAAATTTACATTGGAAAGGGGGGTCTCTACCAGGAAGACAACTATTATTAGAGATATCTTTTCACCTAAAAACTAATCTGTGTAACAGGGCAATCACTGTTCTCCCAACATCTCCTCTTGCCTTCCTGGGGAGGTCTTCCCACCACCTCTCATTTGTCTTCTCAGACCCCTGCCCATTTCCTTATTCAGAAGTCATATAAGCTTCACTTACCTATTTGTCTACTGAGCCCTGTAACTTTTTTTTGGTATGGCCAGGGGAGATGAGAACGGTGGAGGGGCAGAGGGAGAGCAGTAGAAAGAACCTTAAACAGGCTCCATGCTCAGCATGGGATCCAACTCAGACTTTGATCTCACAACCCTGTGATCGTGACCGGAGCTGAAATCAAGAGTTGGATTCTTAACCAGCTAAGCCACTCAGGTGTCCCTTGGGTCTCTTAAGTTCACGGGGCTCCTGTATGTGTGGCATAAAATTTGTTCTTCTCATGTTAATCTGTCTTATGTCCATTTGATTATTAGACCAGTCAAAGAACCTAAAAGAATAGAAGGAAAACTTTTCTACCCCTTCAGTTGACAACCATGAAGGGAACTGCGCTGGCCAGACACTTTGCCTCAGGGCTTTTGCTGCTGAGATCCTGGGAGACCTCCAATAAAAACTGGCAGAGGTAAGAATTCTTAACGTATCAGTCTTCCTGATCTCTACCTGCAGGGTCTGGTGGAAGTGAGAGTGATGGAGTTCTTTTACCTTTTTCTAGATTTAGATTATCAGGAGAGAATTTGTGTGAACTAGTTCCTTGGGTATAGAAACTCTGGTAAAGCTCTGTTATGAGTACTCTTGTTTTCTGCTGATGACCACTGTTTTCCTTTGTCTCTGTCTTTTGTGCCACTTGTCATAAGGAGGAAAACCACAGGGTATAATGCAGGCACAGGTCTGCATTATAAGCCTGCTGTTCAGGCCAGTCTCACAGAGTGGTGAGTTCACCATTCTCACCAGACCACTATCTGTTCAGACAAATTTTGCTGTGAGTTAATGTGCACACGAGGTAAAGTCTATTGCTAATGGGAATATCAGAAGCAACAACCACAAAATTGGTGAGCACAGGTCAAGCACTTCAAAGCTATTGGAATGTTCACCACCTAACTCAAAGCCTAAAAATATAAATTGGTCACAGAACAGGTTAGACTGACACTAGGTCACCTGCCAACCTCAAGACAATTTCGGTGCAATGAGGTACACTATAAAACACCACACTATTCCCAAGCCGGTGGCATAACCCTCTAAGGTATTAAGTTGGCCCTGAGAGACTTAAATAAAGCTGATAATGTACACATGAAAAAAAAAATCAAATGAGGTATTCCTCTATACTTATTCTATGTCTCGAGAGCTCAGCTAGTGAGAATATGGTCTCTGGTCTCTGCGACCTTCAAGGTGCATGTACCAGTGTGCACTGGATGGCCATTGGGAAAGACTGGGATTCCTAGCAGCTATAGCTGGTTGATCAGAAGCACAGGAAATAACCTGGACTTGTGACTGGTGTCTGTGTCAGCTATCAGGAGAGTTTTTCATAGGTGTCCTAGTCCTTTAAGATGCCTCTTGCATACATAAAACGGCTTATTGGTTTGAGTTACTATTGAGACTAATAGAAGATTCTACTTCTCAATGGGTCCTTTGAATTGGCTATACATAAAAGAAAAAAAAAATAGAGGCCTCTCATTCTTAACAATTGTCTTATTGGTACCTTGGAAGGACCAAGTTAAAAAATGAATACAAAGGAATACAGTGGTTGGCCTTAAAGACTCCCTTAATAAGATGGAAGAATAGAAATGAGATTGAGAACAAAATTAAAGTCCGTATCTAAAATAAATTCCCCTTCTCCACCCTCTCCTACACCCTTTCATTCCCCCAACTCCTTGTCCCTGACCTCTCCCTGATGTTTTGGATCTCTGGGATCCCTGTTTAACCACCTTTCAGAAATCCAGCCCCATGGCCTCAGCAAAGTCTGCTAGATCCCCAAATTGTTCCAAGTTCTCCAGAAAATCCCTTAAATATCCAGTTGCCTGTTTTGACTTCCTTTGAGATTTACAGAAAGCACTAAGAAAGAAACAAAAAGAGAACTCCAGCCTGATCTCCAGGCCCAGAGTTCACAAGTTCCTCACGTAAATTCTGAGAGCCAGGAAGTGAATGTAGCAGAATTTGAGACACTCTGTAAGGCTCCCTTGGCTGTCCCTTATAACTCCTCCTACTTTGGGGGGCTCTAAAATTAGGGTCTGTCAGTTCAGTCCTTCCTATATCATGTCATTTGGACCCCCAACACAAAGAAGTTATGTTCCCTAGATAGCAACAGATCTTCTAAATTATAAAGCCCTTTTCTTCCACTTTCAGAAGACCCTACCAAATTTAGAAAGGAGTTAGCAAGATTAGTGGCCATTCACAACCCCATACCTGGGCACCTAAATTGGCTGTTAAGGAGTGTTCTTCCCCATAATTATACTGTAGTTATAAGACAAGCCAGGTGGTCCCTGGGGAAAACCCAGAGGAAACAAATGGCCAGAATTTCCCCCAGACATTCCTTCAAATGACCAGAAGATATCTAAGCTGGAAGTTGACACTCAGGGGCCAAAAGAAGCTGCAACCCCCCTCCCCCACCACCACAACCACCATGTCTAAGGTTGAGTCATGTACTTGAAAGAAAGAGAAGATTCAGAGACATGTGTTGAATGTCTTATACAGGTTTTCTAGAGGCATAGTACACTAAACCCTGAAGCTTCAGGAGATAGAAATCTTTTCATTCCACCTTAGTAAGATATTTCCTCCCTGATAAAAAATGGAAAATCCAGAACAGTGTAGTTGAGTGGGCTAGTCAACCTCTAAGCATTATAATAGAAGCAACTACCCAATCTGCAGAAAATAACTTAAAACAAAAGCATAATGCTGACAGCAACCAAAAGTCCACTTAGACCCTTTCCAATGTGCCTTAGACATTTGCAAATATTATAAAAAATCAGACACTGGAAGTACAATTGTCCTGCACTTAAGGAAAAGAAGAAAAAATTAAATAGTGATTACCTTTGAGGTTAGGAAAATAGGTCCCCAAATCTTCATCTTGGAGAAAACTTGGATACTTTCTCTGTCCTCTGTGATATAAATTTTCTATCCCCATCTTATACAGGACCTGAGTCATTCTTTAAAATGCAAACTTCAAGGAAATGTTTCTTATGGGGGGGGCGGGGAGTATTTGGTAATTCGACAAACAAAAAATCTTAAGTGTCTTCTCCACAAATATTAGTAAAAAGCTTTAGCCACCTGAGTAGAACTTAACTCATTTCAACTGCCAAGACAAAATTTGATGCAGCTGTTCCTTTATAAACTAGTGAGTTTTGTATTATTGTACCTGATTCATGGTTAAAATTTTAGAACAAAGCCTGTAAGGTATCAGTTTACATCTGTCTGGACATTTGTGGTCTATATATAAATATGCTGTAGATGTATGATGTCTTTTTATGTACAAACAGTATTGCTGAAATTAACTTGTAAAAGAGCTCTACTTGGTTCATTTAAAAGAAAAACACTTGTAAGGACTGGGTATTCCAAAACTCTAAAAAATAACTATCCCAAATGTTTTTCAAATCTGCATGATCTGAGATAATCTTTGGCAAATAAAAGCTAAAAGAAGTTTGTTGCTTTAACTAAAATAGGCCTGTCTCTGAGTTATCAATGTTAAATATAATGCAGGTATGCAACTTTTATTCTAGCTGGGTGTGCTAGTCATAAATTCATGTTATCTCTTAGAAATTTTGCTAGCAAGGAAAGTATCTTGGGATGATGGCTGACTTTGCCTAATGTCTCATTAACTATTCATGGGTAGTCTAAACATAACTGTAAGGAGTAAGTGATTTGGAATGTTGTAAAATGGGGTAAAAGTTCTTAAGTGAGCTTTTTCAGTAATAATGTTTTGTGGCATGTGTACTTAAAAATTATTTCCCAAATATTTTTGGTAACCAGAAATCTTAACAGTTCTTACAAAGTTAAGTTAAACGACGGAAATTCATTGAATATCTAGATCATTTTGAACGAAATAAAATATTGAAATATTAACTACTGAATAGAGGTTTATCTACATTTGGCTTCCAATTACAAAGGAACTAAAAGACAAAATTGGGTCTGTTGGTAAACATGTCTTATGCTTCATTGAAAGATTGTACATGAAAAAGCTTATGTTTCTAGAAATTGTGAAATGTATTCGTAAAGTTGCCAATCTAAATGCTGGTGTAGTAGGCTACAATTGCTGATTTCTTAGCTTTCACTAGAAATTAAGCTTTCTAAGAGTTAAGAATTTTAATTAATGTATGAAATTACAGCTACAAGATATAATAAGGGAAGCAACTCTGCATATAAGAAAAGAGGACTGTGTTTTTGACTGGGAAAAGGTCTGAGGTCTGAAGACATGGAGATGAATTTCTGTTGAGGGAAATGAAAGTGATCTTATCCTAAAGTAAAACTGGTTATTTCAGAATTCTAGGAAAGAGAAAAATAAAGGTTAAAATGTTATCCAAACCGGGAAGAGAGAAAGAGAAAAAGAGAGAGAATTTTACTTGGCTCAAATTGAATTGTTATTATAAGGAAATTATTACCAAATCTTTAATTACTTAGGAAAACAGATTCTTAAGTAATCTTGGATCCTAACATTAAAAGAGATAAGTTTTCCTCAAAACTATGTAACCTTCTGTATTTGTCTTTGAAATCTCTCATTGTTACTTTAGTCAAACAGATTATTCCACAATGATCTATGATCCTATTAAGTCAAGTGTCCAAATTTTTGATATTTTTGACAAACTTCCCAAAAATCAAATTCTAAATGAAGTTTTCTGACCTCAAACTAACTTTGGGATTTTGTTGAAGGTCCCTGAAACCTCTCAAAAGATTTCTGTCTTTGTAAAAACAAAGCTATTAAACTAATTTTGCTTATTAATAAGTTAAATTATGTAGGAAGCATTGTTCATGAAGAAGTAATACTAAGTGTTCTTTATGTTGTATTTGTATAGGTTTATGTATAGTGTTCCAAAAGTCATAAAAACTCTTAAATTCTGCCATGTCCTGGTATAATGCTAATCAGTCATAATTCTAGTCATTATCTTAAAATGTGTGTCAGAAATAAACAAATTTCCTGTCACTGCATTACAATGCACTCTCATCAGACATCTTAGGCCATTTTTAAGTCTTATCACTTATAGTTATTGCTCTACTTTGATGCTTTTACAAAAGTATTCTGGAAAAACTGATTCACCTTCAAAGACATTCATAGCAAGAACTCTGGCAAGCACGGGTTTCCAAAAACTTTAAAATCATGAAACTGAACTAAGTAAAAAAATTTCCAGAACTAATGGTAAAACTGGATTCATGCAGAACAAGAATTACTCCTGTGAGACTGAATGAACTGATAAGAATGATTTTAATCTTTATGACTTTTTGTTTAAAATACTGTTAGTTCCTTAATGTTTTGTTTTACAGACTTAAGCTTCTTCTTTTAAAACATTTTTAACTTAGAGCAACTTGGTAAGATACATCTTTGTGAGTGGAAATACTATAATAACAATTTCTCTGTCCTTAATCCCTCCAGAATTTAGATATTTAGTGAAAATTCTTTATGACAAATTTGTATAAGTTCAATGAGAATCTGTTCTCCTTGTAACAGAACACAATTGAAAACGTTAATTATATTATCATGACTTTGACTGGAATGACAGTTTTGAGAATGTGCATAGAATCAGATGTGCCAGGCAGCTTGAAGGAACTCAGGTTGACTTTATGGAACCATTAAAGTCTTTTTGGGAATAGAGCCTAGTTGCTTGCTTACAGGGTTCCCAGTCCCCTTCCACGTGAGGAAGAAAGGTTAATTCCCAGCACGTGCAGAACTTCAGGCTATTTGGAGAACCTCAAGAAGAGAGGAATTCACCCAAATTTATAGGTATTGCAGGCAGTCTGATGGCTTGGCTCCTTAGCCTTGAGAGGTTATAAAAAGTCTAATCTGAGATTCCTTATGAAAAGTTCCAGCAAAGCCGATTTCAAAGAGCCTATATATCCAATCACTGTTCTGTGTGCACTTAGGTAGACAATAAGGCCAAATTTGTTGAGACAAGGCTTATTTTGCAAATAAATTAGACTTAAGTTGGCTATCTCTGGTAGAAATAAGGGTGATTTTAGAGAGAAAAACCACGTTTCAGTATCATACCTTTGAGGATATCAGACTCTAGTGTTGTTTGTTGTCTTTTAGACTTTGTCTTCTGCCTATAAACTGGACTGGATCTTGAATTCTAGTATCCTTGTATCTACCGTATGATTCTCCGAACTTACATTTCTCGTTTTTCTCCCAATTTGACTTGGAATCATGAAGAACAAAAACTGCCCCCACCAAGGCCTTGAGGACTTGATACAAACTTCAGAGAACTTGTCACAATACGTTAAGTTTAAACAATATCCATGACTGCTGCTCTGTGAGCCACTCAGAAAGATCACCAGGACATTCCAACTGCAAACCAAGAGAATCGGTCAGATTGCCCCTGCCTGCCCTCCCTCTATCTGAAGATGCTTCAAGCTGGTATTTGGAAGTCTTCTTGACAGGCTACCCTCAGAACTCAGAAACTAAGTTTATAATCTGCTCCAGGCCTTATCCATCGCGTTTCCTTTTGTTTCCATAAATACGCAGTTATTAACTGCTTGGCTGTTTGCTTACACAAGATAACTTTGACAGCACACCTGTATACCTTACCCCCCAAAATGAGATGCAATTGTTTAACTGAGCTAACCCAGTCTCAGGACTGAAGCTGATCCAATGAGGGAGTTGATGAAGCAAACTACTAACTCAGCTTCTGAATTATAAAACTTCTTATTCGAAATTTCGGAGATGGGAGTGATGAGAAACAGATTCCACTACCGGAAAATATGTCTATTGGGCATAAGGATTATTTTGAGCTTGCAAAAATCAAAACACAGCAGATTTAGAAAGAGCTCTTTACCTCCCTTCAACTGCCTAAATTTACATTGGAAAGGGGGCCTATACCAGGAAGCCAGCTCGCACCAGATACCTTTTTAATCTAAGAAACTTCTGTGCATAACCAGGTAACCCTTGTTTTCCAAATATTGTCTCTGCCTTCCTGTAAAAGGCTTTCCTCCCCTTTCGTTAGGTCACAATGATAAACAAATTTCGATAACCTGGCTGCCTTTTGGGTCTCATAATTCTTATGGAAAATTATGTACGAAATTAATTTGCTTTTTTCGCATTCATCTGTCTTATTTTAATTTGCTTACAGACCAGCCAATGAACCTAGTAGAGAAGGGAAATTTTCCCACCTCTTCAACCCTTTTACCTTAATTTTTTTAAACCAGATTTTCTTCATCCCGTATCAATTTTTGATTTAATTTCTAAGCATCATAAATCTACTTCATTAACATATGTATTAGAATAATCTTATTATAACACATTTTCATGTACTACATGGCCCCCTACTCCCTGCCCATCAAGGCCAAGAACTGATTCAAAAGAAGGCTCAGGGTACTGTGAAAACCTGTGCGGCAATAGCGGGTTTTTTGGATTCTATTAGAACAGTGGATACATTTTTCCACTTAATATAGAAATGCACTGCAAGAACGGAGCATTTTTTTGAACCCTCCTTTGGTCAATACTGAGGGGTAATCTGTTGGTTTCAATGACTTGATGATGTAGTCTGTGAAGCTAGTCCTATGCAAACCAAGGGAACAGTCACATGGATAGTCACGGAATAGCTAAGAGGCCAGCCACCTTTGGCCTATGACCAACCGGCTTTTGTGGGTGATCTGTGCACTCCTAAGTCTTCTAACTGGCTGACAGTGGCAAGAAGAATGCCCTAGCATTTAGCACCAAATGCGATGTTCTTAAAAGAGCCTTGGCAGTGCCCGGGACATTCTCTTCCGTGTCACTCTTAAAACAAATCTTTTATCCTGACTCGTTGAGCAACCGTCCCTGGCGAAGGCTAAAGTGGAGGGGAGGGCGTGTAACAGACTATTTCTGCTCCGCATTTATCTGTTCAGCAAGGTGAACATCAATAGAGCAACTGGGGCGATGGGACATGGAACCTTAGCACACCATTCTCCCTATTTTTGCCAACATTTGAAAACTACAATAAAAAGTTAAACTAGAAAGAAAAGGCAGCTTCTTCAAGATGCAACTTTGGGGTTCAAGGAAAAGGGGCCCCCCAAATATTTTCCACCACTTCCAGGCTGATGCTTTTCATTTCACAGTTGGAAATAAGACTAGGAAAATAGAAAGACAAACAGAAGTGAATAGGGGCTAGAATTCACATGCAGATGGAAACTACTGAAAGCAGATCCTTGAGAGAGAGAGAGAGAGAGAGAGAGAGCGCAGCAGGGTACCTGGCATCTGAAGGGAGAGAGAGCAAGCCAGGGAGAGAGAGCCTTGAGAGACAAGAAACTGGGAGCCCCAGAGACCTATTTTATCGGCTTCACAGTTTGGCCATCTCACCGTCTGCTGCAAAGGGCTCTATGGTGGGGGCAGTCTGGTGCTTACTGAGATCCCCTCTTCTCCCATGAGCTTGTAATGCTGCCCCATCCCTGACACAGTTATCCTCAGCTTCAGAGACAAAGTCCCTCAGTGGCTTTTGACCCCTGCCCTCTTAATAATATTAGACCATAAAGTTGCTTAGCACAGAGGAGTTGCCATGACGACGACATCCATATCTCTGTAGTAGTGCCAGCACAGAGACCCGGGGGCTCGGGTACATGGCAAAAGGACAGCTTGCAAGGAACAATGGAGGGAGCTGACTGCAGATTCTTTTCATGCCTAATTACCCATAAGCACATGGCACAATGGCTTATTTAACTCTGCCTTGGCTCAGAATGGAGACAGGTTCTCATTCCAGTTGGAAAGGATTCCAGCCCTGGCCCTTGCCTCCATTTCGGGGAAGGGCATGGGGAGAAGCAAAGTGAGTTATTGAAATGCATAGATCTTGCCTTCTTAATTATTATACATTTGGCCATCTTTCCTTGCCCAGAGCTAATTATTCCAAGTCAAGAAAATCATTCCACCAAAGATTTAGTTGCAAGCTAAATGCTGACAACCAGCGTTGGGAGCAACTGTTTCCTAAGCCTTAGCAAGGCAGAACACCATTCTTTCTCAGAGCTGACCCAGACAGTCAGAGGGTAGAATGACTTATTAAGTCCCCAGGATGTATAAGGTAACCCTCCTGCCTTCTTCCTCACTGTTCCAGGAACCCTAGAATAGAATTCAGGCCTCAGCCCATGGAATTTTGCAGACTGTGGAGAAGCAGTCTTGCCAGGACCAGGCTGTAAGGTGAGCCCAGGCAGAAGGGACAGAATGGAAGTAGAGGCGAAGGAGATTCTCCACTCTGGGCTCGCAGGCTCAGGACTACACCATTTCCTCCACCTACATAGTGAGCTCGTAATTCACCAAAATCTCTGTGTAGTCATCAGAGAAGGTAGGAGGACAGATGAGGCTACTGGCTTATAGAAATTAAAATGGTGAGCACTTTTAGAGACCTATGCCACTGGTTCTCTGTCAGATTTTCTGCCACAGTGGCTAAATGTATGGTGCCAATTGATTACTAAGACTACCCCCAAGTCAATCCAGGTTACATTGCTTTAACCATCTGTTTGGACCTTCCCCTCTAGCTCTGACCCTTATCACCTTCCCACAATGTGATTTACCATTCATTATCTGATTCGAATAAAATCACAGGAAGAGAGTCAAGGCTTTCCAACTCTCTTTCCTGGTTCAGCAACACCCAGGGGGCCCAGCTGTACTTCCTCTGCATATCTCCACCTCAGCACTGAATGCACTAGAAGACCAGATTTTGGAACCCATCATTTGGAGAGTACGCAGAACACACTCAACATTCAACTACGGAGAGGTATTTGAGTTGTTTCCAATTTTTGATTACTGTGAACGTTCTTGTAAATGTCTATCGATAGACATAAACACTCATTTCTCTGGAGTGTATACTCACTAGTGAATCACAGAATAAGAATGTTTAGCTCTATCAGACACTGCCAAACAGCTTCTTCAATGCCACTGTACCACTTTACTTACCAGCATTGCATTAGCGTTCCATTGACTTCATATTCTCATTGTTGGTTTTGTTAAGTCTAGCCATTTTGTGGAGGTTCAGTGGTATCTCTATATGATTTTAATTTGCATTTCTTGGGAAGTAATAATGCAGAGTGCTCTTTCCCACACTCATCAGCCATTTGGATACCTTTTTGGTACGGTGCCTACTGGAGGCTTTTGCTTTGAATGGAAAATTCACCCAAGTTGAAGAAACAGAAATGTGTCTGATCACCTCGGTAAGCAATGTGGTATTCTCTATGCTCCCTTTACTTGCAGTTCATTGACCTTCTTGGCACTTTAGTTTATTTATTTATTTTTTTTAAATCACATGTGGACCCTTTTTGGCCACTATTATTCCAATTTTTTTTCCTTCCCCAAACTCTCTCTACTTTTAGGTATAATTATGGGTGTACCTTATAGGCATGTATGAGAGAAAAGTTCAGGAAATGGCAAATTGGCCATTGTGGCTAAAGGATAGACTGTGGTCAGTTTGTGGTCAGTGATAAGGGTAGATACATGTAAGTTTGGGCCATATCATGAAAGATTCAATTGCCTAGATCTTTCACTGCTACTTCCTTCTTCTATTCAACTGATTTTTTTTTTTTCAATACTGTTTATTAACTATTTCCTTAAATGTAAGGTAACATACCATAGATACCTAGGGAATGCATAAGAATAAGTCACGGCTTGGCTCTCTGAAGGTTATAACCTAGAAGGGATGGTTTAGGATATGCCATAGAGCAAATAAATGAACCTGTAGATAAAACTCTATTACACTAGACTCTTCTGCAAAAGGAACCCAAATCCTCATGAGTCCTTTGAGGACATGTCAGAAACAAAGGCAGGTGAACGCACCCAAGAATGAGGGAGGAGGGAATCAGAAGTCATGTTAAGACTTTTATAAAACAGAGTCTCTGCACATCTCATGGCCTACTCATTCCTTTGCTTTCTCAGAATAAGACACTAGTAGAAATTACTGGAATTTTTAATCTGCCACAACATCCTGACCTAGCAAAGGACAGGGGTGCCTTTACTTCAATCTCAAATCAGATGGAGAAAACTGTTTACCTAAATCATAGAAACACAACTTCTACTGGAACACATTGAAAATGAAGTAGTAACAAAAAAATCTAAACTCCAGGCCCCATTCTCTGAAAAGTTTACACAGATCTTTCCATCATGACGTGATTGTGTTGAAGTCTGCGTAATCAGAGAGTCCCAAGGCATAAGCCATTCAAATGTGACATCTGTATTTTAGGGAAGAGGGAAGGAGAAGGACTTTTAGCAAAATTTACTAATTACTGTACTGCTTCAGGAAAGTAAACTTGGCAAATCCAGCCCTTCTTGGCATTAAACAGATGTCAACTTCACCATGGTAAATGGCTTCCATGACTCACTCTTGGAGTTGCAAGGCAGGCAAGGACTCACCAAAGCTGTCAGAGAGCTCACGAGGTCATTTGCGTCAACTCCTGCCCCAGGCAGCATGTTTCCTACTCACGCAAAGAGATGACCTGCTGGTTCCTCTTTACATGTTTCTCGAGAAAGTCCTACCAGCTCCCCCAGTAGCCTTTTCCAATCTTTTATTATTCCAAGATTCTACTTGTAAACAGGAGGCTATGCCTACTTGTTCTGTTCTCTGTGTATGACCAATACTTACTCACCGTCCTCATAGTAACAGAGGCCATGGTATCTCTCAAAATATATTTCTGGAAGGGTTGCAATAGGAAAGTGTCTTCTCACTCTCTCAGTATCCAAGCAAGCCTCAGAGCTATAGAGGATCCTTGCCTATCCATTCCACTCTCATGCCATCAGGCAAGAGGATCTGCCCCCAACAGATCAACAGAGCTCTTGTTTGCATTCTTCCCCTTCTCTTTTCATCTGTGTTCTCCTAGCCTGGGCTTATTTTAGACCAGGTATCTATGTGGACGCTAGAGCCGCCTGGCTAGTCTTTCTGTCTCCAGCCTCCCTTCCTCACAAGCCATCCTGTAGGTATATGCCAGCTTGATCTTCAAATCCTGTTTCCCCCTAAATATGCTTTTAGAAGAGAAAAAAAGAAACTAAGATGAAAACATAAAATAGCATCTTAATGACCTGGGGATAATAAGCAAAGCTTTAAAAAACGGGAACCAAAAAGGAAAAATAAAAATGGCAAATTGAACTATCTTAACATTGAGAACTTTCATTGATCAAAAGAAGCATTAAGGGAGTCTCTGAAAAGGCAAGCCACAGAGGCCTACATACACAACACACATACCTGACAAAAGAATCAGAATCAGAATATATAAAGAATTCCTCAACATTATGCTAAGCAAAGGAAGGCAGACACCGAAAAGAAAAAGACAGCGTGACTCACTTATATGTGGTGTCTGAAAGAGTCAGATACATGGAGGCAGACAGTAGAATAGTGGTGGCCAGAGACAAGGAGGTGGGAAAATGGGGAGATATTGCTCAAAGGCTATAAATCTTCCATTATGTATAATGGATAAATCTAGAGATATAGCATGATGACTAGAGTTAGCATGACTGTATTGAATAGCAGAAATTTGCTAAGAGAGATTTCAGGTACTCTCAACACACACACACACACACAGAAAACAGTAACTATGGAAGAAGATACATGAATTAGATTTATGGTAGCCATCCTTTCACTATGTACATGTTTGTCAATCATGACATATACCTTAAATACATATAATTTTAGTAAACAAATAATATCCCCTGGGGATAAAAATGGGTAGCCAAAGTTGAGAATCATTGCATTGGTTCACAAAATGAAGTTTGAAAAAGACTAATTGCTAAAGCTCTAAGAAAGTCCGTAGGTTAGTTACTAGTATTACACCCATGTTAATTTTGGATTTTAATTATCATAAGGTGGTTACGGGTTATTAATATTAGAGAAAGCCAGATGAATATCACATGGGAACTCTTTTCCATTTCTGCAAGTTTTCTGTAAGTCCAAAATTATTTCAAAATAAAAATGTTTAACAACAACAAAAAAGGATTCCTCCTCAAATCAAATAAAGATATAATTTAGATGTACAGTAGAAACATTTTTAAAAGGGTGCCTGGGTGGGTCAGTGAGTTAAGAGTCTGCCTTTGACTCATGATCCTGGGGTCCTAGAATTGAGTCCCGCATCAGGCTCCCTGCTCAGTGGAGAGTCTGCTTCTCCCTCCTCTACCCTCCACTGCTCATAATCTTTCTCTCTCTCACTCTCTTTCTCAAATAAATAAGATATTTTTAAAAAATGGTTAAGGAAAAAAAAGAAAATGAGCAAAAATTTAAATTTTTTTCAAGGCAGATATCCAAATGGCCAATCTGAAAACATACTTAAATTCGTTGGTATTTGGGAAAATGAACATTAAAACTACAAGAATTGCTACTGCACACCTTCCCAGAAAGGCTAAATAAAAAAGATAGAAAATACTGCCTTAGATATAGAAATGAAGCAACTGGAACTCTAAAACCTACTGATTGGGATTGAAATTAGTGCAACCACTTAAAGAAAACTGTTTGCCACGTCAGCTAAAGTTGCACATACATATAACCTGTCACGTGAAGGTTCTATCCCCAGGTCCACACCTTACAGAAATGTGTATATATTCAATAAGAGACATTTCAAGAACATTCATTCATTTGACTTTACAACTGACCCTTGAACAACATGAGATGGAGCTACATGGGTTCACTTATACATGGAATTTTCTTTATACAGTGCAGTACTGTAAGTGTATTTTCTCTTCCTTATAGTTTTATAGTTTTAGTATAGTTCCTTATAGTTTTCTTTTCTTCCTATAGTTTGCTTTTCTCTAGGTAACTTCAAGAATACGATGTATCATACAAATAATACAAAATATGTGTTATACAACTCTTTACGTCATCGGTAAGGTTCCAGTCAACAACAGGCTGTTGTAATTAAGTTTGAGGGGAGGCAAAAGTTACATGATAATTTTCAACTGCATGGGAGGCAGTGCCCCTCAACCCCTGCATTGCTCAAGAGTCAACTGCATTTATAATAAACAAATCCTGAAAACAACCAAGTATTCGGCGAGAAGCTAACAAACAAATGCGCTGTTATGTAATCACATTATGAAATACTAATCAGCAGTAAGTACCAGTAAAATACAACTATATGCAACAAATGGGTACATCTCAGAAAAACGATGTTGAATTAAAGTAGCCAGGCACAAAAAGAACACATTCTACAAAATTCAATTTACATAAAGTATAAAAACAGACAGAACTAATCTATAATGTTTAGATTGAGGATAGTGCCTTCCCCTACGGGGTATATGGCCCCGTCTTGAACCCTAGAGTAATGTTCTGTTTCTTATTCTAGGTGCTGGTCACATGGTTATATTCACTTGGTGAAAATTCATTAGGCTCCATACTTATGATTTATAGCTTTTTCTCGATTGATTATGCTTTAGCAAAAAGTCGAAACAAAGTAAAGTTCATGTATTTCTCCTACAATTCAATAATTTGCAAAGACTTTTGAGCTCTTCTAAAATAAACACTAATTTTCACACACGCAAACAGGCACATACACAAATGAATGCACACACGCGTGCAACACATGCATGTGCACACACACACTCCTTTGCATGTTTACTTATGCAATTTCTCTTTATTGAAACATCCTTCAATCTTCATACACCTGGCTTAGTAAATCAGTATGTCCCAATTTACAGCGAACGGTCCTGGTTTAAAGCTTTTGCCCTAGAATAACTATTAAAAGTACCTAGAATTGTTCTAGATATTTAAAATATTTCTCCTACTTTTTATAGTTGTCTTTACCATACTTAAGAGCATATATCTAGTGCCTTTTTTCCCCGATTCTTTCCAAAGCATCCAGCTTAGTTTTCCTAGAAATTGTATTTCATGTTACATCGTGTAACATGAAATGTATCTATATAAAAACAAACACAAGGGACACCTGGGTGGCTCAGTTGGTTAAGCAGCTGCCTTCGGCTCAGGTCATGATCCCGGCGTCCTGGGATCGAGTCCCACATCGGGCTCCTTGCTCCGCGGGGAGCCTGCTTCTCCCTCTGACTCTGCCTTCCACTCTGTCTGCCTGTGCTCACTCTCACTCGCTCTCTCTCTCTGACAAATAAATAAATAAAATCTTTGAAAAAAAAAAAAACCACAAATTGCAGAAACAGGCCTGGCAATGGACACTACTGGCTCCTGGGTACTCAACTGATGGAGAAGTGAGCTGGCTACCCTGGGTTGGCTTTGCATTGATATCAAGTAATAGGTGCTACAGAAGGAATGGGGAACCTTAGTCAATCTATCTAGTCAAGTGACTGGAGGTTGAATAAAAGAATTTCTACTACATACCTGTTTGTTAAGAAAACTGATTTGAGGGCGCCTGGGTGGCTCAGTGGGTTAAGCCGCTGCCTTCGGCTCAGGTCATGATCTCAGGGTCCTGGGATCGAGTCCCGCATCGGGCTCTCTGCTCAGCAGGGAGCCTGCTTCTCTTCCTCTCTCTCTACCTGCCTCTCTGTCTGCTTGTGATTTCTCTCTGTCAAATAAATAAATAAAATCTTTAAAAAAAAAAGAAAACTGATTTGACCTACAGCAAGACTCTTGGCCTCCTTCAATCTGAGTATGAATTTAGTCAAAGGTTTGAAAAAGGCTACATTGCTTTCTTGTAGACGTAGAAGTCAACATTCATCTTCAGAGGCATTTCTTGGGGCACCTGCCTGGCTCAGTCAGAAGAGCATGGGACTCTTGATCTTGGGTTTATGAGTTCGAGCCCCAGGTTAGGTGTAGAGATGATTTAAGAGGCATTTCTCATCCCTATATAGCCAGATTCTTAGTCCAAAGCAAATCACTAGGACATGCCTCATGCTGGTAGAACCCAGAGTTCTCCTCTCACCTGCCCTCCTCAGTGAGTTGCATGTTGGCATAACCGTAGGAATCTGCTGCCTAATCATTAGCCAGTCCCTTGATGAAAACACAGGGGGAAAGGAAAGAAACATAATGGGATTAGAAAAGCGACTAAATAGACTGAAGCCAAAGATGACATCAGGCTTCCGGGGAGGCTTAGGGGATAAAGAAATGTATTCAAGAAAGGACATTCCTAATTCATATTGCCTTGAGAAGATCTATCCAGCTTGATGCTAAATTTTTTGGCAGGGGCTCCACGTGAAATTTAGAGAATCCCTTTCCATTAAATTGGCTGTTCACATTATACATTTAGAGGGGGAAAAAAACCCAGAGATGGAATTCTACCATCTAACTGTCTTACCCAGCAGAGGAGACAGATTTACTGTTTTGTTTTGTTTTGTTTTAATCTGGCAATATCCGTTGTGTCCTGGTCAGGCCCATCAGAAACAGAGTGACCAGAATGTCTGGAAGAGAGGAATTAGATCAAAGCTTTCTTCCATCCTGGATGCCCTTGAATAAAGTATGGGATTACAAGTCTTATAAAGAATGGAATTCAATTAACTGATTCCTCTTACTGTTCTCCTAAAGCAACATTGACTGAAGGGATACACAAGCCCTAGGACACTGGCACATCACTTTACCTTGGTTGGAATGAATTATTTTTATATGATTATTTTACTGTGGTTACAAATACTTCATAATCACTTTTTAGCTGTTCCAGAAAGTCTCAGAACCTGGTCAGCACACTTGCATTATCATCAATGGAGGGAGCACAAGAGCACCAGAGGCAGATGTATGGTAGAAGAGAATGGAAGGGTAGTAGACCCCTTTTCTCATGAACTGCTTCTATCTGAATCCACAGAACTCTGACAACCCCACCCCAAAACCCTCTACACCCAGAACCCAATGGGCATCAGCTCAGTGGCTCCTCTGCAAGGTTCTGACCAATCTGCAGAAAACTCTCATAACGTCCTTTGGTAAATGTCCATTTTTGTGCCTTTACCTCTACGCACGGCACATTCCCATTCTGTATCTCATGGCCTTGGGCCAAGGGGTTGTAAATGTTTATTTCATATTCCAATAGTTTTCAAACCTAAAAACAGCAAAAACTCTGTTTTCCCAAATAAATAGATACGTAGATAAAAGAGGCCCACTCTGATTGAAGCAGGAGAGGGGTACAAATTTCCCATCAGCCCACACTTCCTTGTGCCCCCCACCCTAGCAGGCTCTGGGGACACTGTACAGGAAAACCCAGCTTCTTCGAAGACATTATAAAAACAACTGACAACAAACTGCCTGGCAGATGTGCTGATGGGAAGCAGTGTAGGGCCCCCTTCCTAGTTCCCAGAGCACTGCTTTAAACGGCCATCTGGAGACAATTAAGGTCAACAGCTCAGTAACCATTTGAAAATGTACAAAAGTCCTATTACCGCTTCCCTCCGGGAATAGTACTTGTGTTCGAGACACTGCTCTGGGTACCAGAAGAGGGGGGAACCAAATGCTGGAACCTTCTGAATTACACAAAAACATGACATAGAGAAAGGATGTGTCGTCCTCAGAGGCAAATAAATAACACTTCTAATAATCTGGATGGGACCTTCCTGGTGGATATCAGGTTTTTTGAAAAGCGGAGATCACAGTTCTCAAAGTGCAGAGTAAAAGCTCGCCAGCCTTCTCAAAGACAGGTGAAAAATAATACACCTTCCCTGGATGAAGGCAGGTAAGCGGCCCCCAGCCGCCCCCCCTTCCCAGCGACAGTCTAGAGGCGAACTCCTGCCTAACCCTCCCTCCCTAATTCATTCTTGCTAAGGAATCAAAGTGTCAGGAGGATTTGAAGGTCAGAGGAGGAACAAGAAAAATAGCTCACAACGTACCTGGAAAAATAAAGGGAGACTCTCTGCCGCAGCCCAACTTGAATGTGCTGGGAAAGGATGTGTGAGAATTGTGAGGGATGCTGTATAAAATCAAATTGTTCCTGCCTCCTCTACTCCCTGCCTCCAGGCTCATTAGAATCTAGCCTTTTTAGAAACATAAAGGTGGAAATAACAAAAGTATGGTCTTTTCTATAATTCTTCTAATTTTCAGTGAGAACAGTTACGTGATTTCATATCATGTTTATTTATTAGTTTTCCAAGTGGGAGTATTGGCAGAGGGAAGGCCTCTGTGTGGACGGGGACAAAGCAGACTCTGCGGGAAGGCAGAAGTCCCCTCACCCTTGGGAAAAAAGCCAAAGACACTGACATCCAATCTGTGGGTCAGTTTTGGCTGGAAATGCTGCTTTGCCTTTCTGCACACATTTCCCTGCTACCTGAGAGGGCTCCACGCATAGCTAGGAGAGCAGACACCCACAAGTCTGCAGTCCCCCAGAGATTTTACTGTGTCCTAACTTTGTAGCTGGAGACTGCATTAAGTATAAGCAAAAGGAAAACGTTAACTCAGTTTTCTTTTGAAAACCTTCCAAGGGGCACCTGGGTGGCCCAGTTGGTTAAGCGGCCTACCCTTGATTTTGGCTCAAGTTATAATCTCAGGGTCCTGAGACCTTGAGCCCCAAGTTGGGCTCCAAGCTGGGCATAGAGTCTGCCTGGGATTCTTTCTCTCCTTCTCTCCCTTTGCCCTGACCTGCCATTTCATGCATGTTCTCTCTTTCTTTCTAAAAAAAAAAAAAAAAAAAAAATTGGGGCGCCTGGGTGGCTCAGTGGGTTAAAGCCTCTGCCTTCAGCTCAGATCATGATCCCAGGGTCCTGGGATGGAGCCCCGTGTCCGGCTCCTTACTCAGCAGAGAACCTGCCTCTCCCTCTTCCTCTGCCTCCTGTTCCACCTGCTTGTGCTCCATCTCTCTCTGTCAAATAAATAAATAAATTCTAAAAACAAAAAGGCAAGCAGGTTACTTTCCTCCTTCTTTACCATTTTTTTAAAATGTGTTTTTTTTTTTAAGTGGGACAAAAAACTAAGTAGTATCATCAATTATTTTTCTAAAAAACTAGATTAACCACCTTTTAAGGTAGGTAGGAAAAAATACCCACACTGAAATACACATGCATACATACATATACCCACTAACCACAAAACCCCTTCACACATTTAGGGATCTTATGCAATGCAGTATATGCACTATTGTAAACACTGATTAATCTATTTCAAATTTTTCCCATGTTCACATAGCAAAAACAAATTTATTCCTTCATTTTTGATTGCACATCCTCAATGGTCAGTGTTTCTAGAGTTTTCAACAACTTCAGAAGGTATGAAAACTCTGGCGATATCTTTCCTATTAGAGATTTTTTTTTCCCCTAAAAGAAAATCATTTGTTAGCCAGAGCCTGGCTCTCTTCCTTTCTCTCTTTATTTCTCTGCCTGCAGTGTCCATACCTACTGTCTAGTCTTCTTCTTTCCTTCTTTGAAAGAAGAAATTGCTTTTCTTCACCATTCAATTGCAAAAGGAGAAAGACCATAGACGCATGGCATGTCCATGCCAACAGCAGGACACCAGTCCATCTTTTGCAATCACAAAAGCCTACTTCTTTATAACAGAGATGCCTTTCCTCCTGCCCAGTGGTTAGAAGCTGATGAATCTAAATACAGTGGCATCCTGGGACACCTGGGTGGTTCAGTAGGTGAAGTGGCCGCCTTTGGCTCAGGTCATGGTCCCCGCATCCTGAGATGGGTTCTGGAACGGAGCCCCACATCTGGCTCCCTGTTCAGCAGGGAGCCTGTCGCTGCCTCTGTCCCAGCCCGTCCTCCCTTCCCTACCTACCCCTGCTCATGCTCTCTCTCTCTCGCTCTCAAATAAATAAATAAAATCTTTTTTAAAAAACACGTTTAAAAAAAGTACATACATACATACAGTGGCATCCTTAGCAACCCTAACACTAGACAGGACAAAACTTCCTGCTTTTAAACATACACTATCCACCTTGAGTTTCAAATCCTAGTTAACAGAATCATTTAAAATATATTTAAACAGGGATGCCTGGGTGGCACAGTTGGCTAAGCATCTGATTCTTGATCTCAGCTCTCAGCTCAGGTCTTGACCTCAGAGTCGTGAGTTCAAGCTCCGAGCTGGGCTCCATGCTGGGCTCGGAGCCCACTTAAAAAAATAAATAAATAAATTTTTTAAAAATCAAATCAAATATATGTATACAGCACATAGCAGAATTTTAGGCTACAATATAAAATAACTTCACCCCAAGTACCTGAACCTGAGATCAACGTCATTTGGGCCTCAGTTCCTAGTGTTCTCCTCATTTCCTGGACTTGCAGGGTTGCAGAGCACACTAACACAGGGGTCTGTTGCCCATCTACAGCATTACCTCCTCTAAAAACAGCCAACCTAACACAGTGCAGCTTTGAAAGCTCACTCCATCAACCCTTTGAAAGTCCCTCTCTCCCTTGGAGTCCTGCTTCAATGGCCATGCGGTTTGCTTCACCTGCTAGACAATGGTTTTCTTAATTCTGCTAAGAACACCAGTGATAGCAAAAAAAAAAAAAAAAAAAAAAAAAACAACTTTCCTTTCCTTTCTTTGGACCTCTGTTGTTTTTTGTGTGGTTTTTTTCCCCAAAACTGAACAAAAGACCCAGAAGTTCTCTTCTAGCAAAACCAGAATCAAAGGTCTGAATCTAACTCTTCCATCAGCCACCTGAGCAAAACCTGAACTTCTCTCACTCATGACATACTCATCTCATGGTGGCTAGGAATGCTGTGGGAGAAACACACAACATGCTGGATACTGTGCCCATTCTTTGTGACTCCCATGGAGAGCTGGAGAGTCATTCTTTTCCCTTTAAACATGGTCTGGCCTTAGTGACTTGCCTTTAAGAACACATCTTTGAGGCCAGGTCCTAAGAAGTTTTTTAAGTTTCAGCCCAGGCCTTCTGGAGCAGTAGCTACCTGGGAGCCCTGAGCTACCATGTAAGATGTTCAACTACCTTGAGACCACTTTGCTAGAGAAACCACATGGACATATTTTGAGATTACACAGAGAGAAGAGATGCCTGTCCAGCCTGAGCGATTTCAGCCCACACGTGTTCTTGTCATCCAAACATTGTGGGGAGCAAAGAAAAGACTCAGGGGATCCCACCAAACTTCCCCAATTGCAGAGCCATGGCCAAATAAATGATCATCATTGTTTTAAGTCACCAAATTATGCAGCAAGAGAAAACAAGACCACCCGTCCAAGATCCTAAAAGGAGAGACAGTAACGAACTCATCTTTTTCCCTGGGACTGTTGAACACAGAGTTTCACAGGTGCCTATTCCCTCTTCATTGACAAATGAATATTGTGCTTGTTGGGAGGTCATTGTTGAAAACAGACACCAGCACTTACCCTGGACAGCACTAAGCTGAAGAAGCCTCCTTGATGCCATATTGATTTACATCCCATTTGGAAGAGCACCCTTCGGGTCTCTAGCTAGAATTGTCAAGGCCCCCTTTAGAGCTGTGGAGATCCAAACAAACCAGCCAGAGAGAAACCTCAGGAAGAATCTAATGAGGTTAAGACTTCAAGAGAATGCATAAGGACAACACTCATCATAATGGGATTTACCTGCGTAGAGATGAAGTACTTGGGCAGAAAAAGTAGACTTCTACTTTCATTTCCATGATACACAGTCAATGAATTTTACACCATACATAATATTTCCTGCCAAATCACCAGCAGCCTGACGCACACAAATTCCACTTAGTCGCCTTAATAAAACAGATATGCTAACAGCATCGTTGATCTTGGGGCTGTGGGCAGAGAAGTGCCGTGCTGCGTAGGCGTGTTTATACCTTCCTGAAACCTCTGATGGGACATTAGGTAATTTACAGGGATATGCTCATTATGATTTTCTTTCCCTTTCTTTCTTTTTTTTTTTTTTTTTTTCAAGGAGCTCAGTAAGAGTTCACTCTGAGAAATAAAGAAAGGAGAATTTCCAGAGGAAATGATGGTGGCTTTCCTTAAAATATTTACCAAAGGAAATCACATGCGAAGTTATTTTCCTCATGTGAACAGAATGTCTTCTGCACATTTACATTCCCCAGGCTGAGCTTGACATTCGCAAACATGAATTCATACATAATCCCAGACTCCCAAATATGCAAAATGGCATGTCAACAAACCAATCTTTAAAAGTTGGAAGGAGGGGTCGCCTGGGTGGCTCAGTGGGTTAAAGCCTCTGCCTTTGACTCAGTTCATGATCTCAGGGTCCTGGGATCAGGCCCCACATCGGGCTCTCTGCTCAGTAGGGAGACTGCTTCCCCCCTCTTTCTCTCTGCCTGCCTCTCTGCCTCCTTGTGATCTCTGTCGAATAAAAAATAAATAAAATATTTTAAAAATAAATAAATAAATAATAAAGGCTGGAAGGAGAAAATGAAACCCTAACTCTTCCATCCTTCCATTCACAATCCTCTTAAATGATGTTTTTGGTCAGACGATAATCAATTCGAAAATCATAATTAGGTAAAATCGTGTTGAATAAGAATATATAGAATGTTTAAGTTGGAAGGTAACTTCAAGACCATTTTTTATTTTTAAGAACTATAATTTCTCTTTAAAAAAACTCTGAAGGAGAAGTCCCTTATGTAAAATGGGTGATGAGTAGAGATGCTCTTGTTTGGGTGGGAGTTGAGTGGTGGTAGGTGAAGTCATTGTGGTCACTCTTGAAATTTCTCAGCAGAACCTATAGCAGGATAGGAAGTGGTTTTCACAGATGTAGGCCCACTCTGTCTTTCTTACAAATTAGACCTAGAGAAGTTTCATGGGAGCCCAAGGTCCCACTCCTTAGTCAATGGCATTACCAAGACTAGAACCCAGGACTTCTTAACCCTTCTTAATCCTGACAAGTTTGAACTTAACCTGCTGACAGTGAGCAGGTGGCATAACATGATGGCAATATATCCCGTACATGGCAGGACGGCTGGCCACCATGACCCTGAGGCAGGCCCTGCCTTGCTTTGCACCTTCACCTAGCCTCCATTTACCCAAGGGACAAGCCCGAGCATCACCAACCAATCAGCATCACTCAACGACATTGCCCCCCCCGCCACTCCAGTCAATACTTAGATTGAGTATTCTGCTTGATAACAACACTATTCCTACTAAGAACTCTGTCTTTGGTCATCTAGTGTTTCCTCTTTAACATTATCCTATACACCACCACTGACATTCATATGGATACGAACTCACAGGCTGGCTGACTCAAAGCAAACTCTAACAAGATACTCCACGGATTCCATCAGAATAGAGAACCATGCTCAAAACACATATGTTTCGGGGCACCTGGGTGGCTCAGTGGGTTAAAGCCTCTGCCTTCAGCTCAGGTCATGATCCCAGAGTCCTGGAATCAAGCCCTGCATCGGGCTCTCTGCTCAGCAGGGAACCTGCTTCCCTTCCTCTCTCTGCCTGCCTCTCTGCCTATTTGTGATCTCTGTCTGTCAAATAAATAAATAAAATCTTTAAAAAAATATATGTTTCCATAGGCTCAGCAGCATCTCAATTTTCCTAAAGAAAAAAAGTTATTTAGAAAATTACCTCTAATTTTACTGCAGATTTCCCAAGCAGATACACAGCTAATATAATCTCAGTCCTAATAGGTGTTCAGAAATGAAAACACAAGAGTTCTTGAGTTACAGTCTAAGAGATTAAAACAAAAATAAAACAGATGGAGCCACACCATCTGAACCTCATCTTCCTCATTCTCCATGGGTTTGATTAATGTCTTTCTGCTGCCAGTTGGCCAGAACATTAAGCTTCACCAGTCCAAACATTTGAGTAATTCTGGAGTTTTCTGCTAAATTTCTCAGAGTAAGCCAAACATCCACCCACCATACCCCAGACATGACTTCAGAAAATGTTTCCCCATTTCCAATCTTTGTAACAGCAGGAATCCTGGTTACAGCAACTTCTACCCACCATTTAAATGACTGGGTAGTAATGCATATTTCTTCAATCTGCAACTTATTTAGCACGTTAAGCCTTAAATTGATACAGAAATGTAAAGGCTAATGTATTTGTGTGCAGATAATGTTTATGAATAGGAAATAAAAAAGAAGCTGGTAGCCCCAAAGAAGCTTGAACTCAGGTTCCACTGAACGGAATGAACCATGGTCTTTGACCTTATGATGTTACTATGCAGTGTAACAACAAGATCAAGCAGGTAGGCTCTGGAATTGGACCCCTTACTATTTATGTGACCTCGGACAAATTAAATCTCTCTGTACCTCATATGGTAGGGATGAGGATTAAAATGAGTTAATAATAATGTCTGGCTCAGGGTAAGATCAAAATAACTGTTAGCTATTAGTTATTTTCCTCAGAGCCTTGTTTATCATAGATTTTTTAATAAAAATTAAAATGGCATTACTGTGTAAACCGTAATACATGATGGAAAGAGTACATGACCCAACAAATGTTAGTTGTTATTATTACTATTATTAAATCATAGAAATTTAGAACTGAAAGGAATTTTTAAGGATTAACCAGGCCAAAACTCTCACTTTAAAATAAGAGGAAACCCAAAACCAGAGACAGGAAACAAACTGTCCACAGTCACTCAACCAGTGCATCATAGGACTAGAATATCATTCATTCATTTATCTACTCATTCATTCATCTATTTATACATTTAACACTATCATTTATAGTTTTGGGTATAGGTTTCCAGTTTCTGGTATAGAATAAGGTGGAGAACAAACTGGGCAGAGTCTGTGGGAATTGATTCTTGGTCTTAGACTGGTGCACTTTCCACTATCATGCTTGTAGTGTGGAGTTGAACTAGGTCAAAAATAGAACTGGTAACAGGGCACCTGGGGGCTCAGTGAGTTAACCATCCAACTCTTTGTTTCAGCTCAGGTCATGATCTTAGGGTCGTGAAATCAAGCCCCACATCAGTCAGTGTGAAGTCTGCCTCAGATTCTCTCCCTCTGCCCTTCCCCCTGTCCATGCATGCCCTCTCAAAAAAAAAAAAAAAAAAATAGACTCGATACTAATCTGAAAATACTCCTTGAACTAGCTTTATCTTCTTAGATAAACAACTTCAGCTCTCTGTGCCTCGATTTATTCAAAGATAAAATGGGGAGATTGCTTTAAGGCCATTCCAGATATATCACATAATCGTTCTTTCTATGAGCTGGTCTCTTAATCACTTATCTAATTCTTGATCAATTATAAAACACTGTACTCATCAAAGATTCCCATCTCCCAGAGATAATGAACTAGCACCTGTTGAGAGTTTACTGGATAAGGTCAGACCAAATTTCTTTTTCTATAGTTAGACAAGCTCAGATAGTAAAAAAAATAATAATAATAATAATAATTCCTCCTATTTCTGAAGCAAACACCACAATTTCACATGTTCTGAGATGCTTCACTAATTGTAAAACACTTGAGTTATTCAGTGAAGCTGTTCCAAGGAGAAGTCTGCAAACCCAGGTAATTAATTAGAATGACACTGATGACAACACAAGCCTTGTAGTTTTCAAGGGAAACAGTAAATACTTACAAAACACCATAACTTTTCTGGGGTGCCTGGGTGGCTCAGTTGTTAAGCATCTGCCTTCAGCTCAGGTCATGATCCCAGGGTCCTGGAATAGAGCCCTGCATCAGGCTCCCTGTCCGGCAGGCAGGAAGCCTGCTTCTTCCTCTCCCACTCCCCAGGCTTGTGTTCTGTCTCTCTCTGTCAAATAAATAAAATATTTAAGAAAAAAAAAAAACCTGTGAAAACTTTTCAGATACTCCTCATTCAAAACTATCTGGCACTTCATTGAAGAATAAGGCAGTGATACTCTCAGACAGGTCTGCCATCTTACAAACCAAAGCGTGTACAAAGTATTTCGCTTTTACAAAATTACAAAAATTCAAGAAAAAATTTTAAGAGTTCGCATTTACTTGTGATATTTCAGAGTTAACGTTATGCCAGAGAAAAACAACTTCATTCTAAACTTCAAGCATCTGTGGTTAACGGGACTTACCGTTTAATTTAGGGACGAGTATCACCTGTGGTAAGCAGTTTTCCAAGATGGCAGGCAAACGATCTCCACTGGTATTCATACCCTTGTGTAATCCCATCCTCCTTGGCATGTGGGATAGTCCTAGTGGCTTGATTCTAATCCATAGAACACATCAAAAGCGATAGAATGTCACTTTCATGATCAAGCTGCAAAAGACTAATTTCTGTCTTTCTATATTCTATAGACTTCTTGGTCTACATTCTTTGATGAAACAAATGCCATATGGGAGAGACTCACATGGCAAGAAACCGAGGGTTGGATCTAGACAACCATCCACTGGGAAACTGAGACCCTCAGTCCAAAACACATCTGTGCGTGTGCACACACACACAACCAAGTAAGAGAATGGAGTCCTGTCAATAGCTGCATGAACTTAAAAGTAGAACTCCTCAAGTTGAGCCTTGAGATGCTGGCAACCCAGCCCACACCTTGACTGAAGCCTGCGACAGACCCCGTGAGAGGACCCATTAAGATGTGCCCAGATCCTTAACCAACAAAAACCATAATATCACCCATGTGTGTTGTTTTAAGCTGGTAGGTTTGGGGTAATTTTTTATACAGCAATAGATACCTAAAACATCACTGCAGACCACACATACACACACATACACAATTTTAGAAAAATCAACCCTAGTCATCTAAGGTATTGGGTCTCTTCACGTATAGGCTTGACCCTATTTTTTGAGCCAAACCAGATCAAAACAGTAAGGACACTGAAAATTTTATATCCTTCTTTCCCAATAGAATTGGTCTAAAACTGATTTCTCTATAAGCCTGGTATCTTCTATCCAGAGTGAGCTTCAGACATTACCCTTTCTGGGCTTTTCCCTTAACCCTTGACATGTGCATGTAATTCCTGAAACAAGAATTCTTTACTCCTTATTTGACCGCCAAAATAGCTGAAGACAGATTAAACACTGGGCATATGGCCATGCCTGATCTTTTCCTGTCCCCTCTCCTGGGGAGCTGGAACTGAGCTCTCTACCTCTACCCACATGTGGAGACCTGTCTGAGATCCTTGTCTGTCGGAAGACCTGCTCCCATCCTGTTTCTGGCTGTAACTGGAAAGCAGCTACCTATCTGATACTGGAGAAAGAAAAAGAAAACCCAAGCTAGGTAGTTTTTTTTTAATCTCTGGAAGGGATTTTTTTTAATCTCTGGAAGGGATTTTATTGATCGTGTTGACCTTCCAAAAGACCACCCAAAAAATGGATGGATCAAGCATGGCCAAGTTTATTGGAACTCCTGCAGGAAGAGAGCCAAGTGTTTCAAATGGGGTCATTAAAGGAAAGAGTCATAAAGTTTAAGGTTCTGGGGTTCATTTTTTTTTTTAAAGGCATGTCCTGGAAGGCATGAAACTGGTTGAGACTGGGCAAAGTTTATGACCTAGTAGCTTTGGAATGGTCAGGACAGCGAGTTAAGCAAGGCTCTTAATGAGCCTTGATGAGCAGCCTATTAGTTTTGTTTGGTGGGGGAGGGAGGGACTTTTAGGTGGAATTCACATAAAATAAAATTAGCTATTTTAAAGTAAACAACTCAGGATAATCGTAATAAGAGGCTGTGCAACCACTGCCTCTACCTGACCATCACATAAAGGGAAACCCACACCCATTCAGGAATGGGAAGCAGTCGCTTCCCATTCCCAGCACCCCCTAGCCCCCACCACCCAGGGGTTTCTGGATTTACCTGTTCTGGGTATCTCATCTAAATGGAATAAAACAATATATGACCTTTTGTGTCTGGTATACTCTGCTTTGCTTTAATTAATTACTTTATTAGGTCAACAGTCTTACCCGCTAAGGGCAAGTATTCCTTGGAGTAAGTTATGTTCTTCTTGGCCTCACTATTGTGTAGCACAGAAATACGAAAGTATGTTGGATCACAGAATTATCCAGCACAGAGAAAGGTTTTACTTCTCAGACCCCTATTTTGGTCATTGTTCATGTTTGTGAACACGATCAAGCCAGATCTGCAAAGATGCTTGATGGGGCTTCAGACCTCCCAAGCTTTCTTTTGCTTTTTGTTCTAGAACATCATTTCTTAGATCATTTGACTGGTACCCAGGAGCATTTAAGAGTCTAGAGACCATATATTTGAGAACTGCAATTAGGACAAATACTCAGAGAAGGAATGTGACTAGAGTTTATAGTCCGCTTTCAAGCTAGAACCTAAGACTTCCCAAATTAAATCCAGAAAAGAAATTCCATCCCTAATCCAAAGAGAAGAAAGAACTAGATATGGGGGTATTGACCAATCAGTATTAACCAACTCATGATTTCTTTGATCCCTAGATGTTGTTGTAACACTGAAGATACTAGAGAAGTCTATAAAGACATAAGTTAAAAAATCCTCTCATAGGACACATTTCACCTCAAGGGGGCCAGTATTACATATTTACCTTAAACCACCATTTGTCAAATTTCATGGACCTCTTAGACAAAAAGCTCTACTCAGTCTCACTGATGCATCTAACTCTCCTGTTCTTCCTTAAACCACACTTGGGGGATTCTCATAAAATGTAAAAGGAAGGGGTTTAAAGACAGAAGAAGGCCTTCTGGAGTACTCCTTCAGGTGTTAGAGGCTTTGAACTTTAAATGAGACCTAGTTTTTCTCCTTAATTTAAATTATCTAAAGATCTCTTTTTCTGGGGCACCTGGGTGGCTCAGTCGTTAAGCATCTGCCTTCGGCTCAGGTTATGATCTCAGGGTCCTGGGGTCAAGCTCCGCATGGGGCTCTCTGCTCAGCGGGAGGCATTCTTCTCCCTCTCCCACTCCCCCTGCTTGTATTACCGCTCTCGCTGTCTCTCTTGCTCTGTCAAATAAATAAAATATTTTAAAAATGTGTGTACATATAATAATATATATATAATAAATTGGGTGTGTGTGTGTGTGTAATAAATCTCTTTTTCTTAGGAGAAAACTCCATGGTCCAAGATAAAACCTAGTTGATGTCAGAGACTATCCTGAAGTCAAGCAAAAGTTTAGCAAAATGACAGATCTACGCCCAATCTGTGGATAATGTCGTCAACAGACTTTTTTTTTTTTTACTACAAATTCAACAGCAGATATTAGGGTCCATCCAATGATCTCTTTTCAGGAAAAAAAATACTCCATTGCGATTATCAAATACTATTAGAAAGTGTTGGACCACTCATTACGAGTGGCACAGTATCAGGAGTTGATATTTGAATTTGAAATTCAAAGATCATCAGTTATGGCTAAATCAAAAGAACTTGCAGTTTAGCTTTAGGTAATGAGCTTTTCTCATAAGGTCTGGGAAAAAAATGGGAGTGTCCAAAAAAACACCATTTTTCCCTAAATCATCCCAAGCTCTATTTCTTTCTTTAAAAAAAAAAAAAAGATTTTATTTATTTGACAGACAGAGATCACAAGTAGGCAGAGAGAGAGGAGGAAGCAGGCTCCCCACTGAGCAGAGAGCCCGACGTGGGGGGGCTCTATCCCAGGACCCTGAGATCATGACCTGAGCCGAAGGCAGAGGCTTTAACCCACTGAGCCACCCAGGTGCCCCCCAAGCTCTATTTCTAAGAAAATGTGATTACAAAGGCAAGTTCATACAAAACATTCTAATTTTTTTCTATTAGTCTTCCTTTTATAAGGTGAAGTTCATCTTTGTGCTACCAGAAAATCCAAACATAGATTTTGTTTAAAAGGTATCTTAACAGCTTGATTCTTCTGATTTTACTTTGGAAAGCTAAAAATCCCGATGGGATACCAATGGGGGAAAAATAATGATCATATCCAAAAGCAAAAAATAGTTAGAAGCAATATATTTAAACTCACAAGAAAACCTAATGATTATGAGAAATGTAAGTTTTATTGACCAAGGGGGAAATTTTTATCAAACTGATTCAAAATATGCCCCAAAAAGTTAGATATTTAACAGAATATTTTGGTGATGAAAAGGTAACCTCTCTTATGTAGACACAGAAGAATTCGGTCATTTTTTAAAAAGAGAACCCAAATCCTAGTTTTATTTTGTATATATATTAGCCATACAACAATTTGCAGTAAAGAATTCAGGAAACTTTACTTTCATATTTTTTTTAAATAAATCCATTCACACTGAGCCAACTTTGTAAATATTTTTTTTTATACAATTCAGTCTTTCCTTCACCTTCCTGTTGCCTTATTAACCTAGCAAAGCTTTTCTACCTCAGACGGTTAACATTTAGAGTTTGTTTGCCTTAACATTAGTCTTTTATTATTTTTTTTAACCTTTAAACTTTTTTTTTTAAGATTTTATTTATTGATCTGACAGAGATCACAAGTAGTCAGAAAGGCAGGCAAAGAGAGAGAGAGGAAGGGAAGCAGGCTCCCTGCAGAGCAGAGAGCCCGATGTGGGGTTCGATCTCAGGACCCTGGGACCATGACCAAAGCCAAAGGCAGAGGCTTTAACCCCCTGAGCCACTCAGGTGCCCCTTACCTTTAAACTTTTTAACTTAATATCTAACTTGATATATAATTGGACATATAATTATGTCCATATAATCCAATTATATGGACAATATGTCCAATTATATGCAAATAAGTAAACATGGAAATAGATTATTTCAACTAAATTTTTTATCAGCATATAAAATGAAACAATGTACGTGTGTGTGTAACTGAATTTACCATCCTAATAAACTAAAACAGTTTCCTTAAAAGACAAACAAACCATATTTATTACTTTGTTTCTCCAAAGTTATTGTACCTGCTATTATCTCAAAAATTTATATTACTTACTCTCTTACTAAAGTAAGCAACTTTTGTTTTTCCAGCTGTAAGAGAAAACTGGAAGACAGGAAACAAAAACAGTCTAGTTAATTTTTCCACACACATTTCATAGCACTTTGAATTTTAAGGTAGGAAAATAAGCATATATATTCTTTCACTTAAAGACATTTGCATATCCTGTTAAGGTACAATTATTTATATATAAAGTAAGGAGCAAAGGCAAAACGATATTTAATAACTAATAACTGCAACTTTTTCTTATTTATAAATTGCCCACATAGCCAAAGTTCATGTATTCATTAAATTAATATTAGCGTAAGGTTGACTGAAGATCTAGAAATTACAATTAAGCTAGCACATTATGTCCATATGATTTGCAGCATTACGAGAACTCACCAGATCAAGTCTTTTAAAAAAAAAAAAACTGTACATTACCAGTTCATATAATTAAATATGATTCTACATATAGAATTTTTGTTATTTTATTTTTTTAAGATTTTATTTTTAAGTCATCTCTATACTCAACGTGGGGCTTAAACTTACAACCCCAACACCAAGAGTGGTATGCTCCTTCGGCTGAGCCAGCCAGGTGCCCCAATATAGTCTTGTAATTTTAAATAATTTTTATAAACAATGATAACTTACTGAATTCTACTTACTAAATTTAGGTAAGAGATTTTTTTTTTTAATTTTTTAAAGATTTTATTTATTTATTTTGAGAGAGAGGGCGTGACAGAGAATGAGCTTGAGCGGCAGAGGGAGAGGGAGAAGCGGGCTCCCCACTGAGCAAGGAGCTAGATATAGAACTCCATCCCAGGACCCTGGGATCATGACTTACCTGACCGAGCCACCCACGTGCCCAGGATCTTTTTAATTTTTAGAAAATCTGAAATTGTGAGATAAAATCCAAACCTTATCTTAAGTGAAATGTTGTGCTAATATTGCATGTACATGTTGTTAAAATAAGGAAGAAGTAGAATTGTTTTTAATTTGACTAAGCCATCTGTTTATCAAGAGTATCAGGAATGGGGCTCCTGGGTGGCTCAGTCGGTGAAGCATCTGCATTCGGCTCAGGTCATGATCCCAGGGTCCTGGGATCCAGCCCACCTTTGGGCTGCCAACTCAGTGGGGTGTCTGTTTCTCCCTCTCCCTGTGACCCCCCTCCCCCCACTTATGCCCTCATGCATTCTCTCTCTCTCAGATAAATAAAAAATTGTAAAAAAAAAAAAAAAAGAATATCGGGAATATTACATAAGTTACTTTTAATATGAATTAATCTCTATAACCATATATGCAAAAAGCACACCTGTAAGCTCTCTTGGGACCTAAGAGGTCTCTTTCCCTGAGCTCAGAACCCTGTGCTGTATGGGCATGCTATCCATACAGCAAACTGTCTTTTGTAGTAAAGGGAACTGTGTTTCCCATGCCCTAGGCCACATCTCTCATGTCTTTCCCCACAGCAAGACTTACCTTAAGTGAGTGTAAAGACTCACCTCTCTCTGTTTCCCTTTTTCTCCTCATTCTCCCACTCTCACACACACGCATGCATGCACATACACACATCCCTAATCAGTGATTTAGGGTCTGATTGTGCAAACGAGCCCTCTCAAATGGCCCTGATTCTCCTTTCAAAGAGCCTGATTCATGTGGGAACCAGGCAGAGCTGGCTCCTTCTGCCTGAAGATGCCATTCCAGAAATGGCTCTGACACCTCGACTATCCTCTCAGAAACCAATGTCATCTTGAGCTACGTTCTAACCTGAGGATGGCAGCCACTTCTGCAAGCTTGGATCTCATCTCAAATGTTCTATTTTTATTTTCCTTTGCCAAAAATATCCCAACTCTGTCTTCTCACCAGTCTCCGCATCTACACCTGAAAACAATAGGAAGTCCTCTTTTCAAATACCAGAAGAACCGCCATATGCAATCCTACAGCCCTTACATTTCATAAAAGCCAAAGTTCCCTCCTACTGCTCCCACTGATGACTGATTGAAGAAAACATGGGCTGAGAGCTACTGATATACAGTTCCAACATCTACAGAATCTCTCTCAAGTTCTAGTCTTCACCTCCTTAGTATACATTGTCACTTAGAGCATCTACATAACTTAGCCTCCCAAGACTCTTCAGAGAAGGCATTATGATTTCCACTTTTATGGAAAGTGGAAAGGAAAAGCCAAATTCAAAGACTTTAAAGAGACTTGCTCAAATCACAATACTATCAAGGCCCTGGAGTCTGAATGTGGTGGAAGCCAAATATGACAGGACAGCAGATGTTCTTCTACTGCCTCTTCCCAGATGATTTGATGTTTTCCTGTAAATGAGTACCTTGAGCTTGCCAAGCTGGGCCCGACTGTGCCCGCCATCTTTCCCACAGAGAGCCAAGGGGGATAAGCTCCCTTTATGTGTGCACCCCCTGACCACCACAGCCCTCTCAAAATGGTGTTTTCTGTCCATTCTTCTAGAACTTGAAAAAAAAAAAAAAAGAAAGAAAGAAAATGCAAATATTCCTAAGAGTGTCCCAGTCATTGAAACTCACATTCAAGTATAAGTTGGAGAAGGCCAACCATGGGCCCACTGCCTATTTTTATAGAGCTCAAGAGCTAAGTGTGGTTTTTAGATTTCTAAATGGATGGGGGGAAAAAATAAAAGAGTAATATTTTGTGACATGTGAACCTTACATGAAATCCAAATTTCCATGTTCCTAAATAAAGTCTTATTGGAACACCTACGCTCATTCATTTAGGTATTAACTGTGGCTGCTTGGACATTACAACAGCAGAGCTGAACAGTCACCACAGAGGTTGTATAGGCTGCAAAGTCTACTGGCTCCTTCCAGGAAAAAAATAAAAAAACACACCGATCCCCAGTGTAAATGATTTCTCTGAGAGCCATTTTAGAAGCAAGAGTTTCTGTTTTGTTTGAGAGGTATAAGGAAGGAAGAAGGGAGGAGTGCCGGGATAAATGGATGTTTAAAACCAAGAGAAGTGGTGTCATGGTGAGGGGAAAACAAAGAATTCAGAAAGAAAAAGATTTATCAGCCTCATAATGTGGCTTAAGTCCACCGTAGGCATGGGAAAGAAAATGCCAACTATCCACTTTAATCAATCAATTCTAATACAAATAAAAGTGATGATAATAATTAACATAATAATAGCTAGTGTAGTAAAAACCACTTCATATGGGCTTGGCACTGTGCTGAGGGCTTTGCATGCTTAATCTCATGGTAACCCTTACCATGATCCTATGTGCTAAATACTAGCATTACTTCATTTTTTAGAAGAAATGAAGGGACAGAGGCCAAGGTTGCATAGCCTGGACTGAGAACCGACTGCATGAAGAAGGAAGTTCATAGAAAAACTCTTACAAATCCCTATCATTCCTTTAAAAGCATTCACTTCTGCCAAACATGCCAGTATTGATTACAAGAGTTATCTAGCTTTTTTTCTGGAATGGTCCTAGAGCTGGAGGTCTAGTCTTTGATTTTGATGACAAAGACTCCAGCCTTTGAGGGGGTATTCAATTTTACAAGTCATGTGAGGTTAAGTCCCATGAGTGATCAGGCTGGGGAAGTAATGGTCTGAGTTAAAAACAAGGTGTTCCTGTCACTTTGAATGGTGTCTTTCTTGGTGAGCTCTTTGCCTAACTTGAAAGACAATTCTAAGAGAGATACTGTTAGAGAAAGAAAAGACTCAATTCTTGTCCTTATAGGTCTTCCAATCAAACTACTCTGTAAGTCACTTATGACTTTAAACCACTGAAACTTTTTACCCTAACATGCCATTTCTTTTTTCTTTATAATAGTTGCATGTAAATAGCATATAATAAGTTGCATATAGTTCTTTATAATAGTTGCATGTAGAATTGTAGCCAATTCTTTTTCCTGGTGCAAACTATTCAAGCAGTCGTGAAAGACAGTAAATTTTGGAGTCAAAAAGGAAAGATTCTCATCCCTAGTTCCATCCCTGTTGGCTTGAGATCTTGAGCAACTTTCCTGAGCCTCGCTCTGCTCATCTGTTAAATGAAGATACCCAGTAACTTTCAAAAGAGGAAGTCTGGGGGAGAATTAAGCCTAACATCTTAAAGAAATTGATTAAAGAATCAATTTCTCTCCCTGTCTCTAGAATGGTACTAGTTATTTATCATCATTGGGACAATTGAGAGAACACGGTCAACTCAAATCATTTTCCATATGCTGTGGTTCGCACACAACACGGTACCAGCTGAGAAAGACTGCCGGCAGACTCAATCGAATGTAGATACAGTAAATCAGTAATAAATCAGCATAATGTGGGGCCCATGGAAGGTGCTGGGTACTACCAGCTTCTTTGCCTCTCTACAGCACATTAGAAAGAACCTGAGCTGAGGTTCTCATCAAAGACAACAGCAGGGCCCTTCCACACTGTGGTCCTCAAGGTCAGCTTCCCGGCACTCCTGTGTTCCAGAATGGTCATTCTTTTCCTATAAGAAGGCACTCTTGAAGATGGATAGGAGAGGGATACTGACTGGAGGAGAGGAGAGGGGAAAGCATTCCATCAGCCATTTCACAGGACCTATCTCCTTTTCAGCTAAGGAATTAATGGAAATCACACTGGCAGCTGTAATGGGACCGGGATGACCATATAATTACTCCTTCCCTGAACTGGCAGCATCTTCCCAGCACTTCTCCCCTGAACTTAATTATCTGTGTACTTGTTTCTTTCCCCTTCTTGACTTTAAGCCTCTGGAGGGCAAGGCCTAGGAATAGTGGGTTTTTTCAACCCTGTATCTACAGTGCCTAGCACAGAGCAAATATCAAGATGTCCCAGATGAATGAATGAAGGAATGAATGAAGTGAATGAATGGTTTCCAAGGAAAGCCAGAGAGGCAAACAAGCAGTGGAGCACACCCCTGGCCTTTCGTGGAATTTCAGCTTATGGGGCACTTCAGGAAGAGGATTCTTCCCAGACCCAGGGCGATGAATTTCACCTCTCTGAGCTCAGAGCACCTGGAGCCTGTTTGCTTTGGACCAAGAGAGGAGAGGGTGCCAAGCCTCCGCTGCAAAGTCATTCCAGCCAGCTCACAGGAGAGCTGTCCTCAACCTCAGAAAGGGCCAGGACACCTTTATATCGTGTTCTAGCATTTCACAACCCTTTAGACAAGAAGTTCCCCGATCTCAGGTCCCCGGTGACTTCCTAAGCCCCCCTACTTCTCCTCTGACATCCGATCTAGTCAAGCATGGCTAAAAACACCCCGCGAACCACCCAAGAAAACGCTCGTCTTTGTCTCTTCCCATGGAGTCGATGATACGTCAACGCACCCGCCCGCACCCCAAACTCGCGCAGTCTCGCCGGCGTGTCTCTTTAAAGAGGAGGTCTCGGGGAAGGCGGGCCAGGCTACAATAAGAGCCGCGGGCGGTGCAAGGTTCAGAGCTGTTGCTGTGGCAACTCCCGCACCCTCCGCCGAGGAGCCAAATAAATAGTGTGCTCTTTTTTTTCCCTCCCTAAGTAAGAGACAGAGACGGAGAGGATCGATGAGACTTGCCATGGGCATCTATTTGGAGTTCTGGGGTTAGTGAAAAATTAGTTTCCTAAAACAACAAAGCCAGCCAGCCTCCGGGAAAAGCCCACGCCCCTCCGAGGCCGCGGATGCAAAATGGAAGGGAACTGAGCGCTGGAACCCCAGCGGGGGTCGTTGCTTTGGAGAGACGCTCCCAGCAGCAAACACCCGGGCAGAAAGAAAGAAAGCTGCGGGGCGGCCGACCCCACATTCCCGCGCAGGGCTCGGCCGGCCGGCCTGCTGGGGGCGGGGTGCCAGCCCCCCCACCGCGCGCCCCGCCTCCCCTCTCCCCCTCCCCAACGTCCCTCCTTCCCCAGCCGACCCCCCCGCCCCCAGCCTCCCGGTTTAAACAAAGAGAGTGGTACGCCTTCAAAAATATATATATATATATCTTTTCCCTTCGTGTAATAGGTGATACGTGGAAATTAATTACAGGAAATGGCACAGGAAAAAAAAAAAAAAAAAAAGGCAGCGTCTGTCTTTAAATTGATGCGGTCCGCGGTCTCGGCTCCCCTCCCGGCTCGGCCCGGCGCAGACAGCCGCCGCCTCCCGCCGCCTCCCACCCCCTCCCCCATCCCTTTTATTATCAGTTGAATCACGTCTCGTGCCAAGCAAAAGGTCATTTCAGGTCATCTTGGAGATGAAAGGACGGGGTAATGTATGTGAAGGTGCTGGAATTGGCAAGCCAGAGAGAGAGAGAGAGAGACCGAGAGAGATGGGGAGAGGAAGCGGGAATATGAGAAGCTCCAGCATTCTAACAAGAACGTGGTCCTGCCAGAAAGACACAGGAAATGTTTCAACGCATGACAAATGCTACCCAATCTGTAGCTAATTCCTTATGAAAATAAGAATGTGGCTCAGAGTGTGAGATGTCCAGAGAGCAATTACAGTTTCTAAGTGTTCTCACCCGGAACCTCATTTTGGACCATTCATTGGCGAGAGAAATGCTGCCCCGTTATTGATAAAATCCATGTTCTGGAAACAAGCCCCGAGTAAATGGGGGCCTGGGGACCAGGCAGAGAGGGGCAGGATTCAGCCAGGAATTGTGGGGGGTGGAGGGGTGTCGCGATCCCGAGAGAGGCTCAGAACCGCCAGGCTATGTGGGCAGTGTGTTTGCCTTGTTTCAGTAGCAAGCACAGATCTCTTTGTTTGGAGATAAGAAAAAAAAAAAAAAAAAGGAAAGAAAAAAAAGAAACCTTGCATACATTTTTTTCTACAGTGTTTCCTGGGTAGAGTTGGCCTGGTGGTTGATCTTGGTTTTTTCTTTTAAATCTCTTTACTAAAGAAGATGCCATTACCTCTCTTTAGTTTTTAATTCAATGCCATTTCAATAAAGACAATTGGCTGTCTTGAAATTCTTTGCCAAGTGCATTTTCCCCTTCTTTTCCTTCCCACTGCTGCATTTCAATGTCCTGTATTTGCCTCGCATTTTTTTTCTAAGAAACAAGGACTTTTTTTTTTTTTTTTTCCCCAATAACACCAATGCCAACAGCAATCTATCAAAGGACTGGGAGGTTTGGGGTAAGAAATTGTTTGCTTCCAGATTCCCAAAAGGCTCTCACATGGAAATTCCCATCCCCACCTCATCCGCGTGGCCTCCCTTGTGCCGCCTCTTCTTCCTAGTTGAACTCCCTCTACATTTTCCATTCCTGCCACACCCACAGAAATTCAAACCTGGAGGCTTTTAAGGCAACCGAAGTAAGCTGGTGAGTGACAGGGTTTGTCACAGTCAAGCCCCCTGAGAGTCATCCATTTATCAACCCATCCTGGAAAACAGTATTTGGTAGGCAGATATCACACACCTCAGTGTGTGGCACATGCTAGAAAAACCTGCCTCCCTGTGCCTTCTGAGGTAGGAAAGATGTCAGGGTTTGGAGCCGATGGCCAAGAAAGAATTCTCCAGACATCTTTGCTGCAAAAAGGTGGTCTTATTAAATCTCGGGGACAGGACCCATGGGCAGAAATCGCTGCACGGGGGTCATGAGGCGTGGCCCATTATATACTTCCAAGTTGGGAGAGGGGTTAGGGACAGGGCAAGCCTCCAAGATGTTTTGGCAACAAGGTTTCAATGACCTTGGGGGGGCTAGCTATTGCTGGGAAAATGTTATTTATTACTGCCTAGTAAAACCCCAGTCAGGAGACCCTTCAGATGTCTATCTTTGGGCCATATACTTAAGGGATGATTGCCACCATGTATCTTTTGGGGGTAGATATAAAGAAGTTTCCAAAGGAATTTTTATATGTTAAAGAAGGCCTACAGGATCCTGGGGGTCAGAGGTGGTGGGTCATCAGGATCATGTTAAGATTGCCTTTTGCCCTTAGCAAAGTATTAACATTCAGGCCGAGTTCCTAGAGGAAGGTCACTCTGCTGTTTCAAGGACTTGTCAGTGGGCTGCAGGCAGTAAGGAAATTTAATTTTTTTTCTTTGCCTTCGTTTCCCACATCACCCGCCATATAACCAACTCACACCGTTATGCAAACAAAGCCACTGAAGTTACCTCTGTTCCCTCATCACTAGAGTTCTGTTTCTGGAGAAATGCAGTTGTTGCTATTACTACTTTTGCTGTAGTTGTCAGTTGAAGAAAGTCCAGTCTTCTAGGGATTTGAAGAGAATGGATTACCATCAGTTTATTCAGGAAAGAGAGAGAAGAGGGGGGCATTGTGCAGAACAGAAGGAAGAAGAGTCCCGATGGCTGGGAAATACACCTTGATTCAGCTGAAATCAGTAACTGCCTAATTAATAAGCAAACTGCCCTTGCTGAGTAGATAAGGATTGGCCGATGCTTCCACCAATCAGAAACTGCGTACCCACAAGTAACCTGCAAGCGCTCGCTGGCCATTAGTCATTTAACATTGCTTAAATGCACCATGATGAAAGACCCACCCCCCACCCCAAAGCAAATCTGATACCATCCGGGGAAACATGCTGCTGTCACGGAGAAGATGGCAATGTTCCTCTCCTAATCACTGCTGTTGAGCGGCCCTGAATCCTACAAATGAGCAAAGCAGTAACACTCTTCTATGTTGGTACCTTCCCAGGTCTCCTGTAGTCTAACAAGAGCCTGAAGGTTGACTAGAATGTTCTGACAGACTGAAAATACACTTGGGCATTTCCCAGAATATTACAGGGAAGGAAGAAAGGAAGGAATCTAATATTTTTTTTTTTTTTTTTTTTTTTTTTTTTTATTTGAGAGAGAGAGAGAGAGAGAGATCACAAGTAGGCAGAAAGGCAGGCAGAGAGAGAGGGGGAAGCAGGCTCCCTGCTGAGCAGAGAGCCCGATGTGGGGCTTGATCCCAGGACCCTGGGATCATGACCTGAGCTGAAGGCAGAGGCTTAACCCACTGAGCCACCCAGGTGCCCCAGGAATCTATTTCTTAAATAACCATGCACTTCATATGAGTATAACTAATTTTGTCCTCACAACAACCCTGTGGATAACTATTAATTTATTCACAGATGAGAAAACAGACACAATCAAGACCTGTCACTTGGAGAACACCACTCATCTAACAGAAGAATGGAAGAAAGCTCAAGTCTAATGAGGCTTCCCTGTCTCTCTTTTGTCCAACACATAACTTTCAGATAACCCTATGCTATGCCTAATATCGTCTCCATTTTCCAAATGAAGAGACTGAGATTCAAAGAACTTAAAGGAGCTTGTCCAAAGTCAAAGAGCTGGTAAATGAAAGAGCCGGAATTCAAACTCACATTAGTCTGACTCCCGAAGCCCCTGGTGTTCCATCACAATTGATGCCTCTAATACTAACCCAAAAATGAAGAGTGAAAAATTAGTTCTGAGCCTTGTTCCCAGTGGTATATTACACAAAATATCCCCAACCTCTAGGAGAGAAAAACTTAACCATGGCACTTCTCCAGAGAAGTCCATGTCCTGTTTATGAGAGGGCATCACGACGAAGGCCCCCAGGTCTAGAGGAAAACATTTCAAATAGTGTCACGGAGGATAACAAGTAATTAACCTCTAGGTCTAATTTTAAGCAAAGACCTTATGAATGACATTGGTTTGTTTCATGTTCCAAGACACCAAAAATGAAATCTGCAGAAGTCCCAGAGCCTACACTCCTTCTCTCTTTTGATCGCTGAGTCAGACCATTCTTAAATGTAACCACCAAATTTATCCTTTTCAATTGACTTGGCCGTCTTTGTGAATGGCATTTATTTATTCAACAAACCGTGACCTCTAGTACCAAACGATGTGTTACAGGTTGGGGTGACATCAGGTTTGTTCAGTTGACTACCTAGGGCCATTGACTGTTTCAGGAATCCGAGGAGGAGAAGGGAAAGAAGGAAGAGAAGGAAGCGGGGATGGAGTGGGTGGAGAAGGTAATGAATAAAGATGGGGCAGACTAAACTGAGTCTGAAGTGGCTTCAGAAACACCCACTGGAAAAGCCTACTAAGTAGCTGAAATTATGAGTTTGGCTCGAAGGAGAAGGATCTAGGCTAAAAATATAGACTTGGGAGGGACTGACATATGGCAGTGGCAAATGAAGTCCTGGAGGTAACAAAGATCATGCAGAGAAACAGGGTGACGTAGGAGGAGACATGGTGAACAGAGTCCTGAGGAACACAGTGTCCGAAGGATACGTGTGATCATCAGGCACGTTCTCCAATCTCATATGTGGCAAACTAGCCTTCCTTCATGCATGCATTCAGCAAGCACCTACTAATTACCTACTATGGGTTAAGTGCTCATAATACAATTGAGTAAGATATCCCTTGCCTTGAGGGGATATAAGAGAGAAATATTATAATAGATTCATAGACAAAGAACTACTGACATTTTTTTTTTTTCCTGGAGCAGAAGGAAAGAAATTGGTGAGAGAGGGAATCATCATGGAAATGAGGTTTAAACTGTAGATGGCACAATGAATAAGGTGGAAAATATCAGGAAAAAAAGCTGATTTCTGTAACTTTTATGCAATATAGCACTTAATAAATGCTCATATTTGGGATAGACCAAAAACTGTGCTGAGAAGAAATGAACTATAATGGAAGAATCATCTTGGGAATAAAGTTGGTGTGATACATATAAGGAACACCAAGGAAATGTGCAAAAGAAAGAAGGGAAAGAAAGGCAGAAAGGAGTCTCGGTACTACTAGAGAAAAGGATTTCATTAAGCAGCAACAAAACAGGAAAGAAGAGTTTGGGTAGCTTCCTTGGTGCACCAAGGGGGATAAAGCATGCATCGAGTTTGGGAAATTGGAAAGAGCTTATTAGTCAACATTCTTTAACGGCAACTACTGGAAACAAATGACCTTAAGAAAAAAGCTGGGTCAGGTATTTGTTCCATGAATGATATGGTGGTAATAGGATTCAAAAACAAGAACAGAGCTGTGGCTAAAGATGGGACTGGAAGCAGGAACTGGGAAGCTCTTAGAAACCCAAGGCTGCCTCTACCTCTCTGTCTCAGTCCTGCCTATCTGCTTAAAACTCTTTTCTTTGCTAACCATCTTTCTCTCCACTTGCTAGAACATGGGTATGTAACAGTTTATGTGCTGTTGTTCCTGCCTCAACACAGTATTTCATACACTGCTTTTGAAATCAGATTCCAAACTGGAAGACAACAATTAAGCTGGCTCACTTTCACTCAGCTGTCCACATGCGGTACAATCACATGGCTGGGAGATACCGCATGTGGAGGCTGGAAATGAGACAAGGGAGTGGCTTCTTCTTTTTTTTTTTTTTAAGATTTTATTTATTTATTTGACAAGAGAGATAGAGACCACAAGTAGGCAGAGCAGCAGGCAGAGGGAGAGGGAGAGGCAGACTCCCCGCCGATCAGTGAGCCCGATGTAGGGCTCCATCCCTGGACCCTGGAATCATGACCTGAGCCTAAGTCAGCCGCTTAACCCACTGAGCCACCCAGGCACCCCAAGGGAGTGGCTTCTTTATTGAACATGTGCCCTCGGGATATCCCGAAGATTCTGCAGTTGAGACTTTGACATAAATCCAGGCTTGTGCATGCAACCCATCACAGCAGGAATCATATCCTTAAGAACAGAAGACTAAGAAACAATTGAGCTACAAAACTGAATCAGGTGAAAGAGGAAGAGAAAACAGACACAGTATTAAGTTTGACCATGCTGGCCCCTGAAGCTGTGGTAGGTATGTGTGACTGGTCTCCCCGTAACTGTCCACTTTGGGGAAGACCAGTTTATGGCCATCTAAATAGCTGGGCCAGGACGAGGGTGAGATGAGTGAGGCAGGGTCATGCACACGCAGGGCAGGATCCTTTCTGAAATTTTGATATTTTGTTCACTGTTAATTTGTGTGTGTTTGTTTTTAAAATATTACATCAAGGTGTCATGTATCTTGATTACTGGTGCTTTTGGTGCCACCTTAAGTTTTGCACCTGAAGCAAGTACAATGCACACCTCACCCTTGGAAAAGCATGTAATGACTGGAACACCACCTTGTGTGAAGAGGGTCTTGGAAAAATTTAGAGAGGTCTGCTTAAGGTGTATTAGTCAAGATTGCAACTAACAGAAACAATTCAAAGGGGAAAAAACCTTTTAATCCCATAAGTAGTTACATTAGAGCAGATTTTTGCCGGCTGTTGCACTGCTAACCTAGCATCTATATAGGAAACCAAGGAACAAAAATAAAAAAAAAATTAAAAAAAGAACTAGAACGAGTAAGTAAACCTGATCTCATACGGCCTCATCTGAACTTGATTATATCTGCAAAGACTCTATTTCCAAATAAGGTCACATTCACAGTTACAGAACATCTTTTTAGGGAACACAATCCAACCCACAGTGTCTTGTGTCCTGCTACCTTGCTAAATCTACTTACCAGTTCTAGTATCTTTTTTTTTTTTAACTTTGTAGATGGATTTGGGACTTCTAGCCTTCAAAAATATGAGATTTGTGTTAGTTTGTTACAACAGTCCTAGGAAACTAATACACAGGGTCAATATGCAAAAATTGTTTGTGTTTCTAAAAAGTAGCAGTGGTCAAGTGGAAATTAAAGTATTTTTAATACCACTTCAAACAGCCTCAAAAATATGAAAAATTTAGTGATAAAACTAACAAAGAATATGCAAACTTCATACACCGAAAACTACAAAACATTACTAAAAGGTCTTGAAGAGGATTGAGGTCAATGGAGAAAACATTCTGGGCACATGGACCAGAAGGCCCAGTATGGTTAAGGTGACAATTCTCTACAAATTGATCTATAGATTCCATGCAGTCCCCTGCAAAGTCCCAGCAAGCTTTTAGAAATTTATAGGCTGACTCTAAAAGTTAGGTGGAAATACAAAAAGCCTAGGAGAGACTGAACAATTTTGAAAAAAGAAAAAATAATTTGGAAGAATTACACTAATTTTAAAATTTACTACCAAGTTACAGGAATCAGTTGGCATGGTACTGGCTTAAGGAGAGTCACATAGAACAATGGAACAGGAAATAGCTAACATACGATCAACTGATTTTCACTGAGGGGACCAAAGGTCTTGTAACTAGGGATAGCCTTTTAGAGTCAAAGAATGCTAAAACAATTGGACATCCATAGACACACCCCGAATTAACTGCACTATACACAAAATTTAACTTCAAATGTATTAGAAACATAAATCTTAAGAGTTAAAAATTATACAATGTCTAAAGTAAAACATAGGACAAAATCTTTGTGGTCTTGAGTCAGGCAAAGATTTTGTATATAGGACAAAAAAGCATGAACCATGTAAGAGAAAAATTGGTAACTTGAAATTCATCAAAATTTAAAACTTCTACTTTAAAAAAAAAAAAAACCTTAACAATTAATGAATAAGATATACTCTGGAAGAAAATATTTGAAAACTTGTATGTGATAAAGAACTTACATTCAGAATATATAAAGAAGCCTCAAAATTCAATAAGAATACAAACAATCCATTAATAAAAAGGGCAAAAATATTTGAATGCAGGGGCACCTGGGTGGCTCAGTGAGTTAAAGCCTCTGCCTTCCGATCAGGTCATGGTCTCGGGGTCCTGGGATGGAGCCCCCCATCGGGCTCTCTGCTCAGCGGGGAGCCTGCTTCCCCAACCCCCACCACCTGCCTCTCTGCCCACTTGTGATGGCGGTCAAATAAATAAATAAAATCTTAAAAAAAAAATGTGAATGCATATTTCACCAAAGAAAATTTATGTCAATAGCCACATGAAAAGAGGCTCAATATATTTAATCACTAGGAAAATGCAAATCAAAACAAAAATAAGAAGCCACTATACAACCTTTAAATGGTTAAAACTTAAAAGATTGACAATATCAAGTAATGGCAAGGAGGGGCGGCTGGGTGGCTCAGTTGGTTAAATCTCTGCCTTCAGCTCAGGTCATGGTCCCAAGCTCCTGAGATCAAGTCCCATATCCTGCTCCCTGCTTCTCCCTCTGCCTGCTGTTCCCTCTGCTCTCTCTCTGTCTCTCTCTCTCTCTGACAAATAAATAAAATCTTAAAAAAAAAAAAAAAAAAACCAATGGGATGGCAAGGTTACAGAGCAATTGGAATTCTTATACTTTGCTTATGGGAGTGCAAAATGATATGGCCACTTTGGAAAATGGTTTGGCAGTTTATTATAAAGATCGACATACACTTCCCATATGATCCAGAAATCCCACTCCTGGGTATTTACCCAACAGAATAAAAATATGCATTCGTACAAAGACCTACCCGCAAATGTTTATAGCAACTTTATTCTTTTTTTTATTTATTTATTTGACACGGAGAGAGAGAGATTACAAGTAGGCAGAAAGGCAGGCAGAGAGAGAGGGGGAAGCAGGCTCCCCGCTGAGCAGAGAGCCCGATGCAATGCAGGGCTCCATCTCAGGACCCAGAGACCATGATCTGCGCCAAAGGCAGAGGCTTTAACCCACTGAGCCACCCAGGAGCCTGCAACTTTATTCTTAATGAACGAAACCTGGAAACAGCGCACATGTCCGTTGTGAATTGGACTCGTGAATTGATAAAGAAATTACGTTTGACCCCTGAACAACACAAGCTTGAACTACACATGTCCACTTAACACATGGATTTTTTTATACAGTACAACAATGTAAATGTACTTCTTCTTCCTACGAATTTCCTTTAAAAAAAAAAAAGATTTTGTTTATTTATTTGACAGAGAGAAAGATCATAAGTAGGCAGAGAGACAGGCAGAGGGGAAGGGGGAAGCAGTCTCCCCACTGAGCAGAGAGCCCAATGTAGGGCTCAATCCCAGGACCCTGAGACCATGACCTGAGCCAAAGGCAGAGGCTCAACCCACTGAGCCACCCAGGCGCCCCACTTCCTATGATTTTCTTAACAACGCTTTTTGTCTAACTTACTTTATTTTAAGAATACAGTACATAATACATAAGGCATATGGGCTCATTGACTGTATACACAGATTTTTCAACGGTGCAGGGGGTTGACCCCCTAACCCTCAGGTTGTTTCAAGTGTCAACTACACTGTACTTCCATACAATGGAATACCACTCAGCAATAAAAAAGAACAAATCACCCAAATATGAAACAATATGGATAAATCTCAAAAGCATAGATTCAGAGAAAGAAGCCAGATATGGTTTATATAACCTTCTGGAAAAGGCAAAACTCAAGTGACAGAAATGAGATCACTGACTGGGGACAGGAACGGAAGCACGAGAGTTACTGCAAAGGAGAATAAGGGAGTTTTGGGTTGGGGATTTGAAACTGTTCTATATCTGGACTGTCATGATGGTTACATAACTGTAAACATGTGTCAAAACTCACTTAACTGTATGCTTAAAAAGAATGCATTTTATTTTATGTAAATTGCACTTCAATAAAATCGACTTAAAAATAAAGAAGCCTGACTGAAATGACCGAACGCTACGCTGAAAATGTATTTGAGCCAGATACAAACTTACATACTGTTAAGGCCCTATTTATTTTTACTCTATGGTCACAAAGTAAGAGCAAGTACATGATCAGCCTCACACATTTTTCATAAATTAATTTGTTGCAAAATTTTCCACTTTGTGTAGACCTGCATGCTGGGCATATCCGTGCATTAATTAAAATCCTTCCATTCCCTCTTACAGGCATGCTGACCTCCTCCTGCTCCCTAGGCTAAGAGATCCAAGAACACAGATGCTTACTCACAGCTAACCCATTCGGAGCTATATTCATTCTCCTCTTCCCAGACTTGGGCACCATCCCAGGAAAAGTACACAAAGAGGAAAATATAATGAAGAGTTGACTTCATTTCCAACAGATCCACTATCTGACGGCTTCTACAGAGAGGCTGACTGCTACTTAACAGGGCAGTTTCTCAACACTGTCCACTAAACTTTGGCATATCTGGCAGCAGTCTGACCTAGAGCTCAGAATAGGGAACCATTTTTCTTTAATGGATCATTGACCCAAATTAAAAATCAGTTACAGACCAGACACCAAATAGGTCTCCTGGTGGAGGTGAGCCTTGAGCCAAATTCTGAAGGAAGATTGGAACATGAGTTGGCAGAGAGAAAAGGGAAAGAAATCATCTAAAGCAGGAGACCAAAAAGAGAACAGTGAACAGGTCTGCCTGACTGGTTCAACAATCTTCTCTTGGAAAATGTAGCCGTGTCCCACAGAGTCCATTCATCCATGAAAAGCACAGATTTTCTATGCCTCCTCCCTCCCTTCCTTTCAAACTTCTCAACATGGCCAAGCTGCTCTCCCCCGCCCCAAACACTTGAGCATTTTCCTTCCCTCCAAAAAATCACTTCCCCACAGGATGAAGTTGAACCATTCATCCCAACATGTAGTAATGTTTAAATAGGCTCCCAACCTGCCTCTTCGCTCAGATCTTACGATCACTACCACTTCTCATACGCACACCACTCCAGCCAAACTTTGCAACTCATCATTGAAAAAGGTGTCAAATAAATTGCCATTTCCCTGCTTTTGCTTACACACACACTCCTCAGGAAGAATGCCTCCTTGCTCGTCTATAGTCTTTGTGTGCCCACCTTCCTTAAAGAATTTAGCAAGTCCCCTGAGAAAAGTCACTATTCTGGGTGCTTGACATCTGCTATCTCCTCTGATCTTCACACCTATAATATGTGTAAGAATCTCACTATTCTCTACTTAAGAAAACTAAGGCAAGTCGTTGAGTCTCTTGTTTAAGGACAAGCAGCTAGAAAGAGCCAGAGTAAGGATTCAACAGCAAATCTTAACCGTATCAAAGTTATGGTACTCTATATAGCATCCTGTGTCTCTGCACGGATCCTAAGCACGTCTGCATTAGTTTGTGATGATATATGTGAATTTGTGTTATTTTTCAAACAAGGTGCGCAGAGAGTCTGGTTTTAATTGTATTGCCTTTAAGTTTTAAGGATCTTATTATACAAGCACACAGTCATCCTGGGACATCGTACAGGAAAATATTTGATGAACAGCCCCTCTTAGCTCCTACCAACCATTTAGAAAGTCGTAAGTTATTTCTGCAAAAGATTCATCACTGGTAAAAACACAAATGGATCGACTGATAGAATGCAGTCTTCCAGAGAATTCCAGAAATTACTTTTTTTTTTTTTTAGATTTTATTTATTTATTTATTTATTTAAGAGAGAGAGCAAGAGAACAATCAGAGGGAGGAACAGAGGAAGAAGGAGAAGCAGACTCAGTGCTGAGTACAGGGCCTGACAGGGAGCACCCCCAGAAATCACTTTTCAAAATCAGATCCTGTGTTCATGCCACCAAGGACATGTATAAGAATGTTTATAACAAGGCGCCTGGGTGGTTCACTCAGTTGAGCACCTGACTCGATTTCAGCTCAGATCATGATCTCAGGGTCCCGAGACTGAGTCCCATGTTGGGCTCAGTGGTCAGTGGGAAGTCTGCTTGAAATTCTTCTCTGCCCCTCCCCCTCCTCGATCTCTTTTTCGCAAATAAATAAATCTTTTGTTTTAAAGGTTTTATTTATTTATTTGACAGACAGAGAACACAAGTAGGCAGAGAGGCAGGCAGAGAGAGGAAGGGAAGCAGGCTCCCTGCTGAGCAGAGAGGGGCTCAATCCCAGGAATCTGGGATCATGACCTGACCTGAAGGCAGAGGCTTTAACCCACTGAGCCACCCAGGCGCCCCTCAAATAAATAAATCTTTTCAAAAGAATGCTTATCACAGATTTGTTTATAATAGTTGAAACCTGGAAACAACATAAATATCCATCAGCAATGGAAAAAATATGAAAATTAAAAGTGTGGGATGTATATATACAGTGACATACCACACAGTGATAAAAAAAAAAAAAAAACCTACTGGTATATGCAATAATAAAAATGAATCTCACAGCAACAGACACATGAAGAGTTACTCAGCATCATAAATCATCAGGGTAATGCAAATCAAAACCACAATGAGATACCACCTTACACAAGTTAGAATGGCTAAAATCAAAATAAGGAAATAACAAGTGCTGGTGAGAATGTGGAGAAAAGGGAAACCCCATGCACCACTGGTGAGAATGTAAACTGGTACCACCACCGTGGAAAAACAATATTGAGTTTCCTCAAAAAGTTAAAAATATAAATAATGTATGATCTAACAATTCCACTATTGGCTATTTACCCAAAGAAAACAAAAACAGTAATTCAAAAAGTTATAGGTACCCTTATGTTTATTGCAACGTTATTTACAATGGCCAAGACTAAAAGCAAATCTGGAGTCTGTCAACAGACAAATGGTTAAAGATGATGTGGTATATTTATACAATAGAATATTACCATTGTAGCCATAAAAAAGGATGAGATCATGCCATCTGTGATGACACGGATGGAACTAGAGGGTATTATGCTAAGTGAAATAAATCAGACAGAGAAAGACAAATACCATAGAATTCTACTCATTCTTAGACTCCAAAACAAATAAATAAACAAAAAGCCGAATCAGAAGTATAAATGCAGAGAATGAACTAGTGATTGCCAAGGGTAAGGGTGGGAGGGAAGGGTTGAGCAAAATGGGTAAAGGGAAGAGGGAAATACAGGCTTCCAGTTATGGAATGAGTAAGTCAAGGCAATGAAAGTCAGAGCATAAAGAATAGAGTCAGCGATATTTTAACAACAATGTAACAGGACGGATGGTAGCTATACTTGGGGTGAACACAGTGTAATACATAAACTTGTCAAATTACCAAGCTGTACACCTGAAACTAATGTAATGTTGTGTGTCAACCATACTCAAAGAAAAACAAAACAAAAAAAATAAAATAAACACTTGTCAGACTCTAAAAGAAAAGAATCTTACAGATATACTATTAAGTGAAAGGAATCAGACCTGAAGAGGATATACCACAGACAAAGGCCATAATGGAATGACAGAGACTAAATTTACCCTCCCACCTGTCCCAATTAGAGAAATGACTGGTGATCACTGGGAGAAGAGAAACAAACAAGGTGCACCCTACAACTGCCCCCTGCTAACTACCTGGGGAGACATTTTGCAAACTGCAGCTCACTGAATTGAAGAGACAGACAGAATTCAGAATTGGGGGACAGCAAGGAAGGTAGAACTCGGGAGACAAAGTTAGAGGAGGAGGCTTCACAGACAGACGGTGTCGAAGACCTGCACTGATCTGAAAATGTGAGGGAGGAAGTTGCCGGAGGTCAACGGGAAGACCCAGAAATCCATAGGCACATCGATTCTTAAAGCTCACATGAGACTGGGAATAGTTTATGTCCAACTAATAGCTTATGTCCAAGTAGTCCAAGTGAAAAACTTCCTAATGTTGGAGTAACGAGTAGAATCCCAAAAAGGGTGTTGCGTCAGTAGTGGGGAAAATGAGCCCTAAGCATAAGACTGCTTAGAATCTGCCCTAACAAAACTTAAAATCCAGGATGCCTGGGTGGCTCAATCGGTTAAGCATCTGCCTTCAGCTCAGGTCACCATCTCAGGGTTGTGAGACTGGGCCTCATGATGGGCTCCGTGCTCAGTGGAGAGTCTGCTTGAGATTCTCTCTCTCTCTGTGTGTCTCTCTCTCTGCCCCCTTTGGCCCCCACACCTGCACATACTCCAGTGTGCTCTCTCCCCCTCTCCCTCCCTCTCTCTATAAAGAAAGAGGAAAAGGGGAAAAAAAAAACACATTTGAAAATCATTTTTAAATTCCTGTAAAAGATCACTGACTCCAAGTAAAAATTACAATATATTATGGGGTTTATAATATTTTCAGAAGTATAATAGCATAAAGGACAGGAGGAGAAATTGAAGTATGCTGGACGAAGGGTTTTCTAGTGTACATGAAATACTTTAATGTTATTTAATAACAGACTTAGTAAATTAAATATTAATGTAAATTGTAGAATAACTACTAAAAAAGGAAGTATAGGTCTTAAGTCAATAGTAGAAATAAAATGTAAAATAATCATAGAAAGTATTCAAAAAAGACGACCTCATAGAAGGGGAAAAGTATGAAAGAAGAGCTGTAGAATGGAGAACAAAAAGCAAGATGATATATTTAAACCTCAAAGAGTATATACTATGATAAAATGTTAATGGTAGAATCTGAGTGTAAGTACATTAGAAAATTATTTCTACTTTGGCATACATTTAAAATTTTCCATCAATAAAATGTTGGAAAAAATGCACTTCAACCAAAAGAAAAAATAAATATATATGTATATATATATATATAGTATATAAATATAAAACAACAAAGGTGTGTAAATATAAAATATATACTTAGGTACACAGATATATATAGGACGTGCCTGGCTGGCTCAGCTGAAGGAGCGTGTGGCTCTTGATCTCAGGGTTGTGAGTCCAAGCTGCATGTTGGGTGTAGAGATTACTTAAAAGTAAAATCTTTAGGGATGCCTAGGGTGGCTCAGTGAGTCACTGAGCTGCCTTCGGCTCAGGTCATGATCCCAGTGTCCTGGGATCGAGTCCCACATCGGGCTCCTTTCTCGGCAGGAAGCCTGCTACTCCCTCTCCCTCTGCCTGCCAGTGCTCTCTCTCTTGCTCTCTCTCTGACAAATAAATAAACACACACTTTAAAAAAAAAAGGTAAAATCTTCAGATAGATAGATAAATTAGATAATGAACGGATGGATGGATGGGTAGATAGATATAGTATGACCCAATTAATATGAAATTCAAAATAGGCAAAAGTAATCTATGTGGATAGTGGTCAAAACAGTGGGCATCCTCGGGTGTGGTCTGGAAGAAAGCTTTCTAGAGTGTTTTTGTAGTGCTAGAAATGTTCTATTATCTTAATCTTGGTGGTTGTGGTGGTAGTGTGTGTGTGTGTGTATGTGTGTGTGTGTGTGTGTGTGTAAAAATCCATCATTAGGTTTTTACAGTACGTGGGTTACTCCTCGGGTTTGTTTGTTTTGTTTTAAGATTTTACTTATTTATTGGACAGAGACACAGCGAGAGAAGGAACATAAGCAGGGGGAGGGCGAAAGGGAGAAGCAGGCTTCCTGCTGAGCGGGGAGCCTGATAGGGGGAACATGACCTGAGCAGAAGACAGACACGTAACAACTGAGCCACCCAGGCACCCCAATTCCTCAGTTTTAAAAAGTCTTATCAGGTAAGTTCAGAGACCATTAATGATTTTTTTTAATATTATTTTTCCTTACTTATAAAAATACATGGGACAGTAAATCCTTTATCTAGGTCATTAAGAGAATAAATCTGAATAATTTGCCAACAGGTTGGATTTTATATTTTAGAGTGTTTCGGATTTAAATTATTCAGGATCTCCTAGTTTCACGGCTCCAAGCTGGCATGCAAGGGCTTCAGCACCAACAAAATTCAAATTTCTGCCCTTCCCCTTACATGCAATTTGCTCCTGGACATCTCTCCTTGTATACTTCACCATTACATCAAAAATCTTAAGTCTAGAAGCAAGCTCACTATCTCCAAGTACCCTCCTAGTTCCCTCCCCAAATTCCATCTCATTATTTTTCCCTCTTTGTCATATTATTACTAATCTAATTGTTACCCACTTGAAAAATCATCTTTGAATTTTCCCTGCCTCTAGCTCACCAAGACCGTCTATCCTCCCTCTTTAATACCTCTGATTTGTGTCCTTCTGGCCATCATCCTATCAGTTTGTCAAAATAAACTTCTAACCAGTGTTCTGGCTCCAAGTCTTTCTCCTAGCTATCATCATACCACCAGATCAATCTTCCCTCTGTGTTCACAGCCCTCCCCTGCCGCCAATGTTTCAGTCAGTCACCAGTCCTCTGTAGGATAAAATTCAAACTCTTTAATATAACATTCAAGACCTTCTGTGCTGTCCGAATCTATCTGTCCATCCTAATCTCCCAGTGGTCCCCAGCATGTCCCCAGCACTCCGCTAGACTAATTACTAATTAAATGCACTGTGCGGATTCTTCAACACAGACCTTTGCTCACATTTTGATCTCTGCCCAGAATATTCTTCCTTTTCATTATATTCAATGATCACATACCCCTAAAGACTAAGATGGACATTCACAATCTCCCTGAGATATTTCTGACAAAAACAATTTTCTCTTTGAAATGTTTTCCTCATTTCTCTAGATCATTCACCAGGCAATAATTCTAGGTTATGTTTCTTTCTTTCTTCTTCAACTTTTTTATATGTCCACGTCCTGTGTCCACAAGTCTGGAGGAAGCTCTTTGAGGACAAAAGCCACGTTGAAATTTGGAGTGCTTATGGGGCGCCTGGGTGGCTCAGAGGGTTGGGCCTCTGCCTTCAGCTCAGGTCATGATCCCAGGGTCCTGGGATCGAGCCCCACATTGGGCTCTCTGCTCGGCAGGGAGCCTGCTTCCTCCTCTCTCTCTGCCTGCTTCTCTGTCTACTTGTGATCTCTGTCTGTCAAATAAATAAATAAAATCTTAAAAAAAAAAAAAAGAAATTTGGAGTGCTTATACAATAAACATGCAGTGATTTTGCAAGGGGAATGGTTCAAGGGTGGCAATTCCAAATGTAAAACAGAGGAATCCTTGTGAAGTCCATAAAGCTTGATTCACAACAGCCATCTCCAAACTATGTTTCTAAAACAGTTACGTGTCTGTTCCTCTGATGCTCGGACACGAAGATGGTGTACTGTCATTATTGAGAGGCACTCAGGAGCCAGTGTATTTTTTTTAAGATTTTATTTATTTGATAGACAGAAATCACAAGTAGGCAGAGAGGCAGGCAGAGAGAGAGGAGGAAGCAGGCTCCCCGCTGAGCAGAGAGCCCGATGTGGGGCTCAATCCCAGCACCCTGAGACCATGACCTGAGCAGAAAGCAGAGGCTTTAACCCACTGAGCCACCCAGGTGCCCTGAGCCAGTGTATTTATATTCAATTGAATGTTAGGAGTTTGAAGGCGTGGCTTCCAGTTCTATTTCTGCTGCTAGTTGCTAGCTGGCTGTGTAATCTTGAATCAGATTCTCAACCTTGTTGCCTGAATCAGCAAAAAGAGAATACTGGACTAGATGAGTTCTAATTCTCCTCTAGGTCTAAAATTATATTGGTATTTGTCTTCTATTTATCTCGTAAACCTCCTATGACCCTCACCTAGCAAGAGTTTGGACTGGCAAAGCTTACATTAATGGGGTGCCCATATGCTTGATTGATTCTGTCCATGGCCCCTTTGAAACAGCTGTTGTCCTACAGGCTCAGCAACCAAGAGACAGTTAAGAGTTGATCTCCAGAAATTCCAAATTGATCAACCCCAAGGCCAAGTCTTTTTCTACTGTTTAGTGGCTAAACTGACATCCATTCAAAAAAATCAATAAATGGATAAATCAGAAGCATTGGCCAAGGATAAATGTTGATGCATATTTATGTTACATTTAAATAAGTCTTGCTACATAATGTTCTTCTTAGGATTCGTGCCAATGTCAGAATTATAATACATTTGTACAACCTTTTATAAGACACCTACTTTATCCCCTGATCCTAGCACCCTTCCAGTGGGAGCAACAGACACTATTATCACTTTATAAAAGAGAGAAAACCAAGACCTGGATATGTTCATCAACTCTCCCTTCAACACAAGGGAGCTGGTGTGGAAATAGCCTAGTAAAGTGGTTAAAACTCTGGGTTCTGAAACTCTACACACTTGAGGTCAAATGCAAGCTCACTCACTCACCTGTGTCACAACAGATGAGTTACCTAACTTCTTATTTAGGAAATTGGGTTGCAGAAGCACTTAACCCATAGTATTTTTAAGAGCATTAAATGAGAAAATGGGAGGAATTTAGTATTATGTCCAGCACAGAGTAACAAACGCTAACTCTTATCAATGACAGAAGCCCCACATCTAAATCAAGGTAGAACCTTCTTTCTACAACACCTCATGAACTTGATACTTCCCAACGATCTTCTCTGGATAAGATTTAAGACTTAGTGTTTTACTCAATTCAGTGCTACAGTTGGGTATATTAACAGCAAACTGGAGGGGGTGTTAATAACCTACCCTCAATAAAAATGGACTTTTGACTTATTTTCTAGAAGTGATGGTGGTTGATTTGCCTTGAACCATTCATAAACTTGCTCAGTCCCCAAATGACCAATTATTCCACTTGCAAGATCACTCTGACAATTGGAATGCCTTCCCAATTGTGGATCAGAGTTTTCTTCTAGGTAAATATAATCATCCTAGAGGGGGACAGAACCCAGGAGTCCAGCCTCATTAGTATCAAATACTAAACAATCGTCTTAACCATTCCAAGTTCATATCAGTATTTACTTAAATATACCAAGTTAATTTTTTTTATTATTAATGGAAGACTCAGTCTCAATAAAGAATCGGGCTCTTATTTTCTTATGTTCCATAATAGAAGCTGGAAAGAAATTTTAGAATGAGGGCGCAGTTCTTTCTCTTTTTTCACATTCATTCACTGTTAAAATACCTGGAGTTTCAAACCGAGAGTGTTTATGTAGGAAGTCTCATTGGTTTGTGGGCATGCTGGCAGTGAGTCAAAACCCCAGCCAAGTTTTGCAGTTGTAATTTTATTTTGATTTTAATTAGTATCAATTAGGACCAAAAAATAGACAGCCTGGATAAACAATGTGAGGTCGGCTTTAACAAGTAAATTAGATATTTTGCAGGAAGGGAAAGGGGGGAAAAATTAAGAGAGACTCCACTTTCTTTTCTCCAGCCCCTGCTTCTCCCCTGTGGCTGCTACTGGAGGCAACTCATGCTTTCAGAGCGGCATCTATGTTGATGTCTCTGAGACAACCCCTATCTGTTTAGTAGGAGTATCAAAGGTGGGAAATTTACACATCTCAGAATGCCTCCCTATATAATAAGAGGGTCTTACATTGTCTGTGAGTATTGGGCCCCTGCCTCACATAGGAAGACCCATTTCCTCTGAGTTCTTCAAGGTTTATAATCCCGAAACCACTGAGAAATTCCTCCTCCTCCTTTTGTTACTGCATCCTTACCTCCAAGCCAGGGTTATGTTGCTAACAAGAAACTCTATAATGGAAGGTATCCAGTGGTATGCTAGTAACTATTAATAGCTCTCTAAAAAAAAAAAAAAGTGTATACGTGTGTGTGTATATGATTACCAAAATTTTGTTGTTGCAGAGGATGTGTAGTGCACCTTTTACAAATAATGATAAAATATATAATACTCTGTCATAAATCCCATGCTGTCGGTTGCCTCTTAGTTTGCTTTCATTGACTTTTACTAAACTCTTGCAGCCATAGCTGTTAGGAGAGGCAGTCCATTCTGGGCTCCAGCATTCCTGCATGTCTTTGTGAAGTACGCCAAATCCTATGACCTAGCCATCTTCTGACATATTAGGCCATTCTTACACTTCATCACACAGGTAATTAAGTAGGTGAAAATGACCATAGTATGACTACGTGGGTTGCACAGCCTCTAGGAAGGCCTTGCTGTTGCCTTATAGCCCAGAATGGCCGGTTTCAAGCTACTGGTGTGAAATTACTGAATGCAGAGTAAGGAAGAGAAAAGCATCATGTCATCATAGAGGATTTCTGTAGTGCAGACACACTAGACCTGAATGACCTCACGGGCACAGGTAACAGTCAACTGTAGTAAAAACGATTAGGAAATGGTTAAGTGATAGGGTTTATTTTTGTCTTTAATATAATTCAATGTAATTAATTAATGTAATTAATTGCAAGTTTGCATAACTTTTAAGAATGTCCACAAGGGGATGCTTGGATGGCTCAGTGGGTTAAGCATCTGCCTTCAGCTCAGTTCATGATCCCAGGGTCCTAGGACTGAGTCCCCCGTCGGGCTCCTTGCTCAGCAGGAAGCCTGCTTCTCCCTCTCCCTCTGCCTGCCACTCCTCTGTTTGTGCTCTCTCTCTCTGTGACAAATGAATAAAACCTAAAAAAAAAAAAAAAAAGTCCACATTTGGTGTGCCTGGGTGGCTCAGCTGGCTAAGCATCAGACACTTGACTTCAGCTCAGGTCATGATCTCCAGGCCGTGGGATGGCGTTCAAGTCAGGCTCTGCGACAAGCCTTGAGCCTGCTTAAGATTCCCTCCGCCCCATCCCGCTTCTGCCCCTTTCCCCACCCACGCTTGCTCACAGTCTGGCTCTCTTTCTCTTTCTCTAAAAATAAAAATTTTAAAAAGTAAAAAGAGTGTCCATATTTAACAATAAACAAGCAAAACATGGGAAAATATACCAGTCACCTCTTTGGAGCCAGCCAATACATCACTGAACACATCTCATCTTGGTGGCCAAGTGCTCATCTGCTCCTCCAAGACACTACAGACCTTCAAGGGCTCTGTTAATAAGACAGTGAGGGGGCGTCCCCGAAACTGAAGGGACCAGCCTGCCCCTTTCATATAGAACATCTGCCCTCTCTGAATACTTCCTATCACTCAAACTTTGATTGAGATCTTGTGTAGATAGGCACTTTCAATCTGCGTGCTCCGTACACTGTTGAGATCACGGAACCAGAAACTAACTCGGCAGAATCCAGATCAAAGCAGACAAGTAAGCAGCAAGGTTTCCAGACTTGGGGTGGTGGAAGGAATATGCCATTGGTTCCCTGGCCTACCTGTTCTCAAGGTCTGAACAAACTTGGCTCCTTACGCATGGTTTCTCAGGTTTCCAGGACAATACCAAGAACTGCTTGGCTCATTACCTAAGTTCATCTGTTTACCTGCCCCTTGTGAAATCTGATTCGAGTTTGTCTAGTTAGAGACCTGTGTCTATTTTGGGTTGTTTAGCTTTGAGAAAAGGAAATCACAGGGAACCTGGAATACTAATTAGTGATGATCAGATAACATTCACCCACATCCTCTTCATCAAAGCTCCATGAAAAATGTCTTTTTATCAGATCCCTCTGGTGTCAAATACCAGGACGACACCAGGATGCCTTCTCCTATTGTGGATGTCTCACTGAAAAAAGCAAAGAAAGAAAATACGAACAAAAACGCCCTGGTTTCCAAAATAATAATAATGTCTCTTCGTAGGAATCCATAATTAAATGTCAAGTACATGCGCACATATGTATACACGTATATATTGTATGTGTCTAGCTAAGTAAGATAGGTAGGTAGAATGTACATGGAATTTTATTCATTCACTTTTATAGATCATCTATAATATATTTTTAAGTCAAGCTGCCTTTTCTCACATGCCACTACGCAAAGTCAAAGTGCATTTTTGGCTATGGAGGTCTTGCCTGAATTGTGCGTACGTGCATTCACATGCGTAGAAACATCTTTTGAATCACTCTAGCCAGGCTGCTCCTCTACATCAATGGTTCTCAACATACTGGACTCACATGAAGAACTTTTTAAAAATTCTGATGCCCCCCGAAACTAATACACTAAACACTGATGTTCATTATACTTGAATTCTAAAAAAAAGTAGTAAAAAAAAAAAAAAAAAATCAATGCCCAGGTAAAACCCATCTAATTAAATCTCTGTATTTTTTTGAAGTTCCCCAGATGATTTCACAGTCAAGTCACAATTAAGAATGGCTGCCCTAGATCATCAATGAATTCGTGTTAACAGTTCAGTGAATGACGTCTCCCACCCTTTCTTCTACACTCAAACCAATATATTCTAAAGCTTTTTATTTATTTATTTGACAGAGATCATAAGTAGGCAGGGAGGCAGGCGGGGGGGGGCGGGGAAGCAGGCTCCTGCTGAGCAGAGAGCCCGATGTGGGGCTCGATCCCACGACCCTGGGATCATGACCTGAGCCAAAGGCAGGCAGAGGCTTAACCCACTAAGCCACCCAGGTGACCCTCAAACCAACATATTCTAATATATAATTTTGATGCACCAACAAGTAGCATTTTACTGTGCACAACATTCTGCAACTTGCCCTTTTAATCTAACAATTTGCCATAGATATCCCTCCAGGTCCATGCATACAGTTTTAATCCACAGGAAAGTTTTGTTAGAGGAGTGGCAAAGCTAAAAATAGTACTTTGAGACTATTATGGTGGTGTTATGTAGGAAGCAGTGAAGAACAAAAAGGTCAAAGGTCTCTTAAGAGAAGTCTAGCAATCTAGTCCGGGAATGGGGACTGAGGTCTCCCAACCAGAGAGGTGACAGCAGGAATGGAAAGGGATGGACCGGAGTAAGAACCACCAGGAAGAAAGAAACACTGACCTTAATAACTGACTGACTTAACAACTGACTACAGGGAAGTGGAAAGAACAAAACCAGTTTCAGGACTTCAGCTTGGAAATCCAAGAGCGTAATTCAAAGGGAAAATGATGAGGAGGGCAAGTTAAATGAGGGAAAAGTGATTGATTCCATTTTATAATCCTCACAGCCTGCCCTTCACACGTCAGACTTGTCTGGCTAGCCTCCACGGTCATGTACATACATACATGTACATGTACGTTCATGTACAGCAAATCCTTGCAATAAACCTCTTAATGTATACCTCCTACCGATCTGCATCTCTGTCAACCCTGACTACAACAGTGGCCTCCGTGTATGCAGTGAAACAGGAGGCAGGAAAGGAAAGGGAGAAAGGGGAGATGGAAGAAGAAAGAATGAGGAGGAGGGACTGAGAATCAAGAGGGATGGGGTAATTTGGGACAGCCGCTGGCAGAGTCCCCCGTAAATACAACTGTGTGTTCATCCTGTCTCCTCATTTATACAATTACATCACTAGGGGTTAAGCCTGAATATTCCATATTTCTTTTGAAATCTTCCATTTTACCTAGCACATTGTGCCTGAATTGGGATATATTGATTGCTTTACTGATTCTTTCCTTGTAAACCTATTGATATATTTCCTTACTTCTATCCTTTTGACCCATCTTTTAAGGAAGGTAGTAGAGGAAAGATTTAATGAGACCAATTTCATGTCTTTATTGTCACATCAAGGGGATCCTATGGTTTTTTCCAGTTATTTCAGAGCTCTGGTTTTTAAAAAAGTTAAGAGTTAAGTGTCTCCATTATCCAACAACATGATTCATAGGAACCCTACAAAAAGGCCACACAGACTTGACTACATGGTACCTATAGATAAGACAATATAATCAAGGTACTGCCCAGAACAGACCTATCAGTCTACAACCTCCATCTGTCATTGTTTTACATGGATGATGAAGGAGTTCTTGCCTACCGTTAAATAAAAATTATTGTGGACAACTGCTGATCTTGCTTTCCGAGTATTCGCACTCATTTTTTCTAGTCGTGCTAATTCACAGGGGTGGACACAAGACTTCAGCTAATATCTTCTCCTCTGGTCTAAGGAGAGAACCTAAAGCCAAAGCCAGCCAATCAGGATTCCTAGAATGTTTGCTCCGGAGCCAGGAGAGTGAAAACTCTTCCCTTTATTTCTATACAGTGGAGAGAGCAACCGGCTGCCATTGACCATGCCCTGAGGAAGTCTGCCTACAAGAGGAGAAAATTAGCCAACTCGTGGAGAAAATCAGACCAGGAATGGAGATACCAGCAGGACTGTGTCCTTATTTGAACTGCCCCCAGCTGCACCTTGTCCCTCCTGGTTACACCACCCAACATGGCCCCTCACACACATGTTTAAGCTAGGTCAAGTTGGCCTGCTGTGCCTTGTACCCAAAAGAGTCTTAACTGGTACAAATCCTAATCAAGGAGAGAACCCCAAAGATTAGTGCTACATAAATGAGATGAAATACCAAGTTCTAGCATAGAGGCAAGCTTGTAAACAGGAAGCAAATCTGGGAGCCAGGAGCCAAGGAGATCAGGAAAAGGTCAGGGACCAGTGCACAAAGCAAGCTGTGCTGGCTTTTCAGCTATTGTTTCTTAGCTCCAGACCTACTCCTCTGGACTCTGCTTCTTGACACTGGACAGGGACTCGGAAACCCTGGCTCCTCCTTTGCCAGCCAGATCCCTCTTGGGCTCTGTCAATGGACTGTAAGACCAGGGGAGGGAGAGGGGGCTTTTAATTCCTGTTTACTTGCTGTTTCTGTAAGCGCTGCCCAGCAAGGGTTTCAACCCAGCGGTGACAGTTAATTCCAGGACCAACTGGTTCAGGGTCCAGGTTTCTCAGCCTCCCCTATCCCGGGACCCCCCCTCAGAGATACCAGCACCAGCTACGCTGGACCCCTTCCCCAGATGTCTGACTCCCACCTCCACAGGATCCCCCACACCAAACTCCTGAGGCCAGCAAGGTTAGAGCACCCTCCCCTTAGTCCCAGCTCATTCCTCAAAGCTCTGGGATCTAATACCCCGGACATGCCTTTGTCCTTCCAAGGGGACAGTCCCAGGAAGGGGGTTCCTTCTGGCAACTCCATGTCACTTTGCTGTTCTTTGTCTTTTCACTCTTCCAAGAGCTGTCTCCCATATCGCGAAACTCTCTGTGTTTAAAAATGCATACAGGGGCGCCTGGGTGACTCAGAGGGTTAAAGCCTCTGCCTTCGGCTCAGGTCATGATCTCAGGGTCCTGGGATCAAGTCCCTGCGCCAGGCTCTCTCCTCAGTGGGGAGGCTGCTTCCACCTCTCTCTCTCTGCCTGCCTCTCTGCCTACTTGTGATCTCTGTCAAATAAATAAATAAAATCATTTAAAAAAATTAAAATGCATACGGTTTCTGTTTTCCAGATTAAACCATTGTTTAGGGTTGTGTGGATGCACAAAAGTGGTTATCAGAGCAATATCAGCACAGCTCCAGGCTCTTAGCGGTGCAGGAATCTGGGAGGAAATCAAGCGAAGAAGACATCTGAGAGGAAAAGTTAGATTTTGTGGGGAGAATCTCTCTTATTATTTTGAGGGGAAATATTGTTATTTTTGTCTATTTTTAACCATGTTTGAGGTGTGTTACATACATTGCCTTATTTAATCTTAAAAAATACCTATTTTCAGGGCTCTGGGGTGCCTCAGTTGGTCAAACATCTGACTTCAGCTCAAGTCATGGTCTCTGGGCCCTGGGGATTGCCTTAGGTTCCAAGCTCAGCAGAGGGTCTGCTTTTCTCTCTCCTTCTGCCCCTCTCCCTGCTCATGTGTTCTCTCTCTCTCTCTCCCCACTTTCTATCAAATAAAAAAATAAGAATCTCTTTTTAAAAGGTACCTATTGTGGGGGGCGCCTGGGTGGCTCAGTGGGTTAAGCCTCGGAGGCCTTCAACTCAGGTCATGATTTCAAGGTCCTGGGATCGAGCCCCGCATCAGGCTCTCTGCTCAGCAGGGAGCCGCATCCTCCTCTCTCTCTGCCTGCCTCTCTGCCTACTTGTGATCTCTCTCTGTCAAATAAATAAATAAAATCTTTTAAAAAATAAAAACAAAAACATAAGAAGTATCTATTTTCAACATTTCATAAACTAGGAGCTAAAAAAGGTTAGTTACCCCAATGATCCCCAGCTACTAAGTCATAGAGCTAAGCTCAGAATCCAAGCCAAACTTTTACCAAGATTCATGCTCTCTGCATCTGGAAGCTGTCAGAGCCACTCTATGGCTTCATCGTCAGGACAACTGAGGTCCATCTTGATGCGGGGCTTTGGCATACATGTCTTAGACTGTCCTGATGGCTTTTCCACCTCCTGACTACCCACTTATGGCATACAGGAGTCCCCTGCACTGAAGTGATATTTCACCCAGGGAGCCGGGGGTGGCAGACAGCTGGAAAAGGTAGAGTTGGTCTAACTGAAACACCCCAATAATGTGGGTGGAAGACGAATGGGAAGTATGAACAATTAGAACCATATTGGTTGAATCAATTAGTAGAAGACCACAGTGTAACCTAACGCTCAGTAAGGAAGAAACCCACTCGTTCTAAATGTTAGCATATGCCTCACCATTATGCAGCATCTGCCCCTAGTAAGCAGCAAAGTTGGGTCCCAGTCTGAGCTTCCACTCAGACCTAATCATGATCCAGAACCTTTCATTTTTTGTAAGACATTCTGTGCAAGGGAGGCCCTTTCTTGGACTTTTGGATGCTTTGGTCTGTGGCTCAACCACTTCTTTATGAGCTAGACATGGTCAGTGCTGACATGAAACTGGGGCTTAGGAGCTGTCAGTCCTGGGAGGGAGACCAACTCAGCTGCTTCTTGTCGCATACTGAACAGGCGACTTCATGTCTCCTCCTTCCCCCTCCAAAAACGAGATGTTAATAATAACCATCATGTGTTATTTCCTATTATTATTTTCTAGGTACTTTGTTAATATTTGACATGCACAGCCTCGATCTAATCCTCACAAATACCCTATTATTATTCCTGTTCTCCGAATAAGAATCAGATGCTCACAGAAGTTAATGGCTAGCCTAAGGTTCACAGCTAGGAAGTGCAGCGTCAGAACTGGAAAACAAGTAAGTCTAACTCAAATGCCCATGCTCTAGACTTCCACCCACAAACGAGTAAATGGCACAAGTCTTGCTCTCCTGTTGTAAACAACTAGAAGCTAAGCAAAATACACAAAACAGCTATTCTCAGAGATTGGACTACAGGCAGCACAGGGGAGACAGTCCAGGAGAGGAGGGAACCGTCAAAGTGAGATCTGCGATGCCCCATCTTTCACTCTGGGTGCAGACCGCCCTACACGGTGGGAACCCAAGAATAGCCCCAGGGTTTGACTGAGCTGAAGAGTCAGAGATAAGAGTTCAGGGGTCCCTGGATGCCTCAGTCAGTTAAACGTCAGACTGCTGATCTCAGGGTTATGAGTTCAAACCCTGCACTGAGCGCCACACTGGGTGTGGAGCCCACTTTAAAAAAAGGGAGGGGGGGAGGAGAGAGTTCAAGAACAATAAAGAAGAGGCAACTTGAGGAGAAGCATATCAAAAAGGAAAGAACTAGGGAAAGAAAGAGATCCAGAAATCTACATAACAGTCCCCTCAGGTTTTTGGCTAAACACTCATCTATGCAAGTTGATGAAGAAAACTGATTCACTTCCAAGGGACCTATAAGCTGAGTGACTCCCTGAGCTCACACATGCCTAGAAGTTTCTAGTAACTATCAACCAGAATAGAGAGACCTTTTTGAACATGCAGAGCATTGAGAAAAGACACCAGACACACTTGGTAGTGTGGCTAAACTAGTCCCAAAACAAAGCCTCACAGTTATCAAGTTAATCTATAAGGAATTTTATAGCCTGTAAAACTAACCTCAACTTATTTATTTATTGTTTTTTAATCTAGTCTCTTTTTTTTAAGATTTTATTTATTTATTTGAGATAGATAATTCCCACTGAGCAGGAAGCCTGATGCGGGACTTGATCCCAGGACCCTGGGATGACAACCTGAGCCAAAGGTGGATGCTTAACCCACTGAGCCACCCAGGTGCCACTAACCTCAACATTTTTAAAGAAAGACAACAAATACAAATATTCAACACATAATATTCATAGTGTCCAACATCTGATAAAAAATTACTAAACTCTTCAAAAAGCAGCACACAAGGAGGAAAATGTAAGTCAACAGAAACAAACCCAGAAATGACCGAGGGAACAGGATCAGCACATGGACTTTAATACAGCTATTTTAGGATTTAAATCAGGGATTTAAAGCATGAGCAGCAAACTTCTGTACAGGGCCAGACAGCAAATACGTTAAACTTGGTGGACTACATATAGTCTCTATTGAATATTTTTATTTTTTTAATTTTTTAAAAGATTTATTCACGTATTACTGATCTGAGAGAGAGAGAGAGAGAACATGAGCAGGGGAGGAGCAGAGGGACAGAGAGAAGCAGACTCCCTGCTGAGCAGGAAGCCCAACATGAGGCTCCATTCCAAGCCCCTGAGATTATGACCTGAGCCGAAAGGCAGACACTTAACGGACTGAGCCACCCAGGCACCCCTATTTTTATTTTTTTTTAATATACTTTCATAATGTAAAACCCATTCTCAGCTCACGGGGCATCAGTTGGATTTGGCCCACAGGCTGTAGTTTACTAACCCTTAATTTAAAAGAAAATGTAAACAAAATGTGGAAAGAAATGAAGATATAAAACACACACATAAGAAAATTATGGATCTTCTAGAAATGAAAACTATGATATTCAAATAGAAAAATCTACTGGATTACAGCATACTAAAAGAAATACCAGTAAATTTGAAAACATAGTAATAAAAACTATCTAAAGTATAAAAGAGGAAAAGAAACTGGGAGTTAAATGGACAGTTTTGGTGACCTATAAAAGAACTTCAAGCATCTAATCCACTTGTAATTAGAATCCCAGAAAAAAAGAAGGACAGAAAAAATAAACAAGTCATGGCTAGATTTTTTTCCAAATTTGATTTGTAAAAAACATCAATTCATATCACAACCAAATGGCAAAAAAAAAAGAAAAGAAAAAACAACAAAATAAAACAGTGATAAAGAGAAAAGTTTAGAAGTATGCAGAGAAAAAAATACACATTATATTACCTGAAAGGGAAAAAAACATATCTCATAGACTTTTTACCAGAAATAATACAAGTCAGAAGACAATGGAAACATACCTTCAAATTGCTAAAAAAAAAAAAAAAAAAAAAAATTTTACCTCTTCATTAATCTGCCTCTCAATGAATATAGCAATAGCCCCATCATGCATAGTTTCTATAAAAACCTAATGAAATAACATCTCTTATTTTTGAAAAAAAATCTTTGAATAGAAATTTACATGTAATCACTTTAATTTTAATAATATGACATAACCTTGTTAGTGTCACTCTTACTTTTACAATTATTACTAGGTAAACAAGAACCAATCACATTTCTCTATTTACATTGCAAAAGCCCAAACTTCTAGTTTGGTAATCCGCCCTAAAGCATCTGTCCGTTCCATCTCCCACCTTCCCCATAACACATCCTCTTATTAGACAATCCCTGTTCTCTGATCCACTGTTTTCTCATTTCCAAATCTTGGTGCTTATTTTAAGCTACTTATTTTTCAAGGCGCATGTCAGCGTTCCATTATCATCCTTCCGGAAGTCATTTCTTGCTCTTGTATGTTCCCCTAATGTATTACTTCTGCCACTGTTTCTGGGATTTACTCTGCAGGTGAATCCTACGGTTGGAATCTGAGCTCTGTATTGCTACAAGCCCCCAAGAGCTGCCGGGGCCACCGGTCTGAGAGGAATCCCCTTTCGGGGTCGCCAAGTCTTATACTCTGATCATCTCAATAACTAGAAAAATAACTATGTAACGAAGAAAAGTGAGTTGACTTTTGTCTTTTATCAGGACGTAGCACCTGAGACAGGTGTGCAGCCAGATGACACAGCTAGCTGCTTACAGAGAGGGATGGAGAGAAACGTAAATGGGCATCACCTTTGTCCACCTCCTGCTTCTGGGCCGAGCCCTGACTTCCCCCGACACAGGGATACGTATCAAATTGTTAAGTGTTCGGGGAAAGGAGAACCCAGAGCGTCTCCAAATCCCCCGTGCCCGTGTGTAGCCCGTCACCCTGTGAGAGCACCATGAGCTACATGACCTCATGAACAATTCATGAAGAATGATCCTGCCGATAAAACCGTCACTTCTTAGGCAGAATTTGTAAATGCAGATTTACCCAAACTTTTTCTTTACCCAAATGCTCTAAGTACCTATGGGGTCTGGAGTGAGAAAGCAGCCCGTGTGTGATAATCCTGTATTCCCAACACAAGGATCATGCTATCGAAACACAGAAAAGTATTTCTTCCAGGCTCTCCTAAACTAACTGGAGTCCCCATATCTCAAAAGTCTCGGAGGCTTTTTTTTTTTTCCCCTCTTCCCCTCGCCCCCCCCACCCCCATGTTCCAAAGGCTCCTGGGTAGCGCTGGCCAGCCCACCCTGCATCCCGTCACGTGACTGACAGCGAGACTATCAGCACCTCTGTATTGTTCTGGGCTGCGGGACTCAACATGTGTTTCCCCTTTGCAAAGATGACATCATGTCTCAGGAAGTCTCTTTTCTCCGGCAGAACCAGCGGATATTCTCCGTCAAGCCTTTTGCAAATAAGAAAAGAAGATAAATTCATCCTGGTGTAGTTGTTTAAAGGGCACATGCTTGCTGCAGAGTGGTCATGTCACCAACCAGTCCCAGGCCGTTCATCTGGGCACTATGTGCCCCCCCACCTTGTCTTGTTCCCCAGGAAAACAAACAAGACCCGGACAAGGATCAGAGTTTGTACTTATCTGCTCTGCAATTCTTTACCGAAAGCGCAACCGTTTTCCAGACTGGCCATTACCCAGAGCAGGGCCAGACTTCCACTCTGACCAAGGCTTCTCCCCTGTTGCCAAAAGAACTGGGGATTGCAAGATTCTGAAAACTCCGTCTCTTTCAGGATGCCTTCTCCAGCTTCTCCGAAGAAGGCTCACAAAATCCCTTGTCCTGCCTGGTGTGAAAATAAAAGGATCTGTGACTGTTTTTACTCTCTACCCAAAATGTAGGCGCCCTTGTTCCTCAATGTGAAATGCGTCTCCGGATCTGTATATTGTGTAAAATCGTCCTTTCTAATCCCTTTTTAAAGGATTAGGTTTGTGTGCAACTCTTCCTGAGCCCTGTATATGCCAAACCTTGTTTGTCAGAGGTTTTGAGTAACCAGATGCCAGAGACAGAGATAATGGGGCTCCCTTTTATCAACACCCAGCGGAGCACCGCAGACAATTTAGAGCTTATTTGATTATGATGATAATCCTAATGATCCCTTAAATTTTTATAACACTTACAAGTTTAAAAAATAGTTTCCTGACTGTGATAGCATCATTCTTCATTTATTTAACAAATATTTATCGAGTATCTGCTTATGACAGACACCATGCAAGGCCTTCAGAGGGGTAGATAAGAGAAGTGCAGTTTCTGCCCTCCCTTAATTTACATTCACTCAGTGTTTACTTAGTTCCCCGAAGGTTCTGGACACTCTGTGCTGGTGATATATTTAGAGGTTGTAATTGTTTTCGTTTTCTAAGTCAGAAATGGAGGCTCCAAAAGCCAGTGGCTTCCCCCGCCTACACGGTTAGCTGTGGGCGCAAGCGATGTAGCAAGGACCAACTATTTTGTCAGAGACTGACCAGATCCCTGAGAGCCAAAGATAGCCCATATCAATGATAATTAGCTTCCAAGTCAAGGTAATAAATTATGCTGCCTTGCATATTGGAAAGAACATCAGACCAGCGATCAGGATTTGGATTTGCGTTCCACTTTATTATTTCCTAATGCATTAACTAAGGTCAGTAGTTTTCAGGCAGTGTTGCTCAGAGTCCTAGGGTTCCAAGGAGATGACCTAGGAGTCTTTGAGGGGAGTCTTAGGAGGATGAGTTGGCACCAAACTTCTGTTGACTTGACCAAAGCACCAAGGCTTTGAGCTGGTTTGTATACATTGAGGTTCTGCATATAATTGTGTTTTTAAAGAAGAAATTGAGGGTCACCTGTGTGGCTCAGTGGGTTAAGCCCCTGCCTTCGGCTCAGGTCATGATCTCAGGGTTCTGGGATTGAGCCCCACATCGGGCTCTCTGCCCAGCAGGGAGCCTGCTTCCCCCTCTCTCTCTGCCTGCCTCTCTGCCTACTTGTGATCTCTATCTGTCAAATAAATCAATAAAATCTTAAAAAAAAAAGAAATTGAAAAAAAATTTTTAATTTGGAAACCAATTAACTGGACTATGTGGAAGATTTTTTTTTTTTTAAATTCTGATCACCTATTAGTAATCTTTTCATCAGTATGAGGTAATGTTTCTTTTCTATTGGAGGTGGTTACCATAGGGCTCAATTCCCAACAACCTAATCAGTATGGAAGATTGTAGAATCTTGCTACTCAAAATGTGGTTCATGTATTAGCAGCATTGGCACCACCTGGAACCGTGTTAAAAATACAGAATCTCAGACCCTTACCCCAGAACTCCTGAATCTAAATTTGAATTTTATCAAGATCTCCAAGTGATATTGTGAACATTAAAGTTTGAGAAGCACTAATCTAGAAGATACTGGAATCTTTCTTGGTTGACTGATATCATTGATCCCCATCGTGTTCTCCTCTCTGTGTTTATAGCAGAAAGTTTAGGATGGTTGGTCACTCCTCCCCTGTGCCACCTCTCCACAGGCACCCTTGGCCCCAGGGTAAAAGTGTGTCAGGATTTGCCATTTTGCCCATATCCTAACTTACAACTTAACAGTCACCATCTGTTAACTTACTCTTATAAATTGTCCTCCAATACTCATGACCACTTAGAATGTCAGGGATATTGAAAGGAGTTCTTCTCCACTAGAGAGCTGGGACTCCTTTGATAAGATCATCTTTCCAATCCAGTCCAAGTCTGAGACCCACTAATTCTATAATACAGACTTTCATAACAAAAAACTCTCAGATCCTGTACAAATGGCCCCAGGCTTGTCCATGTGTTATTAAAGTTGGACTGAGTAATAAACGCTATAAATGTCCTAGGAGACAGCACTCATGCCCAGTGAGCATGACATCCCATAATAGACCTATTTGGCTTGTTACCCTGGCGCCTCTCTCCACCCTGAGCTCTGGAAACTAGAGAAAGGCAAACACCAGAATGTCAATCCAAAGGCATAGACATGAGTATAAGATGCTTTGCTTGGACAATTTTCATAAGATCATATTTCTGGCCAGATTCCTATTACTTCTGAGTTGTAGTCGGGAGGCGATTTTTTCATTAGCATTTCTCTTCCCAGAAGGAAAACATTATGCCCCAAATAAAATTCAAGTGAACTAAATCGCTTCCAACCTCAGCATCATTTCAGGCTTGGTGTCATTTGTGGATTCAAGATAGAGTCCTATTTAATCTGCTCAAGTTCTAGTCCTAATAGGAAAAATGCCAAGAAACAAAGAAAAGATGCATCCCATTTTCAGAGGCAATCACCTTCTATGTTTTAGACGATCATAAAGCAGTTCAATTTATCAACTTCTTACACAGTCAGCTCTTCCTGGCAAAGTCAAAGCTGAGCGCATTCATTCTTTCAACAAACACTTATCGAGTGTCTACCATGTATGGGCCAGGCACTGGGGCTCCCGACTAGGGAAAAAAACCAGGTGTTGTTTCTTTTTAAATCAAAAAACTCATAGCTCAACTACGAAGCCAGAACTGTTAATAGCTACTAAGTCTTATGATCAATACCTTATTGGTGATTTGAACAAGATAATATGGGAATATAGACTAGCAAGCACCGAGAATCCAAATATGGCTAAGACCCTATCTTTGCTCTCAAGAAGATTTTAATCTAGTGATAAAACAAGAAAAACACACCTTAGCCCCGCAGGCAGTGCCAAATGTATAATTATCCCAAACACGTCAGATGTGAAGACTGACGTTGAACTCGTTATGGGATCTACACAGTAGTCGAGAGCTGTCATGGCAGGCTTTGGGGGTCAGGTACAGATAGTGGAATGGATTTGAACTGACCATAAAAAATGGGAAGAATTTCTTTTTCAATTTTAAATCAAATTTTAATTAAATTTCTAAAGAAATTTTCACTGACTTCTAAACAATAAGGATGGAGATGTCAGAGCAAAGGAAACCAGTGTGACCAAAGGCATGTATGTAGGTAAGCAAGCACCTCGTCTCCCCACTGGCACAACAATGATGTTTTCAGTCTGCTTGAAACAAAGATTTTATGCACGGAGCACGTTCAGTGATCAATTTGGAAAGACAGAGTGGGGCCATAATATGGAACCTTGAACTGCATATATAGGAATATGGCACTTTTTTCCCCATAAAGAATGAAGAATTCACAAGCATTTTTGATCAAGTGAATGAAAGGAAATCAGTGGGAAAATTAAATTTGTGGTAGTTTATAGGATAAATTGGAGTAGAAAGCTACTGGTGGAAGAGGGAAAAATTTAGAAGTAATTGTTATAAACAGGATCCCATGCTTATAATTAACCATCATTGATCAACAGTCCTTGTATGGAGGTAGGGGCCATCCGTGAAAGGCAATCCAAGGTCAATGACATCGTTCTTTCTGGAGGAGCGTGCTTTGTGCAAAATGTAACTGAGAACTTGGGAGGTCATTTTCTTTATTTAAGTTCATCATACCCAATGAGCAAGCATTAGGGAGGTGTCATCTAGAATCTCAGAACACAGAACTTTGGAGTCACTGGGAGCTTTAGGGGTTATTCTGTCCAATGACCCCATTTTGTAGGCTGGGAGCAGAACTCTCAGACACAACAGCCAGGTTTGGAGTTAAAACTGTCTGGAGTTAAAACTGGGGTCCTAATTCCAGATCCAGTGCTCTTCCCACCACACCCAGCTCTTTCTTAAATAATGGCAATATGCCTCCCCTCAAAGAGCTTACATGTGTTAAAAACAAAACAAAACAAAACAAAAACAAAAACCATTGTTTTTCATGCAAGGAAGGTATAAAAGTGCACACTCATCCTACTGTAAGAAAAATGGGGTCATCGTTCTTAAAGACTCATAAATAGAATGGCCAAAATTAACAAGACAGTAAACAAGATGTGCTGGAGAGGATGGGGAGAAAGGGGAACCCTCTTACACTGTTGGTGGAAATGCAAGCTGGTGCAGCCACTTTGGAAAACAGTGTGGAGATTCCTTAAGAAATTAAAAATAGAGCTACCCCATGACCCAGCAATTGCACTACTGGGTATTTACCCCAAAGATACTGATGTGGTGAAAAGAAGGGCCATCTGTACCCCAATGTTCATAGTAGCAATGGCCACAATTGCCAAACAGTGGAAAGAGCCAGGATGCCCTTCAGCAGATGAATGGATAAATAAGATATGGTCTATATACGCTATGGAGTATTATGCTTCCATCAGAAAGGATGAATACCCAACTTTTGTAGCAACATGGATGGGACTGGAGGAGATTATGCTGAGTGAAGTAAATCAAGCAGAGAGTCAGTTATAATATGGTTTCACTTGCGATTTGTGGAGCATAAGGAATAACACAGAGGACATTAGGAGAAGGAAAGGAAAAGTGAATTGGGGGATATCAGAGGGGGAGATGAAGCATGAGAGACTGTGGACTCTGAGAAACAAACTGAGGGTTTTGGAGGGGATGGAGTGGGGGCACGGGTGAGCCTGATGGTGGGTATTAAGGAGGGCACAGATTGCATGGAGCACTGGGTGTGGTGCATAAGCAATGAATCTTGGAACACTGAATAAACAAAATTTTTTTAAAATGGGAAAAAAAAGGCTCAGAAAAATAACCTCCTGTACATTCAGAGAATAAAATTTGCTGGCAGGCTTAAAGGCCAGATAATGAAAAGCTACATTTCTCCCTGAGTTTCAGCTTCAAAAGGCAAAGGTGGCCCAGGAGATAAAAGAGAGCTCTTTCCTGGAAAAAAGAAAACGTTTATTTTATTTGCCTAATGCTGTTTCCTTTCTTAATGTTGCAATCCAGAAAAGCTAGACCAAAAGATTTGCAGTTTGAGGTCACAATAATAAGGGTCCAATTATTTTAAATAGGTACAAGAATCAAGGCACTAGTCCAGAGCCCTCAAAAAAATGTATTCGTGGACTCTTGAGTAATTAGTCATTTTTTTCTGTTGAATCCTTTATGAGAAACTAAATATGTAGATGTTTGAGGTACAGAGTGCAAGATAACAGAATAATCATTGCTCATTAAAGCATCTCAAATATAGGTCTTAGCCTCCTTTGTGGCCCAGCTATTATAATATGTGCAGACATCAGAAAAGTGAGGTAGAGGGGTCTGATTTTAAAAAAAGAATATATTTTTTCTGAAGCTCATGAAGATATAGACTGGGTTTCCTACCTACAGATCTTTGTGTCTATTTTTTCTATAAAACATTTTCTAAGACCATCGATTATGAACTCTCGTAACACACTTCAGATGATCATAATACATTTGTTTTACAAAAACAAAACAAAAAAAACAAATGTGAATCAAAACTATAAAATGTCATAGTTTGGGGCGCCTGGGTGGCTCAGTGGGTTAAAGCCTCTGCCTTTGGCTCAGGTTATGATCTCAGGGTCCTGGGATCGAGCCCCGCCTTGGGCTCTCTGCTCAGCGGGAAGCCTGCTTCCTCCTCTCTCTCTCTCTGCCTACTTGTGATCTCTGTCTGTCAAATAAATAAATAAAAATCTTTTTAAAAAAAATAAATGTCATAGTTTACTGGGATGTTCCAGGATGTGAAGTCTAAGCCTCCATTGGCTTCTTGAACCCCTACTATGATACCTTATCAGGCAGCTTTCCCATCCTCCACTCAAATACCACAAGGGAGAAACCTACTGCTTTCTAAAGTCACTCACCAATTTTATGCATTACCACCTAATAAAAGCCAAAACCTGCTATTGTGACTTTGCACTTTGAGATAACATTATGAGACCAAATCTGTTCTCTTCCACAGGACAGTTCAAGTCAATAGACATTTTGTTGAATGTATGCCAGGCATTGTGCTAGGTACTAGATACTAAATGAATGAACGAATGAATGAATGAATGAGGCGTGGTTCTTGCTTTAGCGATACTTACATTGTAATGGGGAGAGAGATGTATACTAGTATACTCAGTGTTCAGATGTATGGAAAGGGGCACTTATTCCAGATTTGGGAAGTTAAAGGAAATCTTACATTTGTAAGGACAAATAAGAGTTAGCCAAGGGAGTCATTTTCTAAAGGGAAAAATTTCAGGAATAGTACAGAAATGGCAAATAGTGTGGTATATTCAAGGAACGACAAGTGGAATGATATAAGGAAGGAGTGGTACGCAATGAGGTTAGAGACATAGTCAAGAATCTGATAGAGAGACTTGTATGTCTACCTAGGACCTTTAAAATGGTTTAAAACAGAGAATAATAAAACCAGATCTACCTTCTTGTTAGATCATTCTGGTGGCAGTGTGGAGAAAAAAGACAGAAGAAGCAAAACCATTTAAGAAGTTATTTCAGGGGCACCTGGGTGGCTCAGTGGGTTAGGCCTCTGCCTTCAGCTCGGGTCATGATCTCAGGGTCCTGGGATGGAGCCCTGCATTGGGCTCTCTGCTCGGCGGGGAGCCTGCTTCCCTCTCTCTCTGACTGCCTCTCCTCTGCCTACTTGTGATCTCTGTCAAATAAATAAATAAACTCTTTAAAAAAAAAAAAAAAAGTTATTTCAGTTATCCAGGTGAAAAATTGAAAATGACAAAAGCCTGAATTCACTCTGTAGTAATGTGAGTTCATTTCAGAAATATTTATAAAATAGAACTGGTACCCCTGGAAAACTAATTTGATGAAGATGGTAAAAGGGAGGTAGCAGAGTAAAGATAACTCTTTAGCTTCTAATTGGAGTAATCCAATTAGAATGGCTCTTGTTACTGTCAGTTGTTGGTACACCAAGTTGGAGCTGTTAGAATGAGCTGAAGTTGAGTTTGTTAATGTTACTTTAAAATGCTAGTGAAGGCAGGCCTGGGTGGCTCAGTCCCTAAGTGTCTGCCTTTGGCTCAGGTCATGATACCAGGGTCCTGGAATGGAGCTCTGCACCACGCTCCCTGCTTGGCAGGATGCCTGCTTGTCCCTCTCTCACTCCCCCTGCTTGTGTTCACCCTCTCGCTGTGTCTCTCTCTGTCAAATAAAGAAATAAAATCTTAGAAAAAAAGAAAAAAGGAAAGGAAAGAAAACACCAGGGAAGATGGGGACCCCTGCATGGCCCAATCAGCTAAATATCTGCCTTTGCCTCAGATCATGATCCCAGGATCCTTGGATCTAGCCAGGCCTCCAGCTCCTTGCTTCAGCAGGGAACTTGCTTCTCCCTCTACCTGCCACTCCCCCTGCTTGTGCACGCTCTTTCTCTCTCTTTCTCTCAAATAAATAAATAAATAAAATCTTAAACAACAACAAAAAAAAACACCAGTGAAGATGAATGGTTAGTAATTGGATACAAGTCAACTCAGAGGAAAGACCAAATTGGAGCAATGAACTCAGCATTTAAACAAATAATGTAAGCTTAAGACAGTGTATGATCATCCAGTTATAGAACACAACCAGATACAGAAAGGAGAAGCATACACACAGAACCCTGGGGAACAATAACATTTAAGACAATTTCCAATGGCTAGAGATCGCTCTTGCGTTCCTCCTGGGTCTTCTCTTTTCTACAGTGAACATTCATGGATCTTTCCACTGTGTCTTCTATTCAATTGATTCCAAATATTTCACTTTGCCAGTTTCCCTCCTAAAATGAGACACTCTCAACTGATACTAATCCATGAACTGGAAACCAACAGAAACTAAAAATATCATCTCATTTGGATGGCATGAAGTCCATAGATGGTAAAACAATTCAGCAATACATGTCTTCCAACTTCTATAACATAAATTTGTTGCTGGAAACAGTTGCCCATCCAGGACCTGTATATGCTAGTCTCCCCTGCTGATAAAATGTGAGGGGAAATGGCCTATGATACCTTTCAACCAAGAGTTTTATGAATCAAAGGTCCCCTCTCCTCTCTTTCCTCTTTTTCAAGCTAGATGCAAATGACAGTGAGGCCAAAGCTTGAAGAATTGCTGAGTCCGCCAGATGGAAGAACCCCAGGATGTGGGTCTCCACGTAGACAGAAATAACACACAAGACACAGAATATTTGACTTGGAAAGTTAACTGAGCAAGACTTGAATTTCAATTATATTATACCGCTGAGATTTAGGGCTCTATTTTTTTTTTATAGCATCTATTATCCTAATACCATACACCTACTGGAAAAGCATAAGATGGGTGCCTGGCTGGCTCAGTCGGTAGAGCATATGACTCCTGATCTCAGGGTCATGAGTTCAAGCCTCACAGTGGGTGTGGAGCCTACTTAAAAAAAAAAAAAAAAAAAAAAACGGGGGAGCAGGGGAGGGGAGCTTCTGGGTGGATCAGACGGTTCCGCTTCCAACTCTTGATTTCAGCTTACGTCATGAACTCAGGGTCATGGGATGGAGCCCAGCACTGGGCTCTGTACTCATCAAGGACTCTGCTTGGAATTCTCTCTCTCCCTCACCCCTTATGCCCCCTTTCCCAATCTCACTCTCCCTCTCTCTCAAATAAATACATCTTCTTTAAAAAAGAAAGGAACAGCATAAGAAACCATTAATTTGGAGAGGAGGGACATTGTATCAACATGTTATCACCTAAAACTCCTCATCTTTATAAACTAATATTCTCCATTCTGTAATTATTCATTAATTTCTTTGGCACAACTGCAAAACCTCACATTTATCCCTATTAAATTTCATCTTACTAGATTTAGCAGATCTTTGAATACTTTAGTTATCTGTTTGGAATCTGATTTTTTTTTTTAATTTATTTATTTGACAGACAGAGATCTCAAGCAGGCAGAGAGGCAGACAGAGAGAGAGAGAGGAGGAAGCAGGCTCCCAGCTGAGCAGAGAGCCCGATGCGGGGCTCGATCCCAGGACCCTGGGATCATGACCTGAGCCGAAGGCAGAGGCTTTAACCCACTGAGCCACCCGGGTGCCCCGGAATCTGATTTTTTTTTTATCCACTATATGAACTATCCCTTTCAACTTTCTAACATCTATAAATTCGAGCAAAGTTTCTATCTTCAAATCATTAATAAAAAATAATTGAGATGTTGGGCCTGGCTTAACATTGGCAGAAATATTCTCATAATGACATTCCTGTGGGATCTCTATGGACCCTTCCCCACTCTGGCAACACTTCCTATGATCGGAACATGCTTACATCATCCTACTGAACTGCCACTTTGAGTCTTGCAGGACCTGAAGATGAGAAGAGCCAAAAGAATAAAAATGGAGGGGCACCTGGGTGGCTCAGTCGGTTTAGCAAATCTAACTCTTGATTTCAGCTCAGGTCGCGAACTCGGGGTCATGAGACGGAGCCCTGTGTTGGGCTCCATGCTTAGCATGGAGTCTGCTTAAGATTCTCTCTCTCCCTCTGCCCCCACCCAAATAAATAAATAAATCTTAAAAGAATAATAATAATAATGGAATACAATCAAAGGGAGTCTATGTTCCTCTTTTCCAGGCCCTCTAGCCCAAGCTTTTAACCAATTCCAAATCACCCCCCTCGGACACCGTGCCATCCTAACCAGCCTCTCTGCTGATCCTTCTCCACTCCATTTATCCTAGATTTGTCTCTCCGGCGTCTTTTCCTTTAAAGCCAAACTGCTATCGTTCTCCTGCTAAAGATGTCCAATGACTTCCCTTTAAATCCAACCCCTTCGTTTCAGGTACAAAGGTCTTCCTGACACGGACCGCTCTCCACCCAGCCTCATTTTCCTTCACTCTGCTGTAAATTTCTTGTCATTCACAAACCATGTTGGGCCCCTCAAAAAGCCTCTGCCTTATAAACGTTGTTCTCATTTACAAGGGGCTGGAACTGACATTTCTGTTCCTTTCCTACCTCCCCCAAGGGAAGAATTAACTGCCTTCTCCTCCTTGCTTGCACATTTACTCTGTTCAACCTCATTGTTTACAGGCTCTTCTTCCTCCCCCAGTCTGTGAGCATGCTGAGGACAGAGCTGTGGCTTCCACTCCTGTGTCCCCAGCCCCTGTCACAGGAGATATTTCACAGCTGGTGCCCCAAAAATATTTGTTGAGATAATGAGCGATGAGAGGGAAATGCAAATGAATGAATGAGAAAGGTGGAAAGAGGCAGGGAAGTTCAAACTGCCGGTGTTTATACAGTGCTAGGAGAAACATCCATGTGTTATTGTCCACCCTATCACCATGTAACCTTAAGAATCAAAAAGTTTTTTCTGTCCAGCATCAGGGAGGACCACCCCATAGACAGAGAGCTTGATCATTACAAGCCCTACGTTGATGCACACAATAGATCAGGAAATTCTCTTTATACTTAAACACATATATTTAAGAAGCATGAAGTTCCTTTAATTTTTTATATCCTTACCATTAGCTCTAAAATCAGCATACTTACATCTGTTCAGGTCAAACAATTATTACTATTTATTGTTGTTAGTTTCAGTCAAATAAAGAATATCAGTGATAAAGATTCAAATACCTAGAAATAAATTGAGTAAGGAGAATAAATCCAGTAATTAGTCTGCAAGTACAAAGAAGGGTTGATTTCATTACATAACAGTTTCCAAAGGGAACAAACTGTCTTCCTTATGAATCTTGATTAAAGGTGTGCAGGGGAAGGGTAGTCTCCTTAATGCCCCTTAGGGATTTCTTTCCATGATTTGGTTTCCCTTGAGTAGTTGGTATGATTAGCTGGGCTGGTTTCTTTCATAATTGTCCTGAAGCCCTTTGAATTTTCAAGCTGATTTGCAATGGTTTTTTTCATAGATGTCCTTAAAAATGAACCTCTTAAGAGATTGGTTGGGTTATGGACATTGGGGAAGGTATGTGCTATGGTGAGTGCTGTGAAGTGTGTAAACCAGGCGATTCACAGACCTGTACCCCTGGGGCTAATAATACATTATATGTTAATAAAAAATTTTTTTTAAAAACATGAACCTTTTAGGTGATGTGGTAGAGCAAAATCAGCTCATGGAGGTTGTGGTTGGCAAAGTCAGGATATAACCATACAAAGTCTCCCTACTTCTTTAAGGGTACTCAGGGTGCTCCTTTGAAAATATTTTCATTTCCAAAATTCAAAGCAAGCTTAGCTTTCCCTCTTTGGACTTAGGATAAGGTTGCCAGATAAAACACAGGATGTCCAGTTAAATTTGCATTTCAGATAAATAATTCTTAAGGACAAGTATATCTCATCAATACTAGGAATCCTGTGTTTTTATTTGCTCAATCTGGGAACCCTGACTTAGGACGATAACATTTTTTTCACCCCAGATCTATAGGAACTTGAGCAAGGAACTTAACCTTCCCGGGTTGAAATGTCCTCATCTCTAAAAACAAAATGTTGGGCTCCATGACCTGTTAGTGACTTCTACAATACAGTGTTTCCCATCATCTGAGATGTACCCAGGAGTATAGTAACAATGTGCTGGAAAGAGAGCCGCGTTTGGAATAAAAAGACCTGAGTTTGAGTCCCATAACTATCACTAACTATGTGATCTTAGGCAAATCAAATCCTTCTATCTCAGATTTCATCCGCAGAAAGGGGGATATTTATTTTAAGGATCAAATGAGTTATCATGTGTGGATGTTCTTGGGTCTATGTAAAGTTACAGAAAATGATGACTTATGAAAAGGTTACTCAACTCCTAGCAGAAATTACTCTCAAGCAACGTGGAAGTGAGTTATTACCAGAACTACATAACCAGAGACTCTGTTCCCCTGCATGACTCAATCCTCAGAAGGTGTCCACAAGTAATTGCTTTTCCATCTTTGCCCTTTGTATTCTAAGAGACAGGGGATGTGCGTGCAAGGGGATGTGGGCCCTAAACCTCAAATTCTTCAAACAATCAACGGGCAAAATAATATCCACTGTACACATTTAATAGGAGAATTGAGTGAGAAACTACACACAAAGGCCTGGGACAGAGTTTCTCACTAGAAACACCCATTCTTTCCTTTCTCTGCTGTTCTCCTCGCTGAGGTCCAGCCCTGGGTACAGTCCATTGGAAATGAGCGTGTTTAAGTAGTGGGCCTCGGTTTTCATTCCCCTCCCCTACCTGGCAGCTCTGTTGTCACAGCCCAGAAGAGGGAAGAAGGCCTCTTCCCATCCCCAGACTCCCCCCTAGGGTGCAGTCTGAGATCCCCCAACTCAGTTTGTGTCCCCTGACCTCTATGGATCCACAGGACAATCATAACCTTCCCTAACCTCAACCAGATTCAAACCAGAAAGCAGCAGGAGAAAAGCTGCCTTGACCCAAAGGGGCAGCCAGCCCCTCCCACGCCAGACATCGGCGTAATGAAATCCAGATCACACGAAATTCCCCGTATTTGATTACTGCGCCAGCCCTTCCCTACACCAGGTCCTCCGGCCTCTCTCCCTCTTGCCTCAGACATAGCTCTTCCCCAGCCACATGTTTCAGGTCAGGAGGCCAGTCCTGGATCGGGACAGAAAGATGTCTGCGCTGGGCACTTTCCAACCCGCCCAGGTGATGTCGGGTTCACCCTTTGCAGATGCCAACTTGGAGAGGGCGTCATGGCGCCTTGCATGCACATCCATGGTACAACAGTGACCTCCAGTGGCAGGCTTGCCTCTGGCTGAGCCACGAGAACCAAATGCCTGTATTTGTTCCCAGAGGGCAACCCTATCCTTCTATGAGCTTAGCACACAGTATGACGACTTCTTTGGGGGAACCACCTTCCAGAACACCTATGCGCAACATCTCAAAAACAAACCAACAGCCTCAAAGTGCAGCAGCAACCGTATTTAATCATGTCGCTCTTCCCTTAGACATTTCAAAAGACCGATGGCCCTTCCAGTCACCACAGGAAAAGGTCTGAACTTTTCAGTACAGCAGTTTGGGCTCTTTCGGAGCCAGACTTGATTGTCCATCATCTCCTACAACTCCCCCCGACCTTTAAGACCCACCACACTTCTCCCTGGCCCCTGAATGGCCTGGAGCTCTTCCCTCTCCTTAAAATGTGCCTCTTCGCTTCTCTGCCTGGTAAAATCCTTTTCGTTTCGATGGTTTCGGATCAGCAAGTGCCATCTTGGTGACATTTTCCATCCTGTCTCCTAACCACGGTCAAATCCTGTGCTCAAAACAAACAGCATATAAAGCTAGTATTGATCTGTTTACCCACGAAACAAGAACAGAACATCTATTATAACGCCAGTTGTTGTGTTTGGGTATTACAGATGGGATAAACGATGAGAGAGGCAAGGTGTCAGACCCCAGACTACTTACAAGGTAGGGGAAGGAATGGCCACAGAGTGTAGTAAGACGTTGTGTGCAAGGGACACACCTGACATCAGGACAGAGGTCATTCCTGCAGCCTGTGAAAAGGCGCTCCGTGACCCCCACCCCTGCAGTGAGAGGCTCTGACCGGCTCTTGGACCTAGCCAGGCAGATGTGGGAACTTTAAAAAGGAAAACAATGAATGAAGCATATTTGGAGCATGAAGTACCTTATGCAGGAGCAGGAATGCGTTGGGGCCAGGAGGGAGTCCCCATGGGCTGGAGCGTGGGCTCTGGATTGCGCAGTAGAGGGATGTAGGGGCCAAAATGCAGGCTGGCTTCCGAAGACAGGATCAAGGGTTTAAAATCTTTGCCGTGGCAATGAGTGATCTTTGAAGGTTCCTGAATGAGAGTAATATTTAGGAAGAACAAACAGATGCAAAAGCCAGCCAGGGGGCCTATGGGACCAGCAAAAAAGAGATCAAAATCGGGTGTTTGCCAGTTATCCATACTCAGAAACACTGCGGGTGTGGGTCAAAGCCAGTCTGAGGGACAAAGGCAAAGTCAGTGAGTGAGTAAAAGGACAGGTGGGGCAGAGGACATTCAAGGAGAACACTTTAAAACACAAGGGCAATCGAGTAAAGTGTAGTTGTGAATAGGAACCAAGGTCAAGGTTTCAGAGAACAGGAAGTCGGGATGGAAACAGAGAGAAGTCCCACTTTTTTCTGGTGAATAGCATCTTGCTGGATGCTGGTGGCTTTGAAAGGGCTGGGGCCTTGAATGGCAAAGTAGGGCTTCTGATGAGGCTGCCCTAAAAGGTCCAGTTCTGAGACTCTGGAGGCACCGGTCCCCAAGGTGCCAATGGAGATCAACTCTTAGTTCAAATGTGTGTCTGGGAGACGACAGAGTTGTGGCCTTGGCCTTCAGCCTCCAGGTAATAGATACTGACTGTGGCATGGTTTATGCATCTCTGCTGCTTCTTTTATCATGAATGGGGGAAGAGAGCTGTCCCTAGACATGCACGGCAGGGAACGAACAGTGCCCGAGTTGGGAGACTGTATAAACCAGGACCATATCCATGCATTTTTGTATTTGTGTATCCCAGAGACTGCTTGCACACATATGAAGGACCACAATCAATCTCGAACAAGGCCCCTCTAGGGAAAGGCAAATAAAATGATGAAGATGAGGAGAACATTATGGTTCTCCATCCACATCCCCACAAGGAGCTGCCTCCTTCCACAGTGACCCTTGTCACAGCAGAGTGCCTGTCTGTTTTCTTATCTGTCTGTCCCATTAGAAAGTCAGCTCTCTGAAGACAGCAGACACATCCCCCTCGACACACACAGGGCCCCAGCACAGAAGGCCCTCAACCAATAGTGGTTTGAATTTAAAAATAAATAAGCAAATCCAGGGTGGGGAACCCTGGTCATGAAGTCACAAGGATGGTCATAATAATCCTTCTTGCTACATTGTGATGAGAGTGAGAAACTTTACACAGAAAGAGCCCTAGGGTAGGGTGAAGCAAAGTGTAGCCTTCTAGCACATGCTGTGTGCTGTGGTGACAATACAGTGTACCCTCTTGTGACGGACCTTGAACTGACATAAGCCCCTAAGCCTTGGTAAGTCGTCTCAGCCAACAGGCACATCTGCGGCAGACCTCAGGGAGTGGAGAAGGCCTTGGCACAACCAGAGTGCTCCTGTCCATGATCGTGTGCTTGGGACATAACAGACCTGTGTTTGGGCACTAGGCTGACCATCATAGGGGCTTTTCTATTCTGGGTATGGAATAATGTTTAATATGGAAGCATGACGGTCTATTGGATCAACCTGTTGTTGCTGGAGATAGAGAAGATGTACCATGAAATCCTCACAGTGGAGAATCACTTATTGGGGTGGCGGGGGAGTGGTTTACACAAGTGTTCTGACATACAAGACAAGGGAACAGGACTACAGGACTAGCTCTCAGAACTAGAGGTGGTAACAGAAAGAAGGAGGAAGAATCGTGACACCACCTCATGGCTAGGGTTGCTGGTAGTTGAGAGAGATGTTCAACACATTAAAACCAATCAAAGCAACCACCTACTATTAGCCACCTGTAGTCCGTGGCGCTGAAATCCATGGCCTGGCACTGCTTTTCACATAGGAAATAAGTCTTCAGTTGGATTTTGTGGCTTCAAGAAGAGTAATATCCAATTCCAGAAACTTCCTGGGTCAAATGGCCACCTTTAGGACATTGGTTTCAACCAAAAATGGCTGACCAAGATGCAAGGATGCCCCCTCTCTTGGACTTGTGCAATCCAGAGTATATATAATAAATATAAGGCCTCAGAAGTCAGTCTGAGGAATCAGCGATGAGGGGAAGGATCATTTTCCCCCAACTATCTCATGGGTATGATGGAGTGAAGCAATCTCCTTCATTTTGTGATGTTAATTCTAAAATGTGAATCTGTAACTCAGACTTCTCTTCTGAGGTTCACACTCTATGGCCAACCACCTAGTGAACATGTCCACTTGGAGATCTTTCAGATTTCTTTGTTGTTGTTGTTCTACTTTGTTTGTTTGTTTTGTGGGGGGGGGGGGGTGTTTAGTTTTGTTTTGTTTTTTGGTGGCAGTGGGGGAGAAGAGAAACCAGAGGGAGAGGCAGAGGAAGAAGGTGAGAGTGAATCCCCACTGAGCATAGAGCCCAACACGGGGCTCAATCTCACACCACTAAGATCATGACTCAAGCCAAAACCAAGAGTTAGACGCTCAGCCAGCTGAGCCACCCAGAAACCCCCCTCTCAGATTTCTAAACTTAGCTTTTCCCAAAATAAACCATGGCAACAGCATGGATTCCCAAGCACCCTTCTTGACTCTTCCTTCTTCCCCGATGTCTAATCAATCACCATGTCCGATCCATTTACTATTTTCAGTGCCCGCTAGAGGCAGCACTAGGCTGAGCCCTTTGTGTATGCATTATTTTTCTACTGCTGCTATAACAATTTATTGCAAATTAAAGGTTTAATATGACACACACATCTTATCTTACAGTTCTGTAGGTTAAAAGTCCAACACAAGTCTCACTGGAGTATAATCAAAGTGTTGCCATTCTTTTCTGGAACCTCTAGGGGAGAATCCATTTCTTTGTCTTTTCCAGCTTCTAGAAGTTATTCACATTCCTTAGCTCCTGATCCCTTCCTTAGTCTTCAGAGCCATCAACAAAACAGTTCTCGACCCACTTCCGTTTCACACCTTTTTCTGACCACAACCAGGAAAGGTTCTCTACTTTTAAGGACTTGTGTGGTTAGACTGAGTTCACAGGAATAATTCAAGATAATCTCCCCCATCTCAGGATTCTTACTTTTCATGACATTTGCAAAGTCTCTTTTGCCATATTCGCAGGTTCTGGGGATTAGGACTGGAGGGCCAGTAGTCTGGCTACCACAGCATGTATTATCTCATCTTCTCAAGAACTCTGTGAGATGGCTACTACTAACTCCATTTTACAAATGAGAAAATACATTTAGTAAATTTACCTAAATTGCCTAAGGTCATTTTAATACATGGCAGAGAGATTTGTATTGATTTCAGTTTGGCTTCTTACCCTATACTACATTCCTACCTCCTGAGTATCTGTTGATTGAATGATCCCACCACCCTGGTTCAAGCCACCATTATGATTCACACTTGACCCTTGACCAACATGGAGGTTAGGAGCACCAACCACCAGCACAGTTGAAAATCCGTGTATAACTTTAGACTCCCCCCAAACTTGACCAATACCCTACTGTTGACCAGAAGCCTTAGTGATAACATAAAGTCAGTCAACATATATTGTATATCATATGTGTTATACATTGTATTCTTACAACAAAGTAAGCTAGAGCAAAGAAGACGTTATTGAGAAAATCACAAAGTAGAGAAAATCTATTGGCAGTACTGTACTGTACTTATTTTTAAATCCGTGTATTTCCAACCTGTGTTGTTTGACGGTCAACCACACTTAGATTACTGGGTTAGCATAATCGGTCTCTTTCTCCCTTCAGTTTTATGGCCCTCTGGTCCACTGTCCACTCTGCAGCCAGAGCTAGCTTCGCAAAGCACATATCTGAGAATGCCACCACCCACAATGCTCCATTACTCTTGGGATAAAGCCCAGACTCCTGCACGCGACTTACAAGGCCCCCAAGAGGTTATCTTCTGGTTCACTGCAGCTTTACCCTCTCTCCCCTCTCACCTCCTCCACCCTCACAACCTCAGCACTGAAATCAGCACAGAACTGCTCTCAGTTTCCCATATTTATCATGTTTTCTCTCGGCTCCAAAGGTTTCCACATGCTACTCCTCCATAAGTTTGTTGGACAGATTGAATAAGATAATAGACATAAGGTGCTTATTTCTCTGCTTTGAATGTAGTAAATGCTTAAACAAAGGGCTGACTGCAGAGACAAGCGATGCTTTGTATGAGAGCGAGCAAGATGGGAGAGACCTTGCCAACACAGATCCTAAGTCAGTGAAATAGGAAGTTGAATAGAAATTTATCAAATCTGCTTTTCTTCCCTCAATTTGTTTTTCATGGGTTGCCTCCAAAATTGGTTTGTATAGAGATAAAGAGAACAAAAGCATATTTCAAAAACAACATAGCGAAGAATTAGTGAATAAGCCACCCTCTCTATCCTGTTGTCTAAGACTGTAAGCACATAAAGAGAACAAAAATTAACAGGAATTCAAAGACTGAACCACAACTCCCTGTTAGCAACCACAGTCAGTGCAGGAAATGGGCTGGTTAACATGACAATATCTTTGTTCCTGAAGTCCTGTGTCATAGAAAGCAAAGGTCCAGGGGGTTTGAAGAATAGGGTGAGTGATCTTTATAAACAACTTGCATTTCTATATAAAAGAGAATTTACCATAGTATGATTTAGGGAAAAGGTTCAAGTCCATAGTTAATCCCAGATGTCCACTTGGGAGTAAGCTACACTATTTATTCATTGGGCAAAACTTGACTGCACATCCTCATGTATTGGACACTGATGCAGACATAAATAAGCCACTACCTACTTTTAAGGAGCTCAAAGTTAAGTGACAGAAGTCGGCAAAGAGCAAACCATGACAATGTACTACAGATAGATAATCTCATATGGAGGGAGCTAAGAGACTTTGGAGGGGAAAAATCTCCTCCTATTGGGGATCAAGACATCTTTACTAAAAGAAGTGATGCTTTAGCTGAATCCTACAGAGTGCTCGAGAATAAACCAGGCATCAAAGTGTGGGAGAAGCAATGTAAGCAGTGACATAAGCTGGAAAGGGAGTCAAGAGCAAGATCCTGCAGCATCTTGATTTTAATGTTAGATAGTATGACCTTTATCTGAAATTGATGGGAGCCCACTATGACCTTTTTTTTTTTTTTTTTTTTTTTTTGAGAGAGAGAGAAAGGAAGTGTGTGAGCAGCAGGGGAGGAGCAGAGGGAGGAAAAGGGGAGAGAGTCTTAACAGGGGTCGACTTTCAGCCAGAGCCCGACACAGAGCTCAACCCCCTGACCCTGAGATCATGACCTGAGCAGAAATCAAGAATCAGATACTTAACCAACTGAGCCGCCCAGGCACCTGAGCCCATGATGATTATAAAGCACAAGAGGGACACAAGCAAATTTTAATTTTAGAACTGTTATTTGGGCTACCACCTAGAGGATGGATGGATGGGGTACAGAGGTATGTTCAGGGGTATTGTAGTAATCCAGGAAAGGGGTCTGAATGATGTCTGAACGTTGGTCCGTCATGGAAATGGAGATTCAGGGTCAAGAGTCAACAGGGAATGAGACTTCTGGCTGATGCCATTCCCTGACAGAATTTTTTAAGGAATTTAAGATGAAGACCAGTTTGAGGAGAGAAAAGATTCAGTTGCGTTTGGGTATTTTCAGTTTAAGGTGTCTGTGAAACATCTAGGAAGAGATATGGAATAAATATTGGACATCTGGACTTGGAATTCAGGGAAAAGGTCTACAGTATACATAAATGTGAGAATCATCACCAAGAGGTGTTGGCTGAAGCCATCAAAGGGGGGTAAAAGAGGAACAGGAAGGGCCTCTGGAAAAAATCTGACATGTAGGATTTGAGATAGATGGAGAGAAGTTCATAGAGAAGTTTGGGGTATAATCACCACAAAGGCCGGAAGGAAAACCACAGGAGATGAGTATGTACAGAGCCTAGAGAATGCAGCAACATCAAGAAGAAGGAACTGGCACGGCACGACCATGCAGGCAAGAGGAAGCAACAGGTGGAAAAACAACAGAGACTCACCCACCCCGTCGGCCCTGAACACCCCATTTATGTAGCCCACTCTCGCCATGCCTGCCTCCCTGCTCTACCATGACTTTCTATGATACTGGTTTCCTTTATCCACCACATAAATTCTAGGTGAAAATACAGTGTTTATTTGTCTCCATGGTCTGTAACGCTCTACAGAATGTAAGAGCCACGAAGGCAGGAACCTGGTACAGCTCATTCGCCACTTCATTTGAGTTCCACAAAAGTGGGTCTGAAATGCAAGGAATTTATTTGGGAGTCAGGGAGTGGAGAAGGAAGACAATAACTCATGAGGGTTTAAACCAGTTACTACCAGAGCCACTGGTATGTAATTCCATCAGGAACCCTTGTCAGTCTGCCTGATATACCCGTCAGGGATTTCCCACCTGGGGGACCAAGGGGACTGGGTGTCTATCGGCCTACTCTCATAGGTCACTACTTGAGGAATTCTGAAGTCCTGGTGCAGAGGGAGGGCTTTCATGTCCCAGCACTTCTGGGCCACCCTGGAAGTAAGCAGAACAGCTCCAGCAGCGAGCGTTGCCCTCCTCCCCCAGTCACACTCGGCAAAGCTGATACAGGTCCATAGATGGTGGGCAGTCAGGCTGACACAGCACTGGGGTTTTTGAGGGCAGGGAAGGGAGAAAGGAACACGGCAAGGGGGTTGAGGCTGGAGTTCTCTCCTAAGCATCTAAGTCAGTCTCAAGGGGAAATGTAGAAACAGGATGGTAATAGGTGTGTGAGGAAGACGGTAAAAAGGAGATGAAAGATCAGAAGTCTTGATGGGGAGGAGGATGGAGGTGCCAAGAAATAAAACGATAAGAGTGTTTAGAGAATAGAATGAGAATAGAATGATTCCAGAGATGGAGGCCTACTGTGATAAGGAACATGGAAATTCAGATTCCATCTGATGGAATCATATTCCATCAGATGGACAAGACTAAATTTAGCTTAGCTGGAGGGAGGCATAAGACAGATTATAGAAGTAGCTGTGGCATTCTTTTGCAAGGAATAAGTGAGGTCTCTTATGATACCCCCTTGAAAATAGAGACTTTGCCTGCCTTGTTCACTGCTGTATCCCTAACCTCGACAATAGCATTTAGAACATGCAAGAACTCAATGAGTACTTGAGTAATGAACAGTCTTGACCCACCTGGTTTAAACAAGTGAGGGATGTATTGGCTTATGCAAGCTACAATCACAGGGAAAGGCTGTCTTCAGTTACCACTGGGCTCAAGGATCAAATAACCAGGACTCAGGCTCTCTTCAAGCTGGGCTATACTTTCCACTGTTTTGGTCTGGGCTCCCATAACCTGGGAAGAGTCAGTTTCTCAAAAATCCTAGCAAAACTCTCATTGCCATTTTGACTAATATGCTCATTCCCAAACCAGTCACTGTGTACAAGAGAATGGTTTGTTACAACTGTCTTAGGCCTGGATCACACGTTCTACCCTGAAGGCTAGGATAAAGTCAACCTCACTCTAGTCCCAGAATCTGAGATCGAGGGGAAATTATTATAATTCTCCCAAAAGTGGCACTAATACATCATGGGTAGTAAAATAAATGGGGGGCCATGGCAAAAAAGCATAACTCATATTCTCTCCAGTAGCAGTAGAGAACCACTGAAGGATTTCAGGAAAGCAGCCTGATCAGAAATACATTTTAGAATGAGCATTCTGGAGCAGTGTGGAAGACAGGCTAGAAAAAGTTGAGGCTAAGAGGAGAATAACATTCAAATTCAAAATCATCAACCATCAGTGGATCATCTTTCTTCTCTGTCCGTAGAGAGCAAACCTATATCTAGATGCACAATAACAAAGAAGACACAGTCCCATCCTTCAAGAAGTTTCTAGTCTAATGAGAAAGCCAGCATTTACATTACATGTAATTACATCAGTTTTCCTGATGTCCAAGAAGGACCATCTAAGCTAAGGTCTGAAGAGTAAACAGGCTTTGACAATTCTTACAACCAGACACAAGCAGAAACACTGCACATTTGGAAAAATACTAAGTTCTATATAGCCGAAGAGCATGGCATTCCACAAGTGAAGTAGAAAAGGATGAACCTGGATTCTATTAGAAGGCCAGATCATGGGGGCACCTGTGGCTCAGTTGGTTAAACTTTGGAATCTTGATTTCTTCTCAGGTCATGATCTCAAGGTTGTGAAATGGGGCTCTGAGTAGGGCTCTGAGTAGGGCTCTGCATTGGGTGTGGAGCCTGCTTAGGATTCTCCCTCTCCCTTCCCTTCTCTTCCCCTACTATTTAAAAAAAAAGGGGTGGGGGGGGGGGGGCCAGATGGTGAAAGGCCTTACAAAGACAAAGTAATGAGTTGGGTATTATCCTCAGAGCTGCAGAACCATGAATATTTCAAAGTTTTAGAGTGGTACTGACCACTCAGCACTCAAAAAAAAAAAAAAAATCAATCTGGTCATGCAGAAGGTGGATTAGAAAAACACAGAGTAATATGCAAGATCACCAAAAAAGAATATTTGCAGTAATTGAGGGAAGAGATGGTGGTGTCTTTACTGACGTGGCAGCAATGGGAATTATGAGAAGTTGGACACACTGGTGGTTTTAAAATTTGGAGCCAACTAACTTTGGAAACAAGGCTAAGGGTATAAAAGCAAGAAGGAGTGAGCCAAGCCGGGAGTCCTGGATGGCATCACTCAGATTGCTTATTAGTGTAAGTGAATGGATAGGGACGCTATAGGAAGAGAGCAGGTTTGGGGAGGGAGGTAGAGATGATGAACTTGCTTATAGACACGCTGTTTGACATGCCTGTGGAATTCAGTGTGGAGGTGCCTGGCCTATCACTGGATGTGTAGCCATGGAACTCAGGGGACAGTTTGCAGCTGGAAACATATTCCAGAGTCTTCAGCATGAAAATGAAATGAGTAAAGTCACTGACTGCCATTGGCAGTCATTTGCTTTTTGCCTGGCAGCAAATGCCTAGGAAAAACTTATGTTTAGGAGATAGTTTAGGACTTGGAGCCATCAGGGGTGTCCAGAAAAGTAAGCCAGGGGGCAGAGGGGCAAGGACTTGGTCTAAACAAGGGTTTAGAAAGAAAGGTACAAAATGGAATTGAGAATACTTAAGATGTAAAATAAACAGGGGCACCTGAGTGGTTGGTTAAACATCCAACTCTCGGTTTTAGCTCAGGTCATGACCTTAGAGTCATAGGATCGAGCCCCATGTTGGGCTCCACACTCAGCTTGGAATCTGCTTGGGATTCTCTTGTTTTCCCTCTCCCTCTGCCCCTCCCCCACTCATTCTCCCTCCCTCCCTCTCTCTCTCTCTCTCTCATAAATTTTTTTTTTCCAAAAAAGATGTAAAATGAACAGAGCTATCCAGTATCCTGGATGGGGGAAATAAGAGAGAAGAAAGGGTCGGGATGACTCCTAGGTTTCTAGCTTGGGTGACCAGTTGGCTGGTCTGTAGAAATAAGAAGAGGTTAGATTCTAGAGCTAAGTGTTTAAGGTACTAGTGGGAGATCCAGTAGAGGAAATATGGGCAGTTGGAGTTGAGGAGGGCATCTGGATAGCAGTTGGCCTTTGAAATAGTGCAGAGGTGGAAGTTACCATCAGGAAGAAGGGCTTATAGTTGCGTGGGACCATTCGCTGAAATCAGAGCCCTGGGGCTACTCTCATTTAAGGAGTAAGCAGTGGAAGAGGTTTCAGCAAAGGAGACTGTAAAGAAATGATGAGCAGGGAGAACCGAGCTTGTCCTTCAGAAGAAAGCCTTCTTACCTGTAACACACAATGCTTTGGGATATTGATCCTCATACAATTTTCTGCCATCAATTTCCTCATCTGCTTTGGGTCTTGGGAAGTCTAATTATATAATGACTCCACATATCTTCTAAATTTGTCCCAAAGCTCCTCAAAGGTCCTAGGACCCATAGGAATTCTTTAGTTTCCTAATTTGACTTTGAATAAAGGACTTTCATGGGTTAAAAGAAGTGGACCGCTTAATCAAGAAATGGCTCGAATTTACTTCCATATTTGGAAATACTTCAATCATTAGGATGGAGCAGAAACACACAGCAACCTTCAAACACTGTTCCTCTTTCTTCACATGGTATTGTGAATGGCTCAGCAAGTGGGCCCATCATTTTCTTGCTAATTAATTTAGGTCTAATTGGTTTCAGCCCACACAACAGTGCAGGTTGTAAGAGAGGGCAACAGAAGTCATATTCCACTAAAAGTACCTGCCAGCATCAAAGCCTCCACCATTAAGCAATTCACTACAGAGGGGAGAGCTCTTCAGAGCTAAACAAAGTGAATTAAATCCCCCCCCTTCCCAATTAGCTTCAGAAAAATCTCAAAGTGCTCAGAACTCTGTCAAAGCACCAGGAAGCATTTTATCTTCCTATCCCCATTCCAGCGTAACAGTCTTGCAAGGAGTTACGGAACACTTACAGGCCTGAATGCTGGATCTTGTTTGGGAGCATCTCAAGTTCTCCAAATGACTGTACCCTTGGGGCTGCCACAACCAGGTCTAGTTTTGCTGATTAGTTTATTCCCAGAGACCAACACAGCACACAGAGAGGAGGCATCATTAGTATCTGTCACACAAACAAATGACTGAAGGGAAAGAGAGAGCACCAGAGGAGGAAGAAAAGGAGGGACGGATGTGTGGAGTTACTCCAATTCCAAGATGTCACAGAGAAGAGCCAGCCCCGTCACCTACAAGCTGTGTGACAACAAACAAGTCATTCAACCTCTCGGAGGCATAGTTTCATCTTTCTTCAACCAGAAATGCACTATATGCCTGGAAGAATTATAACAAAGCTGATCTCATGAAGCAGAAAGCATTTTGTCTACCATAAAATACAGCTTTTGCTATTAACATTAGGGACCCCACTTTAGATGGTTCTCGATGGTGCCCACAGTTAGATCATGGTCCTGTGTCTCGTAATGGTCTTTTAGTCTCACTGAACTTCTGAGCGTAGGTCCCATTCATACAAACAAGAAGAATGCAACCGAGTCGCTGTCTTCAGGAGCTCATGGCTTCGTGCAGAAGACCAATGTCAAACAGGAAACCATCATTCAGGCAGGACGAACATCCGCTGGGGATGTGGATGAATGAGTGGCTGGAAGTCACGGAGAAGGAACAGCGATTCTACAGAGCAAGGGAGCCCGGGACTCAAGAGCGGGGGCGGTATGTCAACGGGATCATAAAGACGAGTGGATACTTGCCAGGTGGAGACAGAACAGGCTTTGGGGGCTTTACAAGCTTTCATAAATAATATTCCCCTGTTATGTGTTTCTACACTCAACATCATGTTTTTTACATTTACCCCTAGCTGGTGGACACACAAGTGTCTACGGGTCTTCTGGCTGTTTCCTATGCTTGAAGCATTCCAGGACGAAAATTAATTTTTCAGGGAACAGAGCGAGGTACATGGCCGGCGCAAAGGGTGGGGAGGTGGTTGGGAAGTGGGGTTCGGTTGATCTGGGCCAAACTGGGGGAGACAGTGCAGGAAGCAAGGAGGGCTTTGCACTTTGTGGTTTGAACAAACGGGCATCAACACCAGGTGACAAAACAGGAGTGAAATAATGCTTGCCATCAGAGAATGCACAAGCTCAGGGCAGCCAGGAGACATTCAGCCCGTCTACCCTTTGCTCACTGTTTCCATGAACAATGGCCTCTGGATTCTATGTGTAAAGCAGACAAGGAAAGATCGTGCGGATCTGGGGGACTAAGGGTGCCCTGGGCATGTTGAAGCTGCCCGCGGTGTTTTCAGAACAGTGGACCAGAGGCAAGCCTCTGCTTCCCATCCACAGAGGAAGGGCAGGGAGCCAGACCAGGCACGCAGAAATAGGTCCCCGTTCACTCTGATTCTCCCACTTTACCAATAACTAATCCTTGCACCACCTTGTACCACACGAGGTCCCACCCAGCCCCGGGATGGAAGGCCAATTGTGTGTTGCTGTGACAGCAAGTATTTAAAAGGAAAATAAAGAAGTGACAAGCGGTGACATCCTATCATTAAGTAATCATAATTTCCTCCCTATATTACGACAATAGATGTCACTCTCTCATCTGGAAGGCAGGCCACGTATAGAAACACCATGTCAAAAACCTTTTCAGACAAAGACAGAGGGGGGGTGAGCTTGCTGGGTGCAGAATAGAATATTTTGATGGCTGCCTCCACCCCACTCGCCACCCCCCAACTCCTCCATGCTCTGATAAAAATCAGATCTGTAAAGAACTTCAAAGGCTCCCTAGTCTGACAAACAGTAATAAAACAAGAAACTGGGGGGGAAAAAAAAAAAGTCTGCCAAAGTGCGCAGAGGAAGCCGAGCTGACAAGTGTTATGATGGTTCTGTTTTAGCAATCACCAGACTAACTGCAGGGGACTTCCTCCTAGCGGGAAGCCCAGTCTGGGCTGTCAACTGTGAAGGAATACAGAAAGGTCAGGCGACAGAGGGGTTCGACGGGCCTGGAATAAGCGATCGCACAGTCTTCCTGGCCATTTTTCTTCCAGGCCACCTCCCATCCCAAGCCCACAGCCTGCTCTGGCCCAACGGTAACCTCGGCTGCTCCCTCCCCTCCTCCTTCTAAAGAGAAATATGTGAAAAGCAAAAATCAGTCAGTCTGGGCTCACCTTCCCTTCCTCCATTTAATGGGGGTTTGGGGGTTAGGGGAAGCATACAACAAGGAAATAGTTCTGGAATCCAGGACATCTGGCTTCTATTCAGACCCAATCACTGGCCTTGGGAGCATATTGAAAGCATTTGGCTGTCTCAACAGTCTAAAAGAAGCTATTTATTTCAGACTCAACAACCAACCCAAACATATGCTTCCATTTGGAAACAATTGGAGGTAAGACAGGGTTCCTTTTTTTTTTTTTTTTTTTTTTAAGAGGAAGGTGGAAATAACACAGGACTTTGAGACAGAAGACTGACCTCCATTCCAACCACTGATCTACCACTTGCTTGAGACAGCTGTGTGACTTTATTTGGCTTCCTTAATCTCTCTACAATTTTAGTTTCTCAACTGTCAAGGTCTGATCAAATTCCCCTCTCGTGGAGTTATCGAGAAGGATTAAAGAGCACAAGGTACCCTAAGGTCCTGGTGCAGGGCCTGACATATGGTTGCTTCTTTCTCAGACCAACACTTAGCCACAGAGTATATTCCTTGAATAGAAGGGACATGTTCCAAATACCTTACCGAGTGCAGCAATAGTCACGTGGGCCGATGTATGTCTGAGCTTTTGGTAACTTCAAAGTGCTTGGAAGATTCTACTTGGGGTTCTACTTGGGATCATTATGACGCCAATAGTGTGTAAAAACAAGTCAAAGCCAGACGCATCCATTCCTAAAACCAACCCAGGGGAATGAAAATGAGAAGTTCCTGGACAATAACTGACAGGTGGTTGGCCAGCTGGACGGCCAGCCCCGCCACAGCCACCGTGGCCACCCCACGGCCCTCCACACCCTCATCCTTATCTGGTTCTCTGTCATCTCCGGGAAACTGCCTTTGGCTTTCCTGAACAAAAATGAGAACTTGGGAGCGTCCCTGGAACTATCTGCTAAAATCCGAGGCACAAACTTCGTCCAGGTCATGGGAGGATCACTTGCACCTCCACGCATCTGGGTTGGAGTCCATTCCTGGCATGTTTTCTGGACTAGGTAATGATAAACGCCCAACGCTCCTGTCCTGTGCCAACTGGTGGTGCCCAAAGTCTCTAAGCTTGACATCACTGTCAGAACATTGCTAAACCATCACATCTCTGATCTCAATGACTGGGAAACCCAAAGCCCTAAGAAGAGGGGCTCTTCACATGGTATTTTAGAACATGTCCTCTCACCTGATCCTAATCAGCTTGTAATTGTGTGGAATATTGCAGGGGTAGGCATTGTAGGGCTCAAAATCCTCTGCTCCATAGGACAGGTTCCAACCATGTCGGTGAGCGTGGCCTGTGCATGTGGAATGACAGGTATGAGGGAAGCCCAGAATAGGAAAGTAACCAGGATGAGCCAAAAGTCAGTCCTCGGGAAGCCTGGAGCAAGCCCAGGAAACACAGGGAGGTATTCAATGGAGACCCTACATGGCTTCAACCAGACAGTCCCAAGAAACCTTCTCCTTCTCCCTCTCCCACTGAGGAGTCTGGCCCGGTGAAATTATTCCCCATTCCCACCCCACATTTACCTAAAACAAAGTGTCCCCCCTTACAGTGGTAGAGGGAGAAGGAGGCCTGCGATGGAAGCATCTGGACTCCAGACTTGAAGCAGCTTCTCGTGTCCTTGCCCCCAGACTGTTCCGGGCTTCTGGCTCTGCTCTGGCTTGGTCCCCTGGGTTCTCCACACACACATGACACTGAGTGACCTGCTGTCTGACCTGCCTGTGAACCCAGCTCATGCTAATGTCTAATTGCTAGGCCTCTGACAAGCTAACCAACTAAGTCTTCTGGAAGGACTCCTTCCAAAGCCTGGGCCCAAAACTTATGTTCCTAATTTTCTGTTGTTTTTTTTTTTTTTTTAGAGTGCCTCCCAAATAGTACCTGCTTCAGGCCTCTTAAAACTGAGGTCTACTCTGGGACCCTTGGGTGTCTTAACCTCAGTCGGTTAGGTATCTGCCTTCAGCTCAGGTCATGATCCCAGCCTCCAGGGATCAAGTCCTGCATCAAGCTCCTTGCTTGGCAGGGAGCCTGCTTCTCCCTCTCCCTTTGCCCCTCCCCCTGCCATGCTCTCTCTCGTAAATAAATAAATAAAAATCTTTTAAATAAATGAATATATAAAAATAAAAACCATTATGGTATCACACTTAAATGGGAGACACCAGAAGCATTCCATCAAAGTCAGAAACAAAACAAGAATGCTCCCTATTAGTTATGATTTAATATTTGACATTGTTCTAGCCTAGAGATGGGGAAATCTTTTCTATAAAAGGCTAGATAGTAGATATTTAAGGCTTTTCTGGCCAGATTGTCTCTGTCAGAACTCCTCAGCTCTACTAAAAAGACCACAGGTATTACGTAAATAAATGAGTATGGGTGTGATTCTCTAGAACTTTACCTACAAAAACAGAGGGCAGGCTGGATTTGGCAAATGGGCTACCATTTGTTGACTTTTGTTTTCGAGTTTCTGGCAAACACTTAGGGGAAGAAAAAGAAAAAGGTAAGATGTATAAATACTGGGTAGGAAGCAATAAATCATTTTTTTGCAAATTATATCCTATAAATCTGAAAAACCCCAAAGAATCCACTGAAAAACTGTAATAAACAAAAAGAAAATTCAGAAAGACAGATGGGTACATCATTGGAGTACAGAAATCAATAGCTGTACTACTGTGATACAATAAGAAATGGACATTTTGCCTGGGTTCTTGACACAAGAGCTTCTAAAACTTAGAAGTTTTAGTTTCCTAAGAGATATGGGTGAGAGGAGCATCTTTTGTTATTCAGAATAAGCCCCTCTCAACCCTATCTCAACCCTGAATTTGTGCAAAGGACTCTTGCTGGGCCCCTAGATAGCTTGAGGGTGGGAGCTGTTTGCCAGAGGAAACAACCAAGTGATCAGAGGGTTGGAACTTTCAGACCCAACCCCCCCCCCCGGGGGGGGGGGGGCTTGAGTTAGTCACCAGTGGCCAATGATTTCATCAATCCTGTCTATGTAATGGAACCTCCATAGAAATCCCTAAACAATGAGGTTTAAAGAGCTTCCAGACTGGGGAATGCATCAAAGTGCTAGGAAGGAGACGCTCCCCCAGAGGGTATGAAAAGTTCCACACTTCCCACCCCAACCTTGTCCTATGTACCTCTTCATCTTGGTCTTGCCCTATGTGCCTTTCCTTTCTAACATCCTTTATCGTAAGCCAGTAATGGAAAGTGAGTTCTCTTCACTGAGTTCTGTGAGCTGTTCCAGCAAACTATGGAACCTGAGGAGAAAGTCACAGGGAAACCTCCATTTAGAGCCAGTCAGCCAGAAGTAGGAGTGGGCTGGGACTTGCAATTGCCATCTGAAGTGAAGACGGTTGGGGTCTGCATTAACTCTGGGTAGTTCGTATCAGGACTGATTTAAGTCATTCACTCAGCTGTGTCTGGAGAATTAGAGAACTGGCTGTTGGTGGGGGGAAAACCTGGCTGTTTGGTGTTAGAAGTGTGGTGAGCAGAGGTTCCTGGGTGGCTCAGTCAGTTAAGCGTCTGCCTTTGGTTGGGGTCAAGATCCTAGAGTCCTGGGATGAAGCTCCACATCAGGCTCCCTGCTATGCAGGGAGTCTGCTTGTCCCTGTCCCTCTGCACCCCAACCCTCGGGCTTGTGCTCTCTCTCTCTTAAATACATATATATATAAATCTTTTTTTTTTTAAAAAAAAAAAAAAGGGAAGAAGAAGTGTTGTGAATAAAAGCAGGTCAGAACAGCACCCAGAAATACAGACATTAGAAGTTACACTGGAGTAGCAACAGAAAGCTAAAATACTTGGGAGCACAACCCCAATACCCAAGAAGCCAGAACTGTGTATAACTGATGAACAAAACTGAAAAACACTCCTGAAGAACATAATTTATCCTACATACTCACTTCTGATCGTGCAAAATACGAACACATATGACAGTAGTCTTGAAATCGCGAAATACTGCAAACGACCAGTCCAGTGAGAGAAGGGGTTACATTATGATATACGCATCCAATAGAATATTTTTTTTAAAGATCTATTTATTTGACACACAGAGTGTTATGCCCCAATAACGGGTCCGTGATTAAAGAAGCGAGACTGATATAAAGCGAAGGCCAAGCAAAGCTTTATTCTGCACCAAGCATCAAGAACCAGACCAAAAGTTCAGGGACGCACCTCTTACTCTGTTTCACAGACTAGCTTTTAAGGGCAAAGGCCATGCAGTTGGGCCTGGCCACGCACAGGTGGCCAGTGAAACTGTAACACACAGAGAAAGCTGCACAGTCGTGCTAGGTGAGCAACTTAATTACAATTTACCCTAGTAGACATTTGAATCAGCCTATCACACCTTGGTTAGAATTGGCGCCAAAACCTCCCAAAGGGCGGGGCCCACATTCCTTGGTAGCTAGGGAAACAGTATGCAACCCCCCTCTGATCGGGTATCTCCAGGGGCCTGACACACCCTTGTATCTGGGCTTTGTTACCTGGAACTGGTTTCCAGGACTTGTTTTTAAGTAAATCCCCTGGGGGCATGGGAGCAGGGACAGTTTAACGAAAGCCTCTTACTAAATAGGTCCTTACGCAGAAAAAGATCACAAGTAGGCAAAGAAGCAGACAGAGAGAGAGGAGGAAGCAAGCTCCCCGCCAAGCAGAGAGCCCAATGCTGGGCTCAATCCCAGTACCCTGAGATCATGACCCAAGCCGAAGGCAGAGGCTTTAACCCACCGAGCCACCCAGGCATCCAATAGAATATTAACCATCCATCAGAAAGTGAGGACAGCTTTTGGGTGATGTTGTATTCAAGATATTTTGTTAATTAAACACACACAGTGCAAAACATGTTTGTCATCTTCCACTATTTGTCTAAAAAGGTAGGAGGAGGACATGTATATAAACATTTACATATAAGCACTTACTAAAATATTTTGAGAAATGGGGGCGCCTGGGTGGCTCAGTGGGTTAAGCCGCTGCCTTCGGCTCAGGTCATGATCTCAGAGTCCTGGGATCGAGTCCCGCATCGGGCTCTCTGCTCAGCGGAGAGCCTGCTTCCCTCTCTCTCTCTCTGCCTGCCTCTCCATCTACTTGTGATTTCTTTCTGTCAAATAAATAAATAAAATCTTTAAAAAAAAAAAAATATTTTGAGAAATGATACACAAGAGACTGATAACAGTGTTTGCTTCCAGAAAGAGGACTTGGAAGGCTGAGGGACAGAGGTGGCAAAAGACTTTGCACCGAACACCTTTCTTTAATTCTTTTTAAAGATTGTATTTATTTATTTTTTTGACAGAGAGACGGAGAGCGCAAGTAGACAGAGCAGCAGGCAGACAGAGAGGGAGAAGCAGGCTCTCTGCTGAGCACAGAGCCTGACATACGGCTCTGTCCCATAACATGAGCCTAAGGCAGATGCTTAAACGGCTGAGCCACCCAGGAGCCCCCAAACACCTCCATTCTATGCATATGAGTGCATTAACTATTCAAAAATTACATGCCACTTTTAAAATATGGTTTACACACTAAATAAGAATCAAATGGTTTTAAATCTCAAGACCTTTTTGTTTAAAGGAAGGAAGGAAGTAAAGAAAGAGACTTCTTTTTTTTGGTTGTTATTTGCTTTTCTTATAAGTTATCAGACATCCCAGGCTTTGGGGTCACACACTTCTGAACAGGAACATAGAATAGTGATTATGGGTACAGATGCTTAAGGTCCAGGCTCCCTGGATTTGAAGCCCAACCCTGCCTGCGATTATCAGTGTAATCTCAAGCCAGTTAATTAACATCTCTATGCTTCATTTACATACCTGTAGAACAGGAGCATTGAGAAAGCCATAGGATGAATGGGATGGTCTCAGCCCAGCACTTCACCAGCCTTGATGGCGGTAACTGTGTCGTAAAATCGTTCTGCAGTGTCTATCAGAACAAACAAAAGGTGGAATTGGAAAGGCAGACTTACTTCTGGGGATATCTATCTTATAGGTTAGAAAACCACAGAAAGTCTCGGACCTTAAAGTGAACTTATATTTGAGAAACACTACCTACCATAACCTCTTATCAGACAGAGCTTGACAACACAGCCTAGGATAACTGTCTGCCTTTATTTTAAAAAACCACCTGTTGGGGCACCTGGGTGGCTCAGTGGGTTAAAGCCTCTGCTTGGGTCACGATCCCAGGGTCCTGGGATAGGGCCCCATGTTGGGCTCTCTGCTCAGTGGGGAGCCTGCTTCCCACCCCACCCCCACATCCCCACCTCTCTGCCTATTTGTGATCTCTCTCAAATAAATAAATAAAATCTTTAAAAAAAACACACACACTGTTAAATGCACGTGTTCTCAAGCTTGTTTGACGATGGTACCCTCGACCTACAGAAAACTGTTATTGTCAATCAGGAAACTACTGTTTAGAACAGAGCTTCCCAGTGCTCCTGGGTGACTCAGTAGTTAAGCACCTCTTGATCTCAACTAGGGTCTTGATCTCAGGGTGGTGAGTTCAAGCTCCATGTTGGGCTCCATGCTGGGCGTGGAGTGTAGTTTAGAAATAGATTTATTCATATACAAGTTTCCATTCATCTTTCCATTATTCAAGTGCATTGCCGTGTCAACTTTGTGTTTGCGCCTTTCACAGAAGAGGTGTTGTTAATTAAATGTGCCAGTCAGCTTATGATGTAGTCAAGGCAAAAAAACAAAAACAAAAAAACCTCAACCAATCCCAATAATAGTGACAGACTCCAAAACTTACAACAGTACATACATTTTGCTTCAAATGAAAACAGCAACAACAACAAATATGTTTTTTTAAACCACATTGGCATGACCTGTGTTAATTAGGTAGTCTTTGTCAGAAAACTAAATAGAAAGCGTCAAATTGAAAGTGGTTGGCAGACAAATGGATAAAGATGTGGTCCATATATACAATGGAGTATTATGCCTCCAACAGAAAGGATGAATACCCAACTTTTGTAGCAACATGGACGGACGGGACTGGAGGAGATTATGATGAATGAAATAAGTCAAGCAGAGAGAGTCAATTATCATATGGTTTCACTTACTTGTGGAGCATAAGGACTAACATAGAGGACATTGTGAGATGGAGAGGAGAAGTGAGTTGGGGGAAATTGGAGAGGGAGACAAACCATAAGAGACTGTGAACTCTGAGAAACAAGCTGAGGGTTTTGGAGGGGAGGCTGGAGGGGGCTGGGTGAGCCTGGTGGTGAGTATTAAGGAGGGCACGGATTGCACGGAGCACTGGGTGTGGCACATAAACAATGAATCTTGGAACACTGAAAAAATAAAATTAAAAAAAACAAACAAACAAAAAAGAAAGTGGTTGGCATTGAGTAGTCAATACATTAATTTTTACTTGAGATCATTAAAGATTACATTTGTTTAGGGGCCCATATCCTATAATTTCAGACTTCTCTAAAATAATTATTCTCAAATTGAATCATGGAGCCGAATTACCTAAAGAGCTTGTTAAAACATAGAAAGAAACTCCCAAAATGTCTAAGATGGTTAACCTGGATCCAAGAATTTGCATTTCTAACAAATTCCCAGGTGATGCTATTACCGCAGGGACCACAATTTAAGAATCAATGCTATAGAAGAAAAGAGAAAAACATGTGAGAAACCACATGCATTTACAGAAAAGGCTGTTGTGATACACCGTGCTTTGCCACAATACTACTGATGAGACTTCGTGATACAGCATGATTTTTTGGAACAGATCTAATTTTCTAATTCTATATGTTCAACCTTTTGAATTTAAGTTTCCTGAGCACCTTAAAAAAAAAAGCAGCAGCAGCTCAGAAGAGTGCTGGCTGACACTTTTTCAAACATGTAACTTAAAATATAAAAAATAAAGCCTCATTTTATTCAATAGTGTTCTGTTGTTTACAGATGCTTAAAATTAGGGACGGCTGGGTGGTCAGTTAAGCATCTGCCTTCTGCTCAGGTCATGACCCCAGCATCCTGGGATCAAGTCCATTATCAGGCTCCTTGCTCAGCAGGGAGTCTGCTTCTGCCTGCTGCTCGCCTCCCCTTGTGCTCTCTCTCTGATAAATAAGTGAAATCTTTTTTTAAAAAATGCTTGAAAATACATTATTCTGTGTAGGACAAGTAATCTCCCACTCCGGAGGTAGGCAGGGGAAAAATCTGTTTTATTGGTGAAGACTCATGACACACAAACATTAAATAATTTGTGCAAGGACACTGAGCTGGTAAAAGAGTCGGAACTTAAACCTGAAACTTCTGATTCCCCAGCCTGCGCTGTCTGCACTAAGCCCCACTGACTCATGAGATCAATTATGTATCTATTCACTCCTACACAAGGTACTTGATTTTCCCCATCTTGATGGTTTAGTTCTTATTGTTCCGTAACTCACAGCCATAAGTGTGTATAATTGAGCCTTCATATTCCTAAACTTCCATTAAGGTCGATTTTGCAAACATCACTCCAAACCTTAACATTGAGTGTGTCCTACCAATCTACCTCCACCCCCAAATACTGATGACATTAAAAAATGTGTTTCATATAAGACTCAGAATCAATTTCCATGCATTTTATTTTTTATTATTTTTTTAAGATTTTATTTATTATTTGACACGAAACAGAGAGAGAGGGTACACAAGCAGGGGGAGTGGGAGAGGGAGAAGCAGGCTTCCTGCCGAGCAGGGACCCCACTGCGGGGCTCGATCCCAGGACACTGACCCAAGCAGAAGGCAGATGTTTTAACAACTGAGCCACCCAGAAGCCTTTCCATGCATTTTAAATCCATCAGTCCTATAACTGTTTTTGCCTGAATAACTAAAATGTATCACCAAGATTCATGTTAAACAGTAACAATTCATTTTTAGAAAGAGATTGTTGGGGGTGCCTGGGTAGCTCAGTGGGTTAAAGCCTCTGCCTTTGGCTCAGGTCTTGATCTCAGGGTCCTGCTCAGCAGGGAGCCTGCTTCCCTTTCTCTCTCTGTGCCTGCCTCTCTGCCTACCTGTGACCTCTGTCTGTCAAATAAATAAATAAAATCTTAAAAAAAAAAAGACATTGTTGACCCAAAAGACAATGGGGACGTAAAACAACGAAATTCGTTTTGGGGAGATTTAGGGATTGCAATCTGGGAGACACAGAGTCAGCCAACCAAAGCATGCTTAGAATTGCAAGGAGAAGGGAGTTGGGGTAAATTGGAAGGGGAGGTGAATCATGAGAGACTATGGACTCTGAAAAACAATCTGAGGGGTTTGAAGTGGCGGGGGGGGGGGGGGGGGGGTTGGGGTACCAGGTGGTGGGTATTAGAGATGGCACGGACTGCATGGAGCACTGGGTGTGGTGAAAAAATAATGAATACTGTTTTTCTGAAAATAAATTAATTAATTTTAAAAAAAGAATTGCAAGTGAGTAATGCAAGCTTATAAAGGCAAAACCAAAGTTTACATAAATTGGGAAGATGATGATTGGTGCTGGCAGTTAAACTGACTACCTAATACAAGGCTGGTTATTTAGTAACAGGTGTCTCCTTATTTTAGTCTAAAGCTGTATTCCAGGAGGCATGAGAACTGATTGACAAGCTGTAATTGACCAAAGTGCTGAAAATTGAAGCAGGAAAGGGTGTAAAACCTGTTTCCTCAGTATCCTTCCCACCGCATTTTTAATAACTTTCGTAGCAATGTTTGCTTCCCTTTGGAATCTTCTTTCACATTTCCCCCTTTGATCAAGATCTTTCAGGCGGGAAAGCATGGGGGATCAATTTCATGATCATGTATCCATTTCATTACTGGGATGGTTGGCAACCTGCTCTAGGTCCTTCTCGCCCCCAGTAGGGGCAGTTCTGTAGTTGGTTGACATTTGATACGTTCAACAAGCAGGCTAGGTGAGAATGTAATGGCCACATTTGGGTAACAAAGAGGTTTGGGGATATAAGGTCTAGATGTCAGTGAGGCTCTCGTTTCTTTTAGTCAAAGTGTAGATCTGATGAATGACCTCTAGTCTGAGCCAGCATTGCTTAGACATTTTGAGTAGCAACAGAAAATACACAGAATAAGCAGCTGGAAAATAACACAGAGGGCACAAATTAAAATAATATTCAACAGTGCAATTTGTAAAACTCAACATAAGAAAGCTCTTATACTCCGAAGGAAGCCAGCTAAGAATATCAGAAAACCTAAAATTTGGGGCAGCCGGGTGGCTCAGTGGGTTAAGCTGCTGCCTTCGGCTCAGGTCATGATCTCAGGGTCCTGGGATCGAGTCCCGTATCGGGCTCTCTGCTCAGCGGGGAGCCTGCTTCCTCCTCTCTGCCTGCCTCTCTGCCTACTTGTGATCTTTGTCTGTCAAATAAATAAATAAAATCTTAAAAAATAAAAGAAAGAAAGAAAAGAAAACCTAAAATCAATCCATTCTTAGGTAAAACTCACATGTCCTTTTAAGGATTTGGCTAGTTTGGGTAAGTTGGTGGTTTCTACTCACACCTCTCGTGAAGTGTTTACCTAAGTACAGCAAGACATATTAGCTACAGAGCAAACTATAATCTACAGCAATCCTGTTGTCCAGGCCCTACCCAAGCTAGGGAATCTGAAGATCCTTATTGCGTTCTGGTGGCTCTGGTGGTCGCGTGAGCTAGTCCGTTACCAGCTCCGTAAGATTTCTCATCCTAACTTCTAAGCCTGCTGTGCCCACTCCAAGCCATGAAACCTACGACTCGAAGGGATCAGTTAAGCTGTCTTCTAGAATACCCAGCAGGAAGGTGGCAACCTCCCCTGTGGCCCTTCATATTCAGAAGGGCCCTTATCAGGGCGATCATCTACAATGAAGGCCCTTTTTCTTCTCAAGTGAAATTTGGGAGTAGTAGCTACAGTCATTTTGAGAATAAATTAAGGGGGATGTTAAGTGTCTCCCAAAACATGGGCCACTAAAGACTCTCCAATTATTTTTTTAAAGATTTTATTTATCTATCTATCTATCTATTTATTTGAGGGAGTCTGTGTGAGAGAGAGAGCATGAGAGAAAGAGAACACGTGCACAAACAGGAGAGAGGGGGAGAAGCAGCAGCAAACTCCCTGCTGAGCAAGGAGCCCAATGCAGGACTCGATCCCACAACCCTGGGATCAGGACCTGAGCTGAAGGCAGACACTTAACTGAGCCACCCAGATGCCCAGCCTCTCCAATTAAGACATTCATAAGCCCAAGACTGGTGATCATATCCACATATAAAAATATATTCTCTAGGTGCACAGAGCAAACCAGACATGTCGATAGTATGTTTGATTAGCAGATTAGCAGGCTATGAGGAGGAAGCCAGCTCACACCAGGGGTCAGTTTGGGAAGGGTGCCCAGAAGTTTCACTAAGTTGGCAAGCTTGGGGAAGGGTAGTGAAGGGAAGTGGGTTGCATAAGAAGGTTTTACAGACTGGTGAGTTCTTCTCAGGAAAGGGGGGGGGGGGCCCTGTACTCACACTGCAAGTACAAGTGAGCCTAGAAACTTCCCTTCCAGAGTTTATATGGGAGGAAAAGGGGGCTAGTGTAGGGTACCAAAAGAAAGCATGAATGAGATTTAGGGGGCTAAAAATTTGGTAGGGTATAGCCAAAGACCTCTTATCAAAAGTTACGGTAAGGTTTTTAAAAATAAGTATTTTCAAAATAAGAGATAGGCACTAATATCAGGTTATTAGTTTTTTGCACAACTTCCAGTGGGAAATGGTGAATCCATCGATCAGTTAGGTGGCCAGATGAAGCTAAGGATTGGGACATTAGAACAACAACATTATCCTTCCAGGTTCAGGAGGAGAAAAGAGCAGGGAGAAAAACTAATAGGATTTTAAAGCTTCATAAATGGGATTTTTTTTTTAAGATTTTATTTATTTATTTGACAGACAGAGATCACAAGTAGGCAGAGAGGCAGGCAGAGAGAGAGGAGGAAGCAGGATCCCTGCTGAGCAGAGAGCCCGATGTGGGACTCGATCCCAGGACCCTGAGATCATGACCTGAGCCGAAGGCAGCGGCTTAACCCACTGAGCCACCCAGGCGCCCCCATAAATAGGATTTTAAAGCTACATAATGACATAATGTATGTCAAAGCAGGGAGAGGACACCACTAGGTATACAGAAACCATTGAGACTCAGTTACCACCGGTGAAGAAGTCCTACTGGGTATAAAACAGAAAAATCATAGGAATTTCTAAACAAAGAAACAATAGTGCTAAAATCTCAGTGAGTCTAGGCGTTTCCATTGGGTGTTTGATGTTATGAAAGAGTTATTGTACTGGCCTGGTCCTGACTCAGGGAAGCCTTCTACTCAGATGGCTGCTTCTTTTTCTAGGATTTTGTCAGTTTAAGGTCTAAGTTGTCTTAGTAGTCCTGTTGGACTTTGGAGCCTTTTTTATTGTTTATTTTAATTTTTTAGTAATCTCTACACCCACCTTCGGGCTTGAACTCATGACCCTGAGATCACAAGTGGCACGCTTTTCCCATGGAGCCAGCTAGGTGACCCTGGAGCCTTTTTAAAATGAGAAACATAAATCCATGAATGGATGCCTTCTAGTTTAATGGCACAAGGATTGGTTAGCAATAGCCGTTACGATTCCTTGAAGAAGTGTCTTTTCCAAAAAACCAAGTCTTTGGGTTGAAGGCTGTGATGTTCAACGTCTTCATTTCCCAGAAGTGTACGGTGGAAAGACTGTTCTACCAAAGTAGGATTCCTCTCTATGGATCTGATTAGGCTTTTGCAAAATTGAAGTACATCTCCTTTTATCCATATAAATTTTGGAACACTTATATTAATATACACCTATGTAAATACAGAAAGTATATAAATACTAAATCCAAGAAGATTTAGTATTACTTATTTGACAGTGTTCCCTATGTAATTTAACATATTAAATAAGCCTAAATCGTTTGGAATGTTCCAGGGACCCTCTGGAAAAATAATCCAAGTTTCTTCCAGATCAAAAAGACTTCATTTAGGGGCGCCTGGCTGGCTCAGTTAAGCCTCTGCCTTCAGCTCAGGTCATGATCTCAGGGTCCTGGGATGGAGCCCCACATCGGGCTCTCTGCTTTGCGGGGAGCCTGCTTCCTCCTCTCTCTCTGCCTGCCTCTCCACCTACTTGTAATCTCTGTCAAATAAATAAATAAAATCTTAAAAAAAAAAAAAAGACTTCATTTAGAATTTGATTTGGGGAAGTTTACCAAAAATATCAAAACGCTTGGGCGCTTGACTAAATAAGATCACAGAATATTTTGAAACAATACTTAATTATTTACTTAACCAAGGTGACAAAAAGATTTCAAGAACAAATATAGAAGATTATGTAGCTTCAGAAGTCTTAGCTCTTTTTGAATAGAGAAGTCTCAGTTTTTGTAAGTAATTAAAGATGTGATAAAGACAAAAACAGAGAAGACAAAACATGGGGTGTTTGTTTCCCAGGCAGATTACATAAGTGAAAAAAGAAATTTCTTGTTAAGAACAGACCAAAAATCTCAGAACATTTTGCTGTTTTAACAGAGAGAAAACCAAACTCTAATGAGGCATCAGTACCCTATTGAGTTTCATTTTTTGAAAGCTATAAATAAATCGATTCAATCTTAGCCAGCTTCGACCATGCAACATAAAATGTCTTTCCCTATACTTTCTACAACTTCTTAGGTTCATTTTAGTTTGTCCCTTGTTCTTTGCATTTCCAAAATAGGGCACTACAGCAAAATCGCTTTCATTTTCCTGTAGCAAAATGCATTTCCAATCCTCAAATCTTCTTTTACTAAAAACACACATCCTGTTTCCTTGTAAACTTTTCATAATCATTTCTTTTCATCCTTATTAGTTTTAGTCATTTTGTTTTTACATATATTAATTAGAATTTTTTACCTTTAGAATCCTTAATTCCCAGAAAAAACTAATAAGTAAGCAATTGTGGTCTTGTAAATGGACAAATAAATACATGCTTTCTCAATGTGGCACAGAATGTTATTTACTAAGTATACTAAAAGATCCAGATATTTTTAGTTTCTTTATAATAAGAGCCCAAAATGGATAATCCTATGCTCAGTGATTAATTTTCTGAAACAGAGTATCACAATATGGTATTATTAATTGCCCTAAGATCCTGAGAAATCACAGTCCCCCTTCCATGTGGCTCATGGATGGGAAGGATGGGAGTGTTACGTGGGGCACTTAATTCTTTATGAATAATCTTCCATGATAGATTTGATTCCTTGGATTTCTTCAGCATTTAAAGGGTATTGTTTGTTACTGGGGACAGGCTTTCTTTTATCAATCTGGATTTTAATGGGCAGTGCAGAAAAAAATACACCCAATATCAGTGGCCTTTCTTTGACCGAAGAGTCTTGGGAATACAAGCCAAGAGGAGTTCAGTGTTAGAGTTTTACAGAAAAACAAAACAAACAAACAAACAAACAAAAACACACAGGGATAGATATTAGGGTGTCAATATTTTCATCTATTTTGGGACTTGGGGGTTTGCTACTCAAAAATATTTACTGTTTTTGAGAAAAGAAGAACATCTGATGGGCTTCAAGAAAATCTTGGGGTCAAGATAGGAGCCAAAGGGACCAGGAGGAACAGATGATGTTGCTGATTGGATCCCAGGTGGAATAGGATAGGGAAAGACTTGAAAACCATAATAGGGTATTAAGAAGCCCAACCATTTACACAGTTTGAGTCCTCTGAGGAAGGGAATGGGAGAGGCTGGTTAGGTTTTGAACTGAAAAAGTTGCCCTTGTGTCTATCAGGGCCTTGTTTATCTCTCCCCTATGGTTACATCAACTGTCCCCAAGAAAAGGCAGATCCCTCAAGGTCTTTGGAGTAGCCCTACTGGGGAGATTGGTGGAAGGGGCCCTTTCATTAAGAGAGTGAAGCGACTGACAAGCCTTATCTTGGGTCAGTCCTTTGAGTTTTGGACAGTCTTTTAAAAAAAATTTTTAAATGCCCTTTTGCAGTAATAACAGGTACACTTTGGAGTTAACACTTCAAATAGGGGTTTGTGTTGGTTCAGACGTAGTTGTTAACGTTGAAGTTTCATGATTTGTGTGGTTTTCTTTCTAGTGTTTTATTTTCTAAGATTTATTTATTTATTTGAGAGAGAGCAAGTGGGGGGGGGCACAGAAGAGGCAGAGAGAGAATCCCATGTAGACTCCCCATTGCTCAACAGGGGAGCACAGCCCACAACCCCGAGATCGTGACCTGAGCCAAAATCAAATCAGATACTTAACCCACTGAGCCACCCAGATGCCCTATTTTTTTGTTTGTTTGTTTTGTTTCGTTTTTCGTTTATTTGGTTTGCTTATTTCCAGCTAGAGAGACAGACACAGACCATGGAAGCAGAACCACCGTGCTCCCTCTACCAGCTGGTCTTAAAACCCAGGACCCTGACTCCAAAAAGCACCAATGAGCTGCCTGACTTGTCTGCCCATATTGACCAATCAGGACAAGGCCCTTCCAACCAATCAGGATGGAGCACTTTTTTTTTTCTTTTCCTCTTTAGTATATTGGAAAAGCAGAAATCCCGGTGGGAAGCAGAGCAGGGATTTGGTGTAGGTAAGCAAAGCCTCTCCTCTCTTCCAGGAGGCCAGTCTCAACTGCTCCGCCTCTGCTGCTGATAAGGAAATCTGTGTTCTCAGGCGGCCGACCAATCCAGCAGGGGAATCCGGTCCCAGCCCCGGAGCCATTCCGGGCTTTCCCCTGCCCCACCAGCCGCAGAGGCCAGAGAGATGGAGGTTCAAAAAGTACAAACTACAGGGACGCCTGGGTGGCTCAGTTGATTAAGCAGCTGCCTTGGCTCAGGTCATGATCCCAGCGTCCTGGGATCCAGTCCCACATCCGGCTCCTTGCTCTGCAGGGAGCCTGCTTCTCCCTCTGACTCTGTCTGCCTATGCTCGCTCTCGCTCACTCTCTCTCTGACAAATAAATAAAATCTTAAAAAAAAAAAAAAAAAGTACAAACTACATCTTAGTTTGTGCTCGGGGCTCAGAGTTTGAGATTCCTCTCTTCTGGGCCCGCTGGTGTAAAATAAACCTCCCATCTTCCCAGGTCTCCGAGGGCCACCTGGGTTTTTTGGCCGGGATCCAGTCCGCCTTCCATAGCTTCTGGTTCCCTGGCCTGGAACCCCAACCGCGCTGGCCCATTGTCACCACGGGTTTGAGGGCAATGGGTGGGGGGGGGGGTGATGGAACGCGGGGGTGACGGGACGAGGGATCCTAAGGAGAAGGCGCGCCCTGCCTAATCTTTGGCAGTCTCCCACCTGGTCCCCTCGAACAGACCCCGCTCAGCTGTTCCCGCTTGTCTCGACTGGGCAGGTGAGGACCTGGTTCCCACATCGGATTCCGGTAAGGCCTGGGGTCCCAGGACCAGTCAGGGCCCCCATCAGGGTGGAAGTAGGAGCTTGAACACCTCTGGAGACTTCTTGGAGGTCTCACAAGTAGGACTTCCCAGGGAGAGAAGTCCCTCAGGTCAGGAACCCCCCAAAAGGGGGGTCAGAAGGGAATTTCTGAAAGGAATTTCGCAGGTACAGCCTGGGGGCAGGGGCGGGGGAGGAACTGTAGTAACCTCGGTGTGAATGCGCGAGTGAACATGCCATTTGACTTGGCTTCTCAGGCGAGCTGATTATGTGGCGCCACGGTCTTGAGACTACGGAGTCTGCCGAGTGGGCCCCAACCTTTTTCCATGGTGACCTCATGGGGTCTAGGGTGAGCCTTTCAGGTCGCCAGTCCGGGGTTTATATGAACTTGCTGCGGCCAAGAGGCACCCACGTCTCCTCTGCAAGGGCGGACAGGCAGGCATCTGACTGATCTCCTCTGAAGGGGCACGCACCCTTGTCTGTCTCTGCGCCCCCACCCACGGGAACATCACCGTGGGGTCAGGGCAGAGCAAACCTACAGTCTCAGACTGATCAAAATTTCAGGAAGGCGTTTTCAAAAGACTATGGAGTTAGGATGCATCCCAGCAAACTGAGAACACTTTGTGAGTTACAATGGCCCACCTTTAATGTTGACTGGCCTTCAAAATGTCCCAACGGTTCATTGGGTGTGACAAGTTGTAACAGGGAAGCCAGGACACCCTGACCAGTTTCTGTACATCGACTCCTGGCTAGGAATTGCCCAGACCCTACCCCCTGGGTGTGATCTGCTTACAATAGGCAGAGACAGGCCAGTGCCTCATCCAAGCAATCCAAAAAGACCACCAAATCCCCAGCCAGAGATCCCAAGGCTAAGCTGATCCTGCCCCTCCGTACACGCCCCCAAGGCCATCTACACCTGGCCCCCTCCAGTTCCAGACACTCCACTGCCATCAGCCTCCCCAACGCCCTAGGCCCAGAGGATCCAGTTTCTCCGGGACCAGCAGCCAGGCTGTGCCCCAGGCCAGGCCAGGTGCCCTCCAAATGCGAGTACAAAGAGAATCAAGAATCTGAGAGGCACAATAAAGACAAAGAGTCCAACCCGGCCGTTCCATGATGTATTATCAACCTTTCTCCACCACCGACCCTCTCCACTGGACCCATGAGCCCACCTGTTCATTCTGGGAAAGAGTTTTCAGAGTGGCCCTGTTGGCAGAGAGGTCCCAACCACCAAAAGCGGGAAACCCTGGGTTCTGGGTTTGACCCTGATCTTGGCTGGGAACAATGTGCCTACAATAAAGGTGCGTTTAAAAAACAAACAAACAAAAAGCAAGAATAAACCTTGTCCCAACCAGGGTAAGGCTCAAAAGCCCACCCACTTCAAGAAAGAACCCGGAGAAAGAGGGCCTCACAGGCATTGCAGAAATAGACTCAGAGTGTGGTGGGGGACTGGGCTCTCTTCTCCTTGGCCCCCATGAGCCCATGATCAGAATAAAAATAGGGGGCCGAGCAGTGATTTCATGGTTCATACTGGGGCCAAGCACTCTGTTGTCACCTCCCCAGTGGCCTCTTTCAGCAAGAGGACTGCAGCCATCCTTGGGGTTACCAGGACACGGCAATACAACAGCCCTTTTGCCAGGCTCGTCAGTGTAAACCAGGGGCCACCAGGTCCAACATGAATTCCCTTTATGTACCTGATTGCCCCATCCCCCTCCTGGGCCGAGATACACTCTCTAAGCTTGGGGCTCAGATAAGCTTGAGCCCACCGGGCATACCAGTCTCCAATTAAACCCAGGGCAAGAGCAGACAGGGTCTCTGTTACTAGGAGTTACCACACCAAGGAAAAAAGAATGGAGGCTATTCTGCACCCAGGTGGAGCCAAATGGGGCTGGAGTTCACCTTTCCCTTCAGTGTGGGCCAAAGACAACCCACTGGACTAGCCCAGAATCAGGCCCCATCATTGCTGAACTAATCTTGGAAGCCCAATCCCAGACACAAAGGCAATAGCCGCTCCCACAAGAAGCTAAGATTGGCCTTCACAAACATCTGGCCAAACTTAAAAAACACAAGTATCCTAATTGAGTGCCAATTGGCTTAAAGTACCCCCACTCTTGCCAGTTAAGAAGCCAGGAGGGGGCTATCGACCAGCCCAAGACCTGCAGGCCATCAACAAGGTAGGCAGTCATCTCCTAAACCCAGTGGTCCCAGATCCATGCACCCCCCCTCCAGTATGGGGATGGCCGCCTCCCCGCCAGTGACACGCAAGAAGACTACACAAAAGGCACAAATCTGCCAACAACAGGCCCAATACCTCGGTTTCCTCTGCACCCAAGGGAAGAGAACTAGAGTGGGAGAGGAAGAAAGTAATCATCTCCTTGCCATAGCCCCAGACGATGAGGAGCCTATGAGAATTCCTGGTGGCAGCAGAATCCTGCCGCATCTGGATTCCTGGGTTCTCCACAGTAACAAGACCCCTCTATGATCTCTCAGGGGACCGAATTGAGAACCCCCTGCCCAGACTGGGAAAGCAGAAGCCACCTTCAGATAGATAAAGCCTGCCCTGGGACGGGCTCCAGCCCTGGGCCTACCAAACAGAGGAAAAAAACCCTCCAATCTCTTTGTACATGAAAAAAAAAAAAATTAGCTCTCAGGGTATTCACCCAGACTGCTGGGCCCTGGCAACCGCCAGCTGCCTATCTGCGAAAGAATCTGAACTCCGTGGCCCACGTGCCTCAGGGAGTTAGCAGCCACAGTCCTACACCTTAAGGAGGCAGACAAGCTCAGCCTGGGACAAGAACTTAACGTCAAGGTTTCTTATGCAGTGGGGTCCCTCACGAACACAGAGGGGCACCACTTCCTCTCCAGCTCTCGGCCTGCACAGTACCAAGGGCTCCTCTGCGAGAATCCATGGGTCACCCTTGGAACAGTAAGCACATTAAACCCAACAACCTATCTCCCCATGGAAGAGGAGAAACCAGACCGTGACTGCTCCAGAGTAATTGAAGCCTACGCAAGCCATCCAGATCTACGGAATCAAGCCATAAAAAATCCAGAGCTCGGGCTGTTCAGCGACAGCAGCAGTTACCTCCAAGAGGGTGCCCAAAAACTGGGTTATGCAGTGACCACGACCCCTGAAGTCCTAGAGGCTAAGGCATTACCAGCTGGATGGTCAGCACAATGGGCTGAACTACACACCTTAGACCCCTCAGTCAAGGCAAGCTGGTCAACGTCCACACTGATTCTCGATATGCCTTTGCCTTTGCTACTGTACATATACAGGGAGGCCGTGTACAAGGAAAGGGGCCTCCCTACTACCGCAGGAAAAGCTATCAAAAACAAGGAAGAGATACAAAAACCCCTCAAAGCCATCTGGCTTCCAAAAGAAGTAGCAATCCCGCACCATAAGGGACACTAAAAAGGAGACGACCCCATAGCAGGGAGACCCCATAGCAGATGAGGCTGCCTAGACTGCGGCCAGGAAAAACTAGCTAGATTAATAAGATCAGGAGTTTGCATACTTTGTCTAATTTAAATGGGTTTGCTTAACAAGAAATGATAGTTCTGTACCTAGGCCATCAGCAAACGTAGAATGAAAAATAATTCAGCTGTCTTGGGGCACCTGGGTAGCTCAGCCGGCTGAGCATAGGACTCTTCATTTCAGCTCAGGTCATGATCTCAGGGTCCTGAGACCCCCCTGGGCTAGTGCTCAATGGGGAGTCTGCTTATCCTCCCCCCTCTGCTCCTTCCATGCTAGCATGCTTGCTCTCTCTCTCAAATAAATAAATCTTTAAAACAATAATCATCATCACGGAGCTGGCTCACTGGGTGGCAGAAAGGCCAGAGTGTTCGGCAAAGACACTCTCTAGTTAGAGTAACCAAGACAGATTCATAGGGACTTTGAATACCTTGTGGAATCTTTTCCCTATTAAGGATTTGGGGAAGAAAGCCTCAGGAATAGCTTCAGTCTTTTTCCCAATTTAAGGGCTCTCCGCTCAGGGAAATGTTCTAGTGGGGTCTATCAGTGAGCTGCCCGCTTCCAGTTTCTCGCTAGGCCTTCACCAACTCGCTTTATAATTAGTTGATACAAACCAGAGAAACCGGGGTCATGTGTTTGCATCACGGTGTTAAATTCCCCTGCAAATGTACAAGGGTCTTTGGTAGCTTTGGGAAATGGTTTAGCTATGGCCCATAGTTCAGGTTTTGACTATGGGGTGAAGGAAGCGTGGGCGGCTCCTGCCTCCCCAAGGTTTAACCTTACCTGGGGTCCCATAGGATCAGAAGGCTGTCAGGGTCTCAGGAGGGGAAGGGCTGTTTAGCTAAGGCTGGCTACAGAACAGGAGGGGGTGGGGAAGGGGAAGGAAGAGCGGGGTTGGGGGCAGTGAGCAGAAGGAAGGGGCTTAAAGGTTTCAGCCAGTGTTTCTAGATTTCTTAGCTTGGCTGATTCAGTTTCCTGAAGTTTGGGTTTCACTGCCCAAAGGCAAGCAAATTTGCAGGGTTTCTTTTAAAGGCCTCCAATTAAAATAAGCTTCCCCCTCATTTTGTTTGGTCTTACAAATCTTTTCCAGTTATGTGTACAAGTAAACTAATTTGGGGGTATCAAAAATGCCCCGTTTTGGTGAATGGAATTATAACTCATCTCCGGTAATGTGTGTCCAATGGGGCCAAAATTTTACAGCAGGAGCCATATTTCTCAAACCTAAATCCTGCAGGGATTCCAGCAGGAGGCTCTCAGAAGTCCTTTTAAAGGGCACCTGGGTGGCTCAGTCGTTAAGCATTTGCCTTTGGCTCAGGTCATGGTCCCAGGGTCCTGGGATTGATCCCCACTTTGGGCTCTCTGCATCTTCCTCTCCCGCTCCCCCTGCTTGTGTTTCTGCTCTTGCTGTCTCTATGTCAGATAAATAAATAAAATCTTAAAAAGGAAGAAGTCCCCTCAGAAGAATTACTTCCCATAACGGAGTACTCACCGAGAACCTGAAACCAGAATCTCCCACTCAAAGGCTGAGGACAGAAACCTCCCCTCAAAAACGAGCGAGGACAGAACCTGAGCTGGGATTATTTTCCAGGCAGTCGGGGCCCGGGGTGGGGGGGGGATGAAACCGACAAAATGCAATTGATTAAAGTCAAAAGTTCACCTCATTCTGCGAATTGAGACAGAACAGGTGTATAAGCCCCGCTTCCTAGTATCCTCCAGACGCCCTTCTGAATGACTCTCTTTGCAATGCTCAGTGCATTTTGGAATCTTCCACAATATCATCGCCTAGAGATTGGAATTATTACAAACTCACAATATACTGCAGCTCTGGTATTTGGTTAGGATGCAGCTGAAGTGAGGTCTTCCAGCTGGACTAAGAATTAAATTTACATGAGACAGATGAACAGGAGGGAAAAATCCTCGGTTTTATTATGTGCACACAGAGGCCCAATAGTGAAATTGAGACCTGAAGAAACGACCACAGCAGTCAGTTTTTATTCTTTTTAGACAAAGAGATAATAAATTGGTGAGGAATTGACAAGATGAAGAAAAATAGGCATTTGGGAGCTTTAATTAGCAAGGAATTCTTAAGCGGAATTTGAGCTGAGATAGTAAATTAGGGAAAAAAAAGTAACAATGTTTATTTCTGCACCCTTCTCCGTTTTAAAGTCCCTGTCTCTGGTGATAAGGATGTCTTTTTACTTCTTAGTACAAAGAGGGTGCCTTTCAAATGGGAGATTTATTTCCTCCTTTGCACTGGTTGTTTCCTAAGTAACTTTCAATTAAAATAATCGTGACGCTAAAGCAGTACGTTTTGGATCAGCCTAACCTTGGCCCCTACAAGATCAATTCCTTACTTAAAAATATCTTACTTAAGGGGCACCTGGCTGGCTCAGTAGGTTAAGGTCCGACTCTTGATTTCAGCACAGGTCATGATCTCAGGGTCCTGAGACCAAGCCCTGAGTTGAGCCCCGTGCTCACTGGGGAGTCTGTTTCTCTCTCTTTCCCTCTCTGACCCTCCCCCTCTGTAGCTCCCCCTCTAAAAATAAATAAAATCTTTAAAAGTCTCTTACTTAAAAAATAAATAATATATAGCTTTTCTCTTGAAATTGAGTATCTGAGAATTACATCAGTTCTCCTCAAAGTTCATACTGTGAAATCATGACCTCTGAAAACTTTTGAGGCTCAGTTTTATATACATTTTATATATTTATATATTATATATATTTAAACATGATAAAATATTTCTGTTTTAGAAAGTGGGAGAATTTTTAGAAACTGAGATATAGCCTGAAATTCTCGGGCTGGCTCCATTCTATCCCCGAGCAAAACTGGACAATGATTATTTGCAGAGCTATTTAGAAACACTGACAGGAAGAAATGGTGGACAGTCAGAAATAGAGCTGGTTCCCCAAGAGTATTCCCCAAGAGTCAGATTAACCTTATTCTTTGCCTTCACAGGGTACCTGCACCGAAAACAGATTTTATCAAGGCATCTGACAATGACTTTGAACCATATTCTGTAGAGGAAAACAAATGGAGAAATGTGTGTCTGTGAAATGGCAACTAAGGAGACTAGCAAATGGTGGGACAAATGATCAAAGACTCAATTTAATGAAGACGGATCCATTAGGAGATTCCTGCTAGTGGATTCTGAGCCAACAAATGAAGACTGGCCTTCATGTCACAAAAACTCACGATAGTTGCCTTAAATGTTAGGTAGAACCAATGAGAACACTATTTCTGGATGTCAAAAATGTCCACATACTTAACCTAATAGGTGCATGGTTGTCTCACAATGACACCCTCTCTTCTAAATCTCTGGATAATGAATGCTAATGTCTCCCTGATACACCGACAAATCCTCACTCCACTGTGCAAATGACCCCCAACATTCTAGATCCACGTTCCATTACTGCCCCACGTATATCCAACATTCCAGCCAAAGTGGACCGCTCACTATTCTCCAAACATACCCCAACTTTCTCGTCTCTGCCTTTGGGCTACAGCTTCTAAAATCCCTTCCTTCTGTCCCGTCCCGTAACCCTCCTTTGTATGGTGTACCAGGATGGAAATCTGCTCGCAGTATACTCCCAGGTGAGAGAAAATGAAGCTTATTTATTTTGTGTCTTACTGGATTCCGTGTTCTTCACCAGCCCCAGCCAAAGGTTATGAAGGGAGGCGAGTCTGCCTAGATTTAGTGGAACTCAGTACAGTCATCTAAGTTGTTCCTGGGGAATGCTTCATGTCTATATGGAAAGCTGAACAGCTGAGCCCTCGGATGGCTCAGTGCCTTGCCTGCCTCCCAGCTCTGCTCTGCAGGGCATCCGAATGAATGGGGGTGGGGTTGCAGAGAGTGGCTTGCTGGACCACAGGGTGGAAGCAAAGACTTGGAGATTCTAAAATGTCTCAATCTCAGGAGGAAGGGAAAAGATGAAAGGTAGAGTCTGCTTTTCTCTTCTTCCTCCCTCACTCTCCTCTTCTCCCTTGTGTTTCGTGTGTAAGAATTCTGATCTGGGGTCCCTGGGTGGCTCAGTCAGCTAAGAGTCCAACTCTTGGTCTTGGCTCAGGTCCTGATCTCAGGGTCCTTAGATCAAGCCCCACATCGGGCTCTCTGCTCAGTATGGCGTCTGCTTGAGCTTCTTGCTCTGTCTCCCTCTCCCCACCCCACCAACACTCTCTCTTAAATAAATAAAATCATTAAAAAAAAGAACCCTGATCTACTTCTAAACAGGGGATACCTGAGACCAACAAGAAGGTCATACACAGAGAGCCTAAAAGAACCAATATCTACCCTCCTTCCTAAGCCCTTCATACCATGTCTTACTATTGGAAATTGTATTGTTTGATGTTGCTTAGGTGGTTATTGTGTCTCTGCAGGAAAGACAACAAGATGACAAGCAAGGCCATTCTAGAGGAACCAGACCAGGTGTGGCAAGATGAGGAGGACAAAAGTGAAAGATTATCCAACCAGAAGGTTCCTGAGAAGAAAGGAAATAAATGAAGCAGAATGCTTTGGCAGAAAGAGCCTTTCCTCCAGGAAGCTTTCTTTGCTCTCCTCCTCTGGATTGGACGCTTCTTTTACCTAAAGCAGTTGGACCTCAAACAGTGGAGCCAGAAGTCATGGAAGTTTGTCCTATGTTCTGTAATGCAGTATGGTGACAGGAAGGCAAAGGTCAGGAAAGGACAAACTCACAAAGACTCTGGCCATTCAGCCAACAACCGTCAACCAGAAGGGCCTCCCCAGTGTTGAGCACCGTCCAACCTTTGGATGTTTGCACGTTTGGAGAGAGGAACTCCAATAGCGAGTAAGGTTTAATTTCCTGCCTGCAAGTTGATTGGAGATTTTGAATCAGATCCAATTTGATTTAAAGGAAATTAAGAAATCGGATCGGCTTTGCACACCTGGGTTTGTATCCTGAGCTCCATTCCCACTGCAACAGGCAGTTTATCCTGAGGAAGTTTGAACCCGAAGATGAATCTGTGCATGTGGCCTTTGTATCAATATCCACGCCCTGGTCTTCCCAGTATCCAGTCAGCTCTGGTCTGTGCCCAGGCTACTCTGAGGGCCTGTTACCCGATTATCTCGTTATAGGTAAGATGAACACAGCAGAGCGATACACAAGAGAAGGTGTCCCCGATCTTTCCGTTTTAAGACCTACTACCATGCTGGGCTTCCCACATGCGTCAGAGTACCACACAATACAATATCTTGCCTGTTTGCACCGCTGTTGGAGAATTCATTAACCTTATTTTTGAGTCTTAACGCATCTTTGCCAAATGATTCCTCTCTTCTCCTTCAGCCCAAACGGCTGGTTCTATATCTGACCCATGCCCTGAGTCAGGTTGCTGCATATAAATGTTAAACAAATGTGTTCAAAATCAAAACCCCTAGAAGTTTCTGAGGCCTGTAAAATCCTGCTCACATCAAAGTACCTTCCCAGCTTTATCTTGCACCACCCACCCCGCACACACCCACACCCACACCACACCACACTACAAGCTGGCCACACCCAGTCGCTTCCTAGCCTGAGCCCACCAGATTCATTTACACATTTACACTCATTTACACTAGAAGCACTCTTTGTGCTTCTACACACAGGATTCCTCCTTCCCACTGACCTCTCCCTTCACTGGATAACACCAACTCAAACTTCAAGATCCACCTCAGAGGTCACCATGTCCCTTGCCTCAGGACGACCTAGAAGTCCCTACTCCATGGGCTCGGAGCACTTAGTGAACATGGTCTGGAGCACAGACATTTTACATGAACTAGTTTTTCAGCTCTGGCCACGAACCCATCAGCTCCCACAGGAGGAAGGACTGTGTCCCACCATCTTTGTAGACCCGGCATACTGCAGCGTCAAGCACATGGTAAGCAGGTGATAATATTTCTAGGAGATGAGGGGGCATGAGGGTGAGGGAGGCCCCCCACTGGCCAGGCCGGAGGGGGCGCCCCTCAGTGGCCCTGGTGATGCTGTGTCAGGGCACCCTGTCAATCCAGGCTTTTTTCTACTTCTAACCAAACCAGATTATCAGAGGGGCTCTATTTGATCCTGAGTTGACATTCAAGAATAAAAAAAAGAAACTCTTGGGGCACCTGGGTAGCTCATTTGGTTAAGCGTCAGCCTTTGGCTTGGGGCATGATCCCAGAGTCCTAGGATCGAGCCCCATATCTGGCTCCCGCTCAGTGGGGAGCCTGCCTCTCCCTCTCCTTCTGCTGCTCTGCCTGCTGTTCTCTCTCTCTCTCCCTCTGTCAAATAAACAAATAAAATCTTAAAAAGAAAATTAAAAAAGAAAAAGAAACTCTTAACTAACAAACTGGAAAACTACCCCAAAGGTTAGTTTCTGTGGGGGGAAGTAGCAGTTACAAGACCCCAGACATCACCACTCTTCCCACCGCCCAACCCCGCCTGGCAGGATTTTGAACAGCACAACCAGAAGGCACAGTGACCCCATTGAGGACATCTTGGAAAGTCACCCCTCAGGACGCCTGGGTGGCTCAGTTTGTTGGACGACTGCCTTCAGCTCAGGTCATGATCCCAGAGTCCTGGGATCAAGTCCCACATTGGGCTCCCAGCTCCACGGGGAGTCTGCTTCTCCCTCTGACAACTTCCTCGCTCATGCGCTCTCTCACTGTCTCTCTCAAATAAATAAATAAAATCTTAAAAAAAAAAAAAAGAAAGAAAGCCACCCCTCCCCCACAGGGCCTTCTGCAGATTGTTGCTTTCTTCCTCACCTTGGTCTCAGTAACAGAAGGGACACCCTAGGTATAAGGCTGTAGAAAAAGTACTTCATCACAGGGTCCCATGTGATTCTCATGCTATTCCCGAAACTTAATCCCAGAACAATTTCTTGAGTGTGGGGTCCGCAGCCAGACTGACCTGGTGGGTTGTGTCAGTAGCTGTTCCTCTTCCTCCTCTTCCTCCCAGGATCGGACATTGTCCAAACTCTGGGACTCTGCTGGGACATCCCCAGAATATCGCCCAGGTCGGTCCCCAGCCCTACTCCAGCTCTCCCCTGGGTGCTGCTCACCTGGGTTTTCCTCTGGGGCCTCACATGACCTCGACAGTTGAGCTCGTCATCTGTTTCCAATTGTGGTGCCTCCTCTTTGTCCTGTTTCTGTTCTCGGAGCCACCTCCCCACGGTTACACCAGTCAGAATCGCCCCGGTTCACTTTCACCCTGAACCTTCCTTAACGCCCAGCTCACACTACACACCATCTCCTGCCTCTACTCCTGTCCCACTGCCCTGGAGCTCTAGGGCACCCTCCTGTCCCCTCTGGTTTGACAATTCACTCTAAGACTCCTGGAACTCAGGAATGTGGTGTGTTTGTGATTACATTCGTGATTACGGTTTCATTATAAAGGATCAGGAGCAGTCAGATAAAGAGACGAGGGGGCAGGGTTTGGGAGGGTCCTGAATGCAGGGCTTTCCTGTCCTTACCCTGTGCTATCAGGACATGTCACCCTCCTGGGACATCAACGTGTCCATCAACCAGGAAGCCCCATTGAGCTTTTTCCTGGGATTCTACCATGGTGGCATGATTTATTGAATCACTGCTGATGAGACTGAACTAAGTCTTCAACCCCGCAATCCTCCCGTGGTCAGACTGATGCTTGTCACATGATTGGTCTTTCTGGCAGGACTAGCCCCATCCTGAGCCATCTCATTAGCATAAATTCAGGTGTGGTCCAAGGGACCGCCAAGAATAACAAAGCTTAGAAAATCCCAAGAATGCAGAGTCTCCTTCTTAGGAACCAAGGATGAAAGGAAGTCAAATTCTATATTGTGCAACCGCTGTATAAAGGCTAATTACTTATCCGAGGTCACATAGGACAGAAATGGTTGAGATGGGTCTCAACCCCAGGAAATACGGTACAGGGCCCACATCTTAAATATTCTCTTTCAGTAAACATTTTAGAGTTGTTTTCAAACAGATTTTGTACCCTGCTGGTCAGTTTTATTCTGGGATAGTCCAGTTTGGGAGTTACACTGAGACTGAGATTATCTTATATTTCTAAATAATTATCAAGGGTATATGAGAAAATCACAGATGATATACATTTAACAAACAGTCACCTTACTAAATGTTCTTATGATCTCTAACTGTTTTTCTGTGGATTTTCTTGGAATTTCAAAGAGCACAAACATTTTTCTACCCCAGTGGGAATTATTTTATCACCTCTTTTCCAACTTGTTGTGCGTGATATATCTCATTACTTTGGCCTCTCTATTTCTGCCTGATTTTCCTCACGTACCAGTGTTGACCAAAAGGCCCATCCCAATTCAAAGGAGAGATCCCAAGAGATCTTTGGGAATTCAGGAAGTCACTCCCCAGCAGAGGGGGCAGCTGAATGGAATCTTGGAGGAAGATGTGGCCATATTGGGGGAGGTGAGGGAGGTGGGTCAGGACTGGACCTGAAGGGGTCTGGGCATCTGAGGACCCCTAAGATGGGCCAGACACTTATTTAGGTCGACGCTGATTTAGGTAGAAAGTTGGAGGTTTGAAATGTGTGTTGCAGACTTAGATCTCCACTCGGGGAACCTACTGATGAGTTTTGAGCAGAGGAGTGACAAGAGAACAGTATAAGCTGAGCGGATTGGGCTTATCGGGGAACACAGGAGGATTTGGGGGTGGCATGAGAACTTAAAGCTTATATTTTTAATTTCATATTATTTAAAGTTTTGTGTCTTGTGGATGCTTTATAAGATACACTGTGCAGGGGGCACCTGGGTGGCTCAGTGGGTTAAGCCTCTGCCTTCGGCTCAGGCTTGATCTCAGGGTCCTGGGACTGAGCCCCGCATCAGGCTCTCTGCTCAGCAGGGAGCCTGCTTCTCTCTTTCTCTTTCTCTCTCTCTCTCTCTCTCTCTCTCGCTCGTTCTCTGCCTACTTGTGATGTCTGTCAAATAAATAAATAAAATTTTTAGGAAAAAAAAAGACTGTGCATAACAGCACATTATGAACTTCATAGAATAAATACACATGTAACAATTGGTAGGTGCTCAAACATGATTTTCACAACCAAATATAGAGACAAGTGCATCAGAAGAACGTGTTACCACCAGTAAATTACTGTGATAATACTAGATTGAGGCAACTTACTCCTAAACCATGAAAGGATGGAACAAATGTGAGAAATCTACAGGCATCTCAAAGACTCAGAAACTGAAATAATGACAATTTTTTTGTTGTTGTTAAAATTAAGCCACTAAAGACAATTTTGAATTTGGTGGTTTAACTCCAAGTCTCTATGTGAAAATGTTTCAACAATAATATAATATTTATATTATTAAAAATGTTTTAAAGTAATTGTATGAAGTGTTTTAGATCAGTGATTCTCAAACATTATTCCTCAGGCCAGTACTGAAGCTTGCTAAAATTTTCACCCCTTTTGTAACAAAATTATAAAATTACAAAAAAGTAATATTTCCATTAATCTAAATATTCATTAAAAGGGCTGTCCTTTATTTTCTTTTTGAGAAAATGAAAACACTTTTTTGGGGGGGGGTGGAATTATTCCTTTTTTTTTTAAATCAGAAGAAATTCCAATTTATTTATTTATTTATTTTTTAAATTTTATTTATTTATTTGAGAGAGAGAGATCACAAGTAGGTAGAGAGGCAGGCAGAGAGAGAGGAAGGGAAGCAGGCTCCTTGCTGAGCAGAGAGCCTGATACGGGACTCTATCCCAGGACCCTGAGATCATGACCTGAGCATGATCATGACCCACTGAGCCACCCAGGCGCCCAGAATTATTCCTTTTTAAAAGTAAGACCTCCTGGGTGACTCAGTCGGTTAAACAGCTGCCTTCGACTCAGGCCATGATCCTAAGGTCCTGGGATCAAGTCCCTCATCGGGCTCCCTGCTCAGTGGAGAGCCTTCTTCTCCCTCTCTCTCTGCCCACTGCTCTGCCTACTTGTGCTCTGTATCTGTCAAATAAATAAATAAAATCTAGAAAAATAAAGTAAAAAGATGATAACCATAGATGATAGATTTTTTTTTTAAATATTACTTTGCAAAATAAAAAGTTGTCAACCATGCATTAGTTTTATTTAGTTATTCAAGATTTTGGGGGGTAAGGATTTCTTGCTTGGATTTTTTGTCTTTTTTTTATAATGCATAAAAATCTCAAAAGTCTGGGAACTGAAGATTACAAACGGCAGGTGCAACTCTGTCCACCAGATGGCAGAGCAGCTCCACACTTAACTTCCTGAGGGTCCGCCTCTGGACTTCGGCCCGTTTGGCCCTTGGCAAAAATCACCAGTTTATCTTTCGGAAACTATCTTATTTCTTCCTTTTAGGATTTCCCCCTCACAAATATATTCACCAGAAGTTTTATACATCTCAGCCTAGAAATGAATTTCCCTTCCAGGGTTATGTTTAGGCTTGCCCTCTACTTCTTTTTTTTATTTTATTTCATTATAAATCTCCAACAATAAAACAAAGGGCTAATGGAGCTGTTGCAGAGGTACAGAAAGAGGATGGGAGTCAGGGACAGACCGAGTGGAGCCTCAACGTTTATGCTTCTGATCCTCTGCCGCCGCCACCACCACCACGCACACACACACACACACACACACACACACACACACAGTGCTGAGTCTCAGAATGTGTAGGGATAGGGACATAAACCAAGAGGAGCGGAAAGAAAGGGTACTTGGGTTGATCGTAAAAAATTCAATTCCTTCTGTCGGGAAGATGCAGCCATTTAGAAGAAACAAAGAGGAACGCCATACTGCCACCTAGCGGTGCGAACTGTTTTTGTCCAGATTTACGCAAACAAGACCCTCGTATTTATGCTTGGGGTGGTGTCTAAGGCCATGCCCCCTCCGTGCTTCTGTCGCCGCGGGTACCTGATGCAGGTGTTTAATCCTGAACCGGTGGTCAGTAGAGTCAGAGGCCTTGGCCATGCAGTCCTATTCTTGTCTGAATGCTGGGCTGGTGAGGGCCTACTTACTCAGTGTCTAAACTCGGTGTCTTGCAGTTCCCTTCATTCACATTGAGAACCAAAGCATCAACCCAGGGCAGGAGACTCCTAATCGGTCCACTTTCTGTAAAATCCCCCATTTCAGAAATCCTGAGTACATCTGCTGTTCTCCCTCAAATGCTTTGCTGTAGCAGGAAGTGGCGGCATCAAAACCCCCGAGTTGTCCTGAGAGCGACTTACGAAAGCCGTGGCCTCCTGGTCCTAAGCCAGGGCCACAGAACCCAGGAGAGGACCCAGGGACCTGTCTGGGTGTACAAGAAGGAAAAAAACAAAGCACTGTGCTTCCTCCTACTGAGCAAAGTCAATTTGGACTAAGGAAATTTTCATCTTTCCCTCTTTCTGCCTTTTTCTTTCACTTCCCAGAGCACCTCTCTTCTACACTTCAGAACTTGACAAAGACTGGGTTAAAATTCAGAATCCCTCCCTTGCTAGCCGGGTGACATTATCCACCCTTTTTGACCTCCTCGTGTAAAATGAAGCTAACAGAACCTCCCCGGCAGCCTTTGTGGGGCTTCGTCCTCAGTCTTACCTCTCCTTAACCTACCTGCCCCCTCTCATGCTTCTAAACGACATACCCTATTCCTGCCTTCTAATCAAAAATCATTTCTCTTCAATGTCGGCTATGCCAGTTCCCGAGAAAGCAAGCTCATTGAATCAGTTCACAATAATGTGAAAACAAATAATAGCCTTTCCCACCTAGAGTTATAGAATCCTCTAATTGTAGAACCGAAAAATGGTGGGGGAGGGATGGTGCGTAGAGGTCATCTGGTCCAAATCCTATATTCTCCACATCACACCACCAGATCCTGAAGACATTAAGTGGACAGCCCAGGCCCCAGAGTTTTCACGGAAGAGCCCAGATGGGAACACAACAGGTTTGGTGTCCTGATCTCTTCCCAGATTCATTCCAGAATGCTACACTACTTCTGAGGTTCTAATCCTGAATACTTTCTTTGGCTGCATCCCATTGTCCACTTCCGACCCCACAAGCCCATTCTTCTCCTCTCTCTCTCCCTTTTCCTCATGATCATCCACATGGGTAGCTCTCAGTCCTCGTCCACATTTTCCAGACTTCAATGCTTAAGACTCTTTGGAGAATGGTTCCAGTACCCTCATTTAAGATAATTAAGATTGGGGTCATTTTGTAAGAAGTGGAAGAAATTTCTGGAAGACCGAAAACACCATAAACAAACCAGGCAGGTGTGAGTGTTTACACCGATGGCTATAAGACAGTGCAAACTCTCTAATTAGGTCTGAAGGAGCTAGTAAAACCCAGAGTTCCATATCCAGCAAAAATGTCTTTTAGGAATGAAGCTGACCATAGAGGTTTGACAGGGGACTATTCTGTCTAACGTTTAGGGAAGTGAAGGGATACTATGTAAAAGTGATATATCAAGAAATAACTGGATAAGCATTTGACCTAGAAATAGGGATGCAAATAACCTTAGAATCAGCTGACAAAGTTCAAGGAGGTGCTTGTCTTTTTTTTTTTTTTTTTTAAGATTTTATTTATTTATTTGACAGGGAGAGAGAGATCACAAGTAGGCAGAAAGGCAGGCAGAGAGAGAGGGGGGGTAGCATGCTCCCCGCTGAGCAGAGAGCCGGATGCGGGGCTACATCCCAGGACCCTGAGATCATCACCTGAACTGAAGGCAGAGGCTTAACCCACTGAGCCACCCAGGTGCCCCAGGAGTAGCTAATCTTTCTTTTTTCTTTCTTTCTTTCTTTCTTTCTTTCTTTCTTTCGAGTCAGAGCTGGTCTTTTGACATAAGCTTTTCAAATCATTTTAACTACAGACCTGTATCCCTTTGCTAAATATAGAAAATAATGAAATGTTTCAAAGCCTGCGTTTGAAGCAGGACAGGTGGCTCAGGTGATTTGATATTCTGGGAGCCAAAGACAACGCCCTGCCCCACACCTGAGGAGGCCAGGTCCCCAGTGCCTGGGACTGAGCTGGCTGCCTTTGCTTAGAATATCCGTTGTGCTAGGCTTTCAGGCCCCTCTGTCAGCCCCAGCAGAGCCTCCATTCTTCTCCGGACTCCCTGCTTCAGCCAGGTTAATAGGCTCTTTTCTGCACAGAAATTATTTCCTACCCCAGGGTGTTGGAACAAAGCCTCTTGCTGAATACTTTCCATGCCCGTAACATTTTTCCCCACACCCTTCTGTTATAACAGTCTTCATAAGCGACTTTACCAAGGTGACCTCTCTGTGTGGCCTCACCTGCTTTATTGTACCTCTCAGCATACTTTGACTTATTTACAGGTGCACTGATGTGTCCTTGATAAGGTTGGCACCTGGCAAAATGCTTGGCAGCTTGCAGGCACTTGGTGTAGATTTGTTGAATTTTTTTTTTTTTCTAACCGATATGCTTCTTACATGTCGTCTGCATCTGGTCCCTCCAACCGGACGGTCCTCCTTTTCTCCCATTGGCCACCATTTCCAGTCACCTTGCCTCGCTGATAGGGTAGGGCAATGAGTCAATCCAAAAAGCTAATGCTATGGCCATTCTGGAGCTGTCTAGCGTGTCCCTGCTTCGTGGTTTCTCAAATCATGAGTGACTCAAATTATGAGTGTTGTCTCCTGAAATGTTAGTAGATGTTCTGTAACAAAAGAAAAGTGTTTTGTGGTAGGCAGTCTCTAAAATGACCTCAAGACTGCTGCCTTGGATATTCACTTCTTAGGTAATCTCCTCTGCCTGAGTGTAGGCTTGACTTACTGACTGACATCTAGTAAGTACAGTGTGATATCTGGGATGTCGCTTCATGGTTAGGTTATAAAAACACTGTCTTAAAAGAACAAAGTCAGAGGCACCTGGGTGGCTCAGTTGGTTAAATGTCCGACTCTTGATTTTAGCTCATGTCATTATCTCAGGATCCTGGGATCTAGCCCCACATCAGGCTCCCTGCTCAGTGGGGAGCCTGCTTCTCCCTCTCCCTCTGCTTGTGCTCTCTCTCTCTCTGACGAATAAAGTCTTTTAAAAAATATATATGTGTATGTATATGTCTTTTATAGATTCAAAAAGGACATTAAAGTGTTAATTGAAAAAAAGACCTTTTGTCAAGAAAATCCATTTAACTTTGTTGATCTCTGTGTTTCTCAGATTCACTTGACTATCAAACCCTTTTGTGATGAAACACCTATTCACAATTCATAATATACTGCTATTCCAAGAAACATGATCAGGTATTTATATCCAACTTGTAAATTCTTTATGATTAGTAAGTCATTTGAGGGGCCAGAAGAGAGAAGTATTGTACAGAAACCATTTATCTACAAATAACAGAAAACTCACAGTCTAATGGTTAAATGAAAAATACAGATTCATTTTTCTGACTTAAACAGTGAGTAGCTGCCAGCACTGGGTTAGCACTGGTTGGTGGTGTCAGGGTCAGATTCTCTGAGATCCTTCTCTCTCCCATGTTCAGTGCCTCTGGGTGTCAAGAAGTACACACCAGCTCCATGCATAGTAACAATTTCCAAGTCAGGAGGAAGAAGAATAAGAGACTGCTGCCAGTCCTGGCTATCCCTTTTTCTCACAGAAAGCAAACACTTTATAGGAAAGATTTCCACTTCTATTTTCTTCCCAGGACTATGTCACCTGGCCACTCACATCTGCAGGAGAGGCTGGAAAAGTGATCATCTCATCTGAGGCTGTGTATGTTTCTGCCTTGGACGGAACTGGGATTTATTAGCGGGGAAGAGGTGAATGAATGTTGTAGATGCATATAATAGAGTCTGCCGCAGAGGGTAGGAAAGGAGCCGCAGAAATCCATCCTTACTCCTGGAAACACAATTCAAGGTTCCCGTGACCTCTCCATGTATCCACTCACAAAATAGTTAAACCACAGCACAGTAATGAGAAATGAAATGGCTTAAGCCCAGCCACTTCAGAGAGACAGACATTGAAGAGGGGGGGACATAGACAGCAATGGTGGGGTTAAGAGTTGATGGTTGTAGGACGGAAGTCCCTAGGGAAGGATTGAGCTAGGAAGTTGTTCTTCTCCTGCCAAGATTCAGACGTTCTAAAAATCCCCTCACTTGACATCCTCAGAGGGTTGAGATGCGATGAGAAGAACAGAAACTTCTGGAGAAATGCAAATCCAGGTGGTGAGCTTGAAGCAGTTCCAGGGTGAATGGCCAAGGTGTGCTCAGATGTGAACGTACAAGTGTGATGGGTACCGTTGGGGGCACACAGAGGATAACCAGAGGGACCCCAAAAAGGGAAGAGGATGGGAGAAACCTAGCCAAAGTCAAAACAGGCGTTTCCTAGTCATTCCTGACCAAGAGCTTCTTGAATATCCTGGCAAGGGGAATTGGCCCAAATCAGTTCAGGATGCTATTTTGAAAGTATTTCCATGTCCACTAATTCTTGAGTACGTTCTGTGGCCAGAAAAAGAATGACATGTTTCACCCATATGATCTTTATTTTCATAGAGCCTTTGCACATAAATACTATTTTCCTCTAATACACAAATGAAAAGCATAACATTCAGAAGGGTTTAGAAACGTGGCCCAAACCACCTTGTAGTAAGTGCAGATACAGGATTCTGACTAAAATCTGTGTCTACAAGACCCCCAGCACTTTCCACTCTCCCACAGGGCCACCTTTGATCACTCCAATGCGGGCCATTTCTACGGATAACATTTTTTTATTTGTCATTTGTTGAATAGCTATTAACTGCCCAGTAAATTTGTTTCAGTGTAGTCTTTAACACTTCACTATGTGATCATTTTATTTTTATAATCGGTCTAATAGCCCGAGAACTTATTAGAGATTGCCTCAGTTCACTAGGGCTGTCTGAAACAACAGAAATGTCTTTCTCATGGTCCTGGAGAGCGGAAGTCCAAGATCAAGTTGTCATTGGTTTGGTTTCCTCCAAGACCTTTCTCCTTGGCTTGCAGATGACTGCCTCCTCACTGTGTCCTCCCGTGGTCATTCCTCCATGGATACACATATCTTTCTCCAAATTTCATCTTCTTGGAGCATGCCAGTCATATTGGATTAAGGACCATTCTGTTGGTCTCGTTTTTCAACTTAATTACCTCTTTAAAGATCTTAGGTCCAAATACAGTCACATCCTTAGGTAGTGGACATCAGGGCTTCAACATATGAATTTGGGGGGACACAAGTCACCCATAACAGAGACCTTAAGTCAGATTCTTAAAAAACCTTATGTTTGATAGAATGATAGATATTACCCATCACCTTGGCTACCAAGACTCATCCTCAAAGTTTGGATAGCTCTGACTCCCAGGGAATCCTCGGATGAGATGTCTGGTCAGACAATCATTATTTATGACATCATAACATACCATAGAAGTTAAGCAATGTTTCTTTCTTTTTAAGATTTTATTTACTTATTTGAGAGAGAGAGAGAGCGAACAGTAGCGGTCAGAGGGGCAGAGAGAAAGGGAGACGCAGACTCCCCGCTGAGCAGGGAGCCCGACATGGGGCTCCATCCCAAGCCTCTGGGATCATGACCTGAGCCGAACGAAGGCAGATGCTTAACCTACTGAGCCCCCACACCCAGGTGCCCCATTTAGGTAATGTTTCAATTTTAGTCTGAATTACATAGAAGGGTTTTCAGAAGATGTTACATGGACTCCCCAGCACCCCCCTGTGATCATGTCCTCTTTTACCGTAGAAAACCAACTATAAGGAAGCCACTTCATTCTTACAAGAGTCAGGCCAGATTAACAGACTCTAACAATTGCCTGTTGTTCTTAAGTAAAGTACTAGAAGGATCTGCAGATGCCTTACTAAAGAGAAGCTATAGATTTGCAACAAAGACAAAAACACATCATGTTTGCCAATTTCCCATGAAAAGTACATCTTTGCCCAGAAATCATATATACTTGTTTTCTGAAATTTTCATTAAAAAATAGGGAAGGAAAGTCAGTGTTCAAATGACATTTTTGAAAAGTTGGGATGTGATGTCTCTATAAAATCTGCTTTGAATTATGTAAGAGACTTATGTTTGAATAACACAATTAGCCTACAATTTCTGCACCAAGCAGCACAATACAACGGGTTGGAACATTTCCCTCCTTCAAGGTGGACCCCTGATTATAATGACAGGGATATGGCTACAAGTACAGCAGCCATCTCCGCTGTCATCTGCCTTCAAAGACCAAATAGATTGTACTTATTCTGGGGCCCTGAGCCATTTCGGTGATCAAAGACGTCCACCTTCAGAAAAAGGGCAGGAATTGTGCCCAGTAGAGGCACTTCTTAACACAACATTTCGATGTCCTGACATTTTCATCTCCTTGAGATTAAAGTAATCCAGTGATGATTTGGACCAAACACGGGAGTCCTGAGTTATTCCAGACCCTAAGACGAGCCCACGTAAGAAAGAGGTGGAAACAGTTTCCGGTCTAGGGTCCTGTCTTTGCTCTTCCTAGGTAGATGAAGACACGGGTAAGTTCCGCCTTTGGGAAAACATAAAAAGTCCCTCCATGTAATTATAGGTGAAGCTAGTTATTTTTGAGGAGATGACGTTGGAGGGGAAAAAAGCAATATACCAGAACAAGAGAATGTACAAGAGCGATAGAGGGGCATCTGGGTGGCTCAGTTGCTTATGCGTCGACTCTTGGTTTCAGCTTGGGTCATGATCTCATGGGTTGTGAGATGGAGCCCAGTGTTGGGCTCTACACTCAGCATGGAATCTGCTTGAGGATTTCTCTCTCTCTGCCCCTCCCCCCACCTGCATGTTCTCTCTCTCTCTCTCTCTCTCTCAAGTAAATAAATAAATCTTTTTTTAAAAGAAAGAAAAATAGAAAATTTATAATGCAAATGTGTATGCATCCATATCCTTGTTCCCAGAGGAGCTCAGTAGCAAATAGGGTCTGAAGGAAACTGTGGAAGTTTCCAGTTCTGATGAATGATCAGGACCCTATGAATTGTCAAATCTCTTAGGGTTTTTATTATTGGGGTATGTACACAAGGGGGTCATCAGAAGCACAGAATGTTAGGGCTGCAAAGATTCTCCTAGTCCAGTGCTTTTCAAACTTTATCTGTAAAATTCATAATTTTTTTTTAAAGGAAGGACAGAGGGCCTAGAGGGCAAGGGAGAGAAAGAAAAAGTAATCATTATTTAAGATGTAAAGCAGAGGAAAGATGGCTGCTTATCCTAAAGAGCTAAGCTTCCACCTTTTTCTCTAGAAAGAAACTTTCTGTGAAAGTTCTACAGAAATCTTAGTCTTCAAGCACAGTGTGCACACCAACCATTCTACCCCAATCTTTGCCTTTAACAGAGGAAAGACCTGAAGCCCCTTCTCGGGTAACCACTTGTGCAGAGCCACAGCTAGAACTCGGACCTCTGGCACCAAGTCTAATACTTGGAGAAAGAAATTTTCCTCCGTCACATAGCTGGGATGGAAAGATGAACCCTAAAGATATCTGCTCTGAATGGTGTATTTCCTGACAGAAAACACGAGATGAAATAAAACCCTAGAAACAATCAGGAAATGGATCTCTAGGAAGACAAAGAGCATGAGAAAGTGTGTTTGGAAGGTTTGGCTGCTGGGGCGCCTGGGTGGCTCGGTCGGGTAAGCATCTGCCTTCCGCTCAGGTCATGATCTCAGGGTCCTGGGATCGAGCCCCGAACCGGCTGACTCTCTGCTCAGCAGGGAGCCTGCTTCCTCCTCTCTCTCTCTTTCAGCCTACCTCTCTGACTACTTGTAATCTCTACCTGTCAAATAAATAAATAAAATCTTTTAAAAAATAAAATAAAAGGAAAGGAAACTGTTTGGATGCTCCATTGAAGTAGGGCTCATGAAAACTTGTGGTTTGCCAGGAATGGGGTAACAGAGGAATCCTGTGCCTACCAGGGGGACTCATCAGTGACAGGGATCAGACAGGACACCTGCTCTGGGCCAGACTCTCTAAAGGCACCTTTCATGGCGTGTGTCTAATTGTCACACACACCCCCGCCATGACATATGTCTTATTATCCTCACTTTTCAGCTAAAGATAACTAGAGCTCAGAGGGGCTAAGTAACCCAAGCAAGTGTACTCAGCTGTAACCTAGAAAAGCGGTAGTCATCCATTCATTCAACAGATGGGCACGGCAGTGGGACTGGGTGCAGCGGAGCCCGTGGGGAGCAAGGAGGGCAGTCTCGCCCACATAGAGCGTGCATCCAGGGAGGACACAGGCAAGGGAACAATTACAACAGAGGGCCGTGGGGGCCATCGGAGAGCCAACTAACCCAGACATGGGGATTGCCTGGCTGGCTTCAGAGCCTCCCATTGTTTCCAATGCTGAACCATTCGGGAGGAAAACTGTGCAACCTCACGTACTCTCCACAGAGCACCTAATCACCCTCTCTCAAAGGTTCCCAACAGGAGAGCTGACGCTGCATGGGACTCCAAGCAGAAAGGAGTCATTTTCTCTCTAGGTTTGGACAGCTCTGCACCAGGGAGGGCAGAGTCAAGCAGACAGAAATTGTAGCATTTTGCTTGTCTGATAATAAATGGAGACATTGTATCTGTGTATAAATTCCTTCTGGGGAACTTAAGAAGTGTTTTAGGAAGGAGTCTCTCTGTTTAATTCCTTGTAGAGAATGAGTTCCCCTAAACCAAACTATCCTCAGGAGATCCCTACAATGCAGCAAGCATGTCCTCTACACACCCACATTCCAGCACATTCCTCAGTGACAAGGTTCTTCTAGCCCTCCCACCACCTTCTGTGGAACTCCAAGTTTTCTTGCAACAGCTAGCTTTGGAGTTCTTCCCCTCTTCTTCCCTCCCTCTGTCTCCCCTTCCCTCCCTCCCCCTTTATACCTTCTATGATCTAACCATTTTCCTCATTCTGATTTCTCCAGGTGGTACCTTTTCAGCTCTGTTCCTGTTACATTCCTGTGCAAAACTCAATCCGAAGGGAAATAAAAAGGAAGGCCACAGACCCTGTTCTCTTTTGCTTCTGGGACATGGGTGTGTTCCCCATCTCCATGAGTCAAAAACTTGCTGGGCATTGAAATCATCGAGGGTCTTCAGGAAACACTGATGCCTGGGCTCCCACCCAACCAAACTGATCTACAGGTGCAGAGAGCAGACTGGGAATCAGGATTTTTAAAAGCTCACCAGGGTAATTCTAATGAGCGACCTGACTGGGAGGATCAGTTGGCTGAGCAACTCTTGATTTGGGCTCAGGTCATGAGATCGAGATCCAGGTCGGGCTCCATGCTCAATGAGGAGTCTACTTAAGATTCTCTTCCTCGGGCGCCTGGGTGGCTCAGTGGGTTGGGCCTCTGCCTTCGGCTCCGGTCGTGGTCTCGGGGTCCTGGGATCGAGGCCCGCATCGGGCTCTCTGCTCGGCAGGGAGCCCGCTTCCCCCCTCTCTCTGCCTGCCTCTCTGCCTGCTTGTGATCTCTCTCTCTGTGTCAAATAAATAACTAAAATATTAAAAAAAAAAAATTCTCTTCCTCTCCCTTCCCACCTCCCCTGGTTGCGCACGCTCTCTTTCTCTCTCTCAAAGAGGAAGGAAAAGGAAAAAAAATAGTTTAAAAAAGTCCCATCACAAGTCTCCAAGCATTACTATTATCTCACAAACAACTCGTTACTACCACTAACGTTTACAGTGTTAAGTACCTGACCACAGGACTGCCCAGAGACAGTACAATAGTGTGGGCTTGTGAATGGCCCCTCGCCATAGAGAAAATCTTATATTAGCCTTCACCATCTCCTCTCCACTCCCCAGAGCACCCAACTGGCCTTCCTGCTGACAATACCACAAACTTTTCAGTGGAAAGTGACGCATTCATTGGCCCGAGTGCCTGGGTGGTCCTGACTAGGTCATTTGCTTGTACACACAGTCTGCCACCCAGAGAGGGAAAGCTGCTTCGGCTGAGTTTCCCTGAGTTTCTAAACAGTGATGGGCAACGAACCCGGAGTGGAGGGGGGCGCCCTACTCAGGACCGAGCCACGAATCCCAGCCCCCCTCTCCACCCACAGGCAGTGTGGTCTTGGCTGGCCATGCCCGCTCCTCATCTGGAAAATGAGGAGCTTGGACAGGACAATCTCAAAGGGCCCTTCCAGCTCTCAGATTCCCAGATTCCATGATCTGACTCACAGAAGAGCCACGCGGAGCCAGGCAGACTCGGAAATTTGCAGCTCCCTGGAGTTCTATAACCTTGACTGAGTAAGTTTCTTTGAGTGGATTTGGGAGTTGTGGGAATTCTGTGCTCCAATTGATGACAGGGGAACCTGCGAGTAAACAGAGAGGTGGTGTGATTGTAGAGAACTCACAAGTTCAGAATTTCCAAGGCATTTCATATATGGGTTCATTGTTCTGTCCCATTGTCCCCATAAATATATCTTACTTGCCAGACTATAGTCCCAGATAGTTAGATCAGAGAATACAATGTGTATTGGCATATATCTTTTAGACCTATACAGGAGGCCCAGACTCTGTTCCCCATTCTTAATTTGCAAATTAATATGCACATTCTTATTCTCTGGTTTAATTCTGCAGAGATGAGATGTTCATGCATTTTGTCTCAAAATAATACTATATGTAGTATTACATGTATTATTACCATTTATGGTTTTAGGGATTGTTTTCTTTGTCTATAAGCCCTTCAAGGTAGGGGATGTAGTATGTTATGCTATTTTATAGATGACAAAATTGAGGTCCAGGTAGGGTCTAGTTTTGCTGGTTCATATCCGAGACACTGTTTCAATTCTGCTCTTTCAACTTCATTTCCAGTTCAGTTTTAATTCAGAACAATAGCTCTTTCTAACCTTAGAAAACTTAGCTACCCCTTGATTTGGGGTCTCAGAGGTATCAGATATAAAATAGACTTACTAAGATAAGACAATGATCAAAAACTGGTTCGTAGTCAGAGTCAACAACTACAAGAGGAGTGTGGGAGGTTCTGAGTAAGACTCAGGACCCAACACACGTGTAAGCCCCAGGCCCGCTGATGGTGATCTTTCCGGTCCTCTAAGACTGATGCAGCAATCCAGACTGACTGAATAGAACTGGTCTGTATTCTTGCTATTCAAGTGTGGCCTGGCAGCATCGGTGTCACCTGGGAGCTTGTTAAAAGGCACAATCTCCTCTCCGCCCCAGAGACCTGAATCAGAATCTACATTCTAACAAGGGCCCCAGGTGAGGGGCCAGACTTAAACACTCTGTTTAAGAATTCCCTGTCTAGGGGCGCCTGGGTGGCTCAGTGGGTTAAGCCTCCGCCTCCAGCTCAGGTCATGATCTCAGAGTCCCAGGATTGAGCCCCGCATCAGGCTTTCTGCTCAGCAGGGAGCCTGCGTCCTCTCCTCTCTCTGCCTGCCTCTCTGCCTGCCTCTCTGCCTGCCTCTCTGCCTGCCTCTCTGCCTGCCTCTCTGCCTGCCTCTCTGCCTACTTGTGGTCTCTGTCTGTCAAATAAATAAGTAAAATATTTAAAAAAAAGTCCTTGTCCGAGCTCCCCTCCATCCACGAGCAGGGCAGGACAAGACTGTGTGAGCGTGTCTTGTTCAGCGTCTTGTTCAGCAGCCTTTGGCCAGCGTGCTAGCTCATGGGGCAGTCAGTGCCAGTCATGGACACCAGGATGATACACATGTGGCTCAACAAAGACGATTCACTTAACTGCAGTGTGCCCAGCATTACTTGAGGCTCGTGGGAGCCCCTTAGGAAGTAGCTGGTTTCTGCACGTTATGGGAGTGGTGTGATCTCACCAGACCACTCACTCTTCTCAGTGTACCCTTGTGATGAGGGAGAGGGGTGATTTCAAAAGCTGGTATCCCTGAGCTTTGTACTGTCTGGAACGGATTAGGAAGTTAGTTTCCTCCCTCTGTCCCCTCCTTGTCATTTCTGTCTTTTTTTTTTTTTTTTTTTTTTTAATTTTTTTTTTTTGGGGGGGGGGGGGGGTGGGGGAGTGGAGCAGCGGGGGGGGGGGGGGGGGGGTAGAGGGAGAGGCAGGCTCCCCATTGAGGAGGGAGCCCGATGCGGGACTCAATCGCAGGACCCTGGGATCATGACCTGAACTGAAGGCAGACGCTTAACCAACTGAGTCACCCAGGTGTCCTCACTTCTGTTTCTTATTGGCCTTCTCCCTGTCTCCTTCCGTTACCCAACATGCTCCCGCCCTGCCCACCCCCAACCCATACACACACACACACACACACACACACACAGAGTTTTATTTTCAAAGTTAAAGAAATGTAAGGATCCTCTCATCTGATTAGGACCCAGGAGAGAAGAAGCTACTGCACAGATATTAGCATTCAATTTCTTGTCCCAGGGAAAGCTCAGCAAACCCTACAGCCTTCCTGCAGGCGAACGCTAGGAGACCCCGGCAACAGGCGCCGGGGCTCCGGGTTAGCGAGGTGGCAGCGAGAGAGCTGGAAAGGGGCCGGCAAATGGCTTCCGTGCAGGTGTTCAGCATAATAGGGTGTTAATTGGGGAACAGGTGGGAGCACAGAGGGTGGAACAAGCAGCAGAGTGAATAGGGCAGACGCCGACTGCCATAACCTCGTTTTAAACAGAGTGGAATTTTCCTTCTCCTCGCTTCAGTTTGGGCTGCGAAAGCTCGGTCACAACAGAACTTCACAGCACACCATCGTTTATAACAACTAGTATTTAGAGCTGCTTGCTAAGGACCCAGCACTATGCACTGTTCCAAGCTTTATTCCCGCTCTGCAAAGCAATGCTGCAGGACCAGTATGAGAATCTTGATTTTTTTTTTTTTTTTAAGCCTGCAGCAGCCAAGGTTCAGAACAAGTTGAACAGCTCAAGGGCACACAGCTGGCCTGTGGCCGAGAGAGTAGTCGTCTCTGTGTACTGCACGGTGGGATCCTCCTGCTTCAATGTTTTGCAGGAGAGGCAAGAAACCTGTCGGACTGTGTTTTGGTCACCCTCCCCTGGAGGGTCCTCCTCAAATCTGGTGGCCAAACTTTAAGAGGGTATAGAGGGACAGTGGAGTCGATCAAACATAGGAGGGTCTAGAAAACATGAGAGAATTGGCTGCATCAGGGATCAATAAAATACTGCCCAAATCCCAGTCTGCCCCTGTTTTTGCTAGTAGAGTTTTACCGGAACACAGCCCTGCTTCCTGTGGCTCCTTTCATGCCCCAGGGGCTGGACTGAGTAGTTCGGATGGCCCACAGAGTCCAAAGCATTTACTGTCTAATCCTTTCAGGAAAAGATTACCAGCGGCTGGGCTAAATAAATTTTGCCCCGAGGCTTAACCGCAGACGCCCTGCTCTAAATCGTGACTCAATGCTGCCAAAGAAACTGGGCGCATTTTGCCCAAAACCGAAAACTCAAGGGCACATATTTGACGTCATGTAGAAATGGATTTATTTGCAAGCCAGTGAGGGGACATTGTTGGTTTTTTGGTCTTTTGGGTTTTTTTTTTTTTGCCCAACCTTCAAAATTTTGAGTTGACTTGTAGGGTAATAAGCTCTCCAGCACCAGAAGTATTCAAACAGCCAAATGAACAACCATCAGAAATGTACTAGTTGGTCCTAAATGATCCGTTTCTTTACAGCTCTTACGATCTTACAACTTTCAATATGAATTTCAAGGTGACTAAAGCATCATGGGACATTTTCCTGAGTGTCTGTGTCCTCGTCTACTTTGGTAAGCTCATCATCTTCTCCCCCAGCCCATAAGTGGAGTAAAAGTTAACTTACCAAGCGTCAGCAAAGAACAAGCCTTTGAAGTTAAGGGAATTCCAGGTAAGTGAAATTCAACCTGTTGCCAAGATGCATTCATCCTCAGGGGTCCTTTGTTTACTAAATTCAACAGCAAAAAATTATTCTTAAAGCCAAGAAGACATAGCTGCTTTCAAAAACATGATTAAATTATTCGTGTAATAAATATGTATTGAGGGCTACAATGCGCAAGACCAAAAGTAGAACTGTGCGTAGGACCTGAAGTCCCAGGCATCTCCTCCTCGTCTGGGATATCAGAGGGTATCCAAACCCTGTAGGATAAACAGGCAGGGGAGGGAACCAGAGCCTAAGCCCACCAGCAGGAAACAGGAGCTGGAGAATCTATGGCCACTACTTGGGGCTATGTCTTCTATAAAAGGTACCTATGGTTGGGGGGCGGTGAGAAAGACCTCCACAAAGCCTGGGCCAAGGCACCTGCGGATCTGGGATCATTCCCCATTATCACCAATGTGGATGAGCCCCGAGCTATTAGGGTAAAACCTAATCTCTGAACTGGAGGTTCCAAGGGAGCAGGTGGAACCAGTCACAAAACTATACTAGAGGAAAGAGTGACCATGAAAAGCAGGGAAAACTCTTGCTTAGAAACTGCATTTTCAAATCATTCTAGTTTTTTTTTTAATTTTATTTTTTTATTAACATGTAATATATTATTAGCCCCAGGGGTACAGGTCTGCGAATCAGCAGGTTTGCACACTTCACAGCACTCACCATAGCACATACCCTCCCCAATGTCCATACACCACCCCCCTCTCCCTACCCCCTTACCCCCTCCCTGGCGACCCTCAGTTTGTTTTGTGAGATTAAGAGTCTCTTATGGTTTGTCTCTCTCCCGATCCCATCTTGTTTCATTTATTCTTTTCCTACCTCCAAACTCCCCACATTGCATCTCCACTTCCTCATATCAAGGAGATCATATGATAATTGTCTTTCTCCGATTGACTTATTTCTCTGAGCATAATACCCTCTAGTTCCATCTGCGTCATCGCAAATGGCAAGATTTCATTTCTTTTGATGGCTGCATAGTATTCCATTGTGTATATATACCACATCTTCTTTATCCATTCATCTGTTGATGGGCATCTAGGTTCTTTCCATAGTTTTTCTATTGTGGACATTGCTGCTGTAAACATTCGGGTGCATGTGCCCCTTTGGATCACTACATTTGTATTTTTTTTTTTAAAGATTTTATTTATTTATTTGACAGAGAGAAATCACAAGTAGATGGAGAGGCAGGCAGAGAGAGAGAGAGAGAGAGGGAAGCAGGCTCCCCGCTGAGCAGGGAGCCCGATGTGGGACTCGATCTCAGGACTCTGAGATCATGACCTGAGCCGAAGGCAGTGGCTTAACCCACTGAGCCACCCAGGCGCCCACTACATTTGTATTTTTAGGGTAAATACCCAGTAGTTTGATTGCTGGGTTGTAGGTAGCTCTATTTTCAACTTTTTGAAGAACCTTCATGCTATTTTCCAGAGTGGCTGCACATTCTGGTTTCTTTTTTTAACATTGTTTTGTACTTCCTTAATTTTTAAAAATATTTATTTGAGAGAGAGTGAGAGCAAGAGAAATCAAAGAGGGAGAAGGAGAAGCAGACTGCTGAGCAGAGAGCCCGATGCAGGACTCAATCCCAGAACCCTGAGATCATGACCTGAACTGAAGGCAGACACTTAACAATCTGAGCCACCCAGGCATCCCCTACCCCCCATGTTCTTAACAATGTTGACGTGCGTAGGACCATATAGTTAGCAATAGGCGCTATGTTGCAGAGCAGACCTCTAGAACTCAGTCCTCTAGCATAACTGAAACTCTGTACTGGTTGAACAACTAATCCAGTTTCCTCCCACCACCACCTCTGACAACCACTGCTTTATTCTCTGCTTTTCTGAGTTTGACTATTTCCTATGCCTCCTATATGCCGAATCATGTGGCACTTGTCCTTCTGTCCTTTCGCTTAGCAGGTTCTCCAGGTTCATCTGTGTTGTCACAGACAGCAAGATTTTCATTTTTAAGGCTGAGTCATATTCCATTGTATAAATAGACCACATTATCTTTATCCATTCGTCTGTCCATGGAGACATGGGCTGCTTCCATGTCTTGGCTATTTGAATAATGCTACCATAATACGAGATCCGGATTTTAGGCCTTTAGGATTCATACCCAGATGTGGTCTTGAGGAAGAGCTAATTTTGAAGAGGGGACCAGAGAAGTCCTACAGAGGTGGTGGTGCTGCAGCTTGATCCTGAGGGACAAGAAAGATTTTGATTCACAGTAAAGGAAGGGAAAGGCATGGTGAATGGAGGAACTGGCATGAACAGAAGCCCGGGAACCAGAACTGCACGTATTTGTCCATGACACCAATCCTATGGGGCTGCCACTGCCCATATATGGGAGCCTATAGACAGCAGGGGTGCTGAGTCCTGCAGAAAATGCCAGACTCACTGAAGATCCTGAACTTGGTCTCCTGAAGCTTCAAATTCTTCCCCAGACAATGAGTGCCCTAGCAGGCCTTCCTGGAGGGGAAAAGTGCTGCCTGTTGGGATGGCCCTACCGTGGGGACTATAACAAAACAAGGGCAGGCTGGAGTTGTACAAACACACACACACACACACACACACACACACAGGCTGTGTTGGGGTCCCCACAAGAGAAAATACTACTGTAAACACAGAAAGTGTCCCCCAGCCTTTTTTATGAGAGGAAAGTTCTTGCAGGGTCTAGTTGCTTTAGTAGGAAAGAGTAAGCAGGTGCAGCTGTGAGCCAGGATCTCGGAGAAGACGGACTCAGGCCTGCTTGCCCACGGTGGGCCTCATATCACTGATTCCAGGACTGCTTTAGGCTGAATACTGGTGTCTTCCAAAATGTCGCGATGTCGAGACCTAAGTCCTAGCATGATGGTGTTAGGAGGGTGGGCCTTTGGGGGTGATGAGGTCAGGAAGGTGGAGCACTCATGAATGAGGTTAGTGCCCTTATGAAAGAGACCGCAGAGAGCTCCCCTGCCCTCTCTGCTGAATGTGGGCATGGAGGAGACGGCCATCTTTGAACCAGGAAGCAGTTTCTCACCAGACGCCTGATCTTCCAGGGCCTGGATCTTGGATTTTCTAGCCTCCAGAGAGATGACAAACACTTTCAGTTCAAGCCCCCAAGATCCCAGTTTACAGCACTTCCATTAGAGCAGCTCGAACTGACTGAGGACGCTGACCAACTCTGTTGATCTGTGTCGACCATCTCCACACATACACAGCAATCAGAATGATGTCTGGAGCAAGACCAATGCTACAAAGGGGATGTGGTCTGTGGTCCAGCGTCTGCACTCTCCTCCATGGGAGCTGTGGGTCACGTCCTCAGTCCCCAGCAGGAAGCTGTATGTCTTGGCCATGTGATCAGGCTGAGCCCAATAGATCCCAATCTGGGCTAAGCTTTCCAACTGGCCAAGCTGAATTTGACCCCAGGAGTCCCTCACGGGCTGATTTTTCTTGGGTCAATGTAGGTTTTCAGTAATCCCATAGATACAGTGCTCCTATAGACTTGGGGTGAACTCCCAAGTCAGAAAGAGCCCACGGGCTGTGTTTGACATCTCCTGGCTTGAGAGTTCAGTGTTTCTGTCCCTCAGGGCTGTCCTCCCCCTGCCTTTGTTCTTTACCCTGCAACCAGAATGGGTTTCTAGACTGCAATCCTTGGTATGTCACTTGTATTCACAATCTATTTCCAAGCCATAAACAACCGAAAAGAGTGGCTAAAAATGACAGCAATGGTGCATGATTATTATATTTCCGTGGTCCTGGAGTCAGACAGGGCTCAGCTCCACGGTTCTCACTCAGGTCCCACCAGGGTTACAGTTAGATGGTGGCTGGGGCCGGGATCACCCGAGACCTTGCCGACCCCTAGGACTCGTCCCCAGACGAGGAGGACTCCAGTGGCTGGGGCTCCTTGAGCAGGTCTCCCTGTGTTCACATGGTCTCTGCGTTGGTCTCCCCAGTGAGGAGCAGCTACAAGGCAGCCAGACTTCTCGCATAGTAGTGTGGAGCTCCAAAGTCAAGAGCCTCAGAGAGAGCCGTTGGAAGCCATATTGGCTCTTTTAACCAAGTCTTGGAAATCACTCTGTGTCATTTCTACCACATACCCCTCAGTAGACGTGAGTCTCTAAGTTGGGTCCACGTTTAAGAGGAGGAGAATCAGATTTCATTTTGTGGAAGGAAGAGTGTCTGTTGTCAGGAGTTGAGCTGACCTACTCCGTGACGTTGCTGCCTCCGCATCCATTTTGTTTGGCCACAGTGGCCCGTGGGGACTTTCACGAACACTAGCCCTTCACACAAGTGCACATCCTAGATGGCAGCCCTCAGGGTCACGAGCCAGTGTGAGTTCCTGTTGTGAGTTGCCCAGCAGCCCTTGTGAGCAACAGTCTCCCCCACTGTCCAGGGCCTGCCCCTTGGGTACCCCCGAAGTTTACCAAAACCCCACACTTTTTTGGTTTGAATGGACCGATCCAGCCATAGCTCAAGAACCCCAAAGCTCTCCCTTCATTGATCTTAAAGGCGTGCATCCAGGTTCTGCTGTTCTCTCTGTCTTTGTGCTGCCTGGACCTCCCCATAGGCAGGCTGTGTGCTTTCCCCAGGACTTGTGAGTAATAAACATTTCAACTTCCCCGGTGGCCTTCTTTTGAACTGCAGCACGCCATCCAAGGCCCCGGGGCCCCCCTTAACAAGTATTCATTCTACAGAGTCAAAACAGTGTCCTAGACTTTGAACATATATATATTTTTTAAAGATTTTATTTATTTATTTGACAGACAGAGATCACAAGCAGGCAGAGAGGCAAACAGAGAGGCAGGTAGAGAGAGGAAGGGAAGCAGGCTCCCTGCCAAGCAGAGACCCCGATGAGGGGCTTGATTTCAGGACCCTGAGATCATGACCTGAGCCAAAGGCAGAGGCTTTAACCCACTGAGCCACCCAGGTGCCCCAATCATATATTTTAAGACGGTGACACCACCGCTAACTTAATATCCATCCATTGTCCTTCTCTTCTGCCTTCAGAAGAAATCTAGGCCTCCTTAGTAGCTTCCAGAACGCTTCTTGATGTGGATGCTGGCTGGCTGGCTGGGTGTCAGCCTCAGCACTCGTTGCCCCTCAACCTCGCCACCTCACACTGGGTGCTGGTCACATCAAGCCACTGTCGGGTCCCTGCCTGAACGTGCCAGGACCCGGCCCACTTCCATACTTCTGTACCCGGATGCCCCCTTTGCCTGAAGTGTCCCTGTCTCCCATGGCCCCCCTGCTCCCCAGCAGCTTACTTGAAAGCTTTCACAGTGCAGCTCTGAAAGGCTCTCTCTGGTCATCATCTTATCCTGGGGGCTGGTGCCTGTCTCCGTTGCCCCGTCATGTACATATGCACTTGGACCCATGCTTCCTTCCCTGCAGTGTTTCTGCCTCAAGCTTGTCTGCGGTCCTCCACTCCATGGGGGTCCCCTTGAGCACACACGTCAGGCTTTATTAATCATCATCTCCTACCCCCTGTCAAACCCAGCATATGACTGGTCCTCAAAACATGAGTCATGAATGAATGAGGGTCACCAGTCTTCCAAAATCCCGCTATGCTGCCTAGAACTCAGACTTACGTATTCCAAAGATACATATCTTTATATAGTCCTATAAAGATGTATTTATAAGGATGCATGGCCTTACATCTCCAAGTTTATCCTTACATACGAGAAAACCATTCTGAAAGCTGCTTACTCACTGTGGTATATTCTTAGTGTTTAGTGCTCTCTCGAAAACACAGCCCGATACTTGGTGAGATATAAATGTAGGGCAGGAAAAAGGAGGTAAAAGGAAAACAAGACAAGGGGTGTTCTAAGGCAGTGTGTCACCATTCTGCCTACTGTCCATGACAACCGTAAAGAGAGCACATCTTTGAAAGTGTGTTTATTTGGTATGTGGGATATCTCCAGGTATGTGTAGAGAAGAGGGGAGCAGGAGTCGGGGGTGGATCTGCCCTGCTCCCACCAACCTCCGCTCTCCCATTGATAGAGGTCGCTCCAGGGAGAGGTAACTCTCCCATGCTTATTTTTTTAAAGACTTATTTATTTATTTTAGAGCGAGAGCATGAGTGGGAGGGGCAGAGGGAGAGGGAGAGAGAATCGGAAGCAGACTCCATGCTGAGCACAGAGCCTGACCCAGGGCTCCATCTCACGACCCCAAGATCGCGGAGCTGAGCTGAAACCAAGAGTCATACGCTTAACGAACAGCGACACCCAGGCACCCCTCCCACACTTTTACATTGCTAGAATTTAAGTGGCAGTAAGGGAATCAGAAGAGATGCCAAACACGTGTGCTGTATACAAGCAGCATCATGAATAGAACAGTGTTCCTCAGACTGTGGTGAGTGATGTATTTTTTTAATTTTCCAACCTATGGAAGTCTGATAATTTTATAACATAAATAAAAATTTACTTCAGGGGCACCAGGGTGGCTCAGCCAGTTAAAAGTCCAACTGGTGATTTTAGCTTGGGTCATGATCTCAGGGTCCTGGGATCAAGCCTTGAGTCGGGCTCTGTGCTCAGTGGGGAGTCTGCTTGGGGATTCTCTCCCTCTGCCCCTCATCCCACTCGTGCTCTCTCTCTCTCTAATTATAAATGATTTACCTGGGGGGTGCCTGAGTGGCTCAGTCGGTTAAGCATCTGCCTTCGACCCAGGTCATGATCCCAGGGTCCTGGGATCAAGTCCTGCATCAGGCCCTCTGCTCAGTGGGGAGCCTGCTTCTCTCTCTCCCCTTGCCGTTCCCTTCTACTTGTACACGCACGCACTCTCTATCTCTCTCTCTCCAATAAATAAAATCTTTTTAAAAAATATTTAAAAAATAGAAATGATTTACTTAAAAAATGAAACTTCTAAAAACACCTACAAAATACACTCTGAGTAGTACAGCTATAGAACATATGAGTCACTCCAGGCGGGGGCCAGGAGGGAGTGTTATGGCAAAATAAATGTAAAAACACTGTGTGCTTACTTTGGGATCTCTGCAGGTCCTAGGTGATGAGATATTCTGCAGTACAAGAACAGGAAGTAGTAAGAGGGGACACCCTTGCCTTGTACCTGTTCTTAATGGGAAAGTTTGGGGATTTCTACCACTAAGTATGATGTTAGCTTTAGGTTTTTTGTGGATATTCTTTATCAAGAAGAGGGAGTTCCCCTCTCCTCTTAGTTTATTGACAGTTTTTATCATGAGTGGGTCTTTGGTTTTGCCAAATGTGTTTTCTGCATCTATCAATATGATCATGTGATTTTTCTTTGTAAGCCTATAGATGTGATGGAGTATAGTAATGTATTTTTGAACATTGAGTCAGCCTTGTAAACCTGGAATAAATCCCACTTGGTCATGGTGTATAATCTTTTTTATGCATTGTGGGTTTTGATTTTCTGATATTTTATTAAAGATTTTTGCATCTGTGCTCATGAGAGATATTGGTCTGTAGTTTTCTTGTAAAGTCTTTGTCTGGTTTCATATTAGGGTAATGCTGGACTTATGAAATAGGAGGAGTTCTGTTCCTATTCTCTGAAAGAGATCGCAGAGAATTTGTGTAATTTCTTCCTTAAATGTATGGCAGAATTCATAAGTGAACTCATCTGGACCCGGGGCTTACTGTTTGGGGAGGTTATTAATTATTGATTCAATTTTTTTAATAGATGTAAACTTATTCAGTTTGTCTATTTCTTCTTGTATGAGCTTCGGTTGCTTGTATCTTTCACAGAATTGGTCCATTTCATCAAGGTTATCAAATTTGTGAATATGCAGTTGTTCATAGTATTCCTTTATTATCCTTTTAATGTCCATGGGTTCTGTAGTGATGACCCCTCTGTCATTTCTTTTTTCTTTTTTTTAAAGATTTTATTCACATATTTATTTGAGAGAGAGAGAGCACAGAGGGACAAAGGGGCAGACAGGGACAAGCAGACTCCGTGCTGAGCATGGAGTGTGGAGTTCAACATGGGGCTCAGTCTCATGACCTCAAGATTATGACCTGAACTGAAATCAAGAGTCTGCTGCTCAACTGACTGAGCCACCCAGGTGGCCCCCACTCTGTCATTTCTGATATTGGTAATTTAAATTCTCTTTCTTAGGCAGTTTGGCTAGAGGCTTGTTGATTTTATTGATCTTTTCAAGAAACCAGCTTTTGGTGTCATTTATTTTCTCTTTTGATTTCCTGTTTTCGATTTCACTAATTTTTGCTCTAGTTCCTATTTTCTTCTGCTTACTTTGGATTTACTTTGCTCTTGTTTTTTTTTAGTTTCCCAAGGTGGAAACAGATTATTAATTTTAGATCTTCTCTTCTAATATATTTATCTATTACTATAAATTTCCCGTTAAGCACTGCTTTTGCTGCATCCCACAAATTTTGGTAGGTGGTGTTTTCATTTTCATTGAAACATATTTTTATATTTCTTTTGAGAGTTCTTCTTTGATCCATGTATTATTTAGAAGGGTGTCGCTTGTTTCATGTTCATGTGTTTAGGGATTTTCCATTATCATTCTGGCACTAATTTCTAGTTTAATCCCATTGTGGTCTGAGAGCAAACATTGCATGATTTCTGTTGTTATAAATTAGTTAAGATCTGTTTTATCGGACTCTCTGCTCAGCAGGGAGCCTGCTTCCCCTCCTCTCTCTCTCTCTGCTTGCCTCTCTGCCTACTTGTGATCTCTCTCTCTCTCTGTCAAATAAATAAATAAAATCTTTAAAAAAAAATCTGTTTTATGGCCCAGATATAGCCTATCATGCTGAATGTTGCATGTGAACTTGTGAAGAATATGTATTCTTGTTGGATGTGCTGTTGTTGGATGAAGGAGCCTATAAATGTCAGCTGCATCCAGATGTCCAGAAGATTGACGGTGTTGTTGTGTTCAACTCTGTCCTTACTCATTTTCCGCCTGCTGGATCTGTCCATTTCTGCAGGGGGCAGGGGTGTGGAAGTCTCCAGCTGTGATAGTGAATTAATCTATTTCTTCTTGTGGCTCCATCACTTTTTGCCTCATGTAGTTTGACCCTCTGTTAGGTACATACACATCAAAGATGTGGCCCCTTCATCATTAGGTAATGCTTTTTTTTTTTTTTTTTTATCCCTGATAACTTTCCTTGTTTTGAAGTTGTTCTGTCTGAAATTAATATAGCTACTCTTACTGTCCTTTTCTTCTTTTTCCTTTTATTATCAAGTAATTTGTATACCCAATATGGGACTCAAACACAACCCTGAAATCAAGAGTCATGTGCTCTACCAAGTGAGCCAGCCAGTTATTTCTTGAGATTAGTGTTAGCATGGTATATTTTTCTCCATCCACTTACTTTTAATCTATCTATATACATCTTCATATTTAAAATGAACTTCTTGGGGCATCTGGGTGGCTCAGTTAGTTAAGCATCTCCTTCGGCTCAGGTCATGATCCCAGGATTCTGGGATCCAGCCTCACATTAGGTTCCCTGCTAAGTGGGGAGTCTGCATCTCTCTCTCCTACTTCCTCTGCTTGTGTCCCTGCTCTCGCTGTCTCTCTCTGTCAAATATATAAATATTTATTTATTTATATCCTGATAGTTGGGCAGGATATGGGGAAAAGGAACTGCTGTAAAAAGGCCTTTAGTAATGTGATGAGATGTGGGAAGGGGAAGTGTTCTCTAGTCCATGATTAAGTCCAGTCTTTTTTTTTTTTTTTTTTAAAGATTTTATTTATTTATTTGTCAGAGAGAGAGTGAATGAGAGCGAGCACAGGCAGAGTGGAAGGAAGAGTCAGAGGGAGAAGCAGGCTCCCTGCGGAGCAAGGAGCCCGATGTGGGACTCGATCCCAGGATGCTGGGATCATGACCTGAGCCGAAGGCAGCCGCTTAACCAACTGAGCCACCCAGGCGTCCCTTAAGTCCAGTCTTTAAGTGAATCTCTGCCCCAGGACTGTGAGCTTCCCAAGTGTCTAAGGTCTTCCTCCTCCCGCTTAGTGGGGAGAGGATGGCTGGAGTGGGCTAGAGTTGGGTATCTCTCTCCCCCAAGTCAGTTAGTCCCTGAAAATACCCCAGCCGGTCAGGTTCCTGTTAACTAGTTTCCCCTGAGGGTGGGCATTTTTAAGAAAGAATATAATGTTCTGGATTATTTCAAAATAGTTCCTTTTCACCTCTCCCTGCCGGAACACTTAAGGGTTTTTCTTCAGTATGTACCGTGGGAACCTGGTCAAGCTCTTGGAAGTAAATCTCACAATATTGTAGGGTCCCCCTACAAGTGGGTCTCCATGAAGTTTTCATTCTCAGACTCATCCACATGGAACCTCTGACAATTTGTCAATTACAGCTCAGGTTTTCTTACCCCAGAACTGGTTTCTAAGGTGGTTTCTACTTGTGAGTCTTTGCTTGGGGAAACTATGACTCCCTATATTCCCCTATATTCATCTGACTCTCTACCTTGTTGGGGGCTATGGTTTGCCCTGAGTCCTCATCTCTCTTACAGATCCTGGAAAATTTGTTGATTTTTCAGTCCATTCTGCTCTTTACTTGTACATGCAGAACAAGAAAAGAGCAGTCCTTACCTTTTTTAAAGTAATAAAATTTAAAGTAATAAATAAATAAATGCAAAATCTGCATTTTAAGAGTGCCACAAAGTTGAAAAACAAATTACACATCACATACAGAGTCAAATTTCCTTAATAGAAAAATGGACAGAGGACAAGAACACAATTTACAAAATAAATAAAAATGCTTTTAAGTATTTAAAAAGATTTTTAAATGTATACAAAGTATTCGGAAAGTGCTTACTTAACTACTCTCTGTTTTTATTCTTATTAACTTTCCAAATAGAATAAATGCAATTAAAGCTATTAGATTTCATTTTTTTATTTCTCAGATTGGCAAAGATTTAAAAAATTGGATCATATCTATTCGCAAATGTATGAGCACTTCTTTATTCTGTTGGTGAGACTGCAATTTGATACAGCTTCTTTGGAAAGAAATTAGCATATGTATCAAAAGTTAAAAGATACATATCCCTGATCCAGCCATTTTAATACTAGGGCTTGTCCGTCAGATAAATATGTGCCCAGATATGTATGTAGAAGAATAATAATTGCAGCATTTTTAGTAGAATAAAAGTCTGGAAATAGTTATGAATACCATGATATAGCAATAAGTCTTTGAAAGAATAAGGTGGTGCTATAGTACAGCCTTGGAAAGATTTTGAAGATGCAATATTAAGGGAAAAAATACAGAAAAAGTCTATGAAACTATTGATGTCAAAAAAGCTGGTGGTACATGAATGTGCTCTGGTATATTCATAAAAAGGTGTTTCTGAAAGGGCAGAAAAGGAAATGGTAACAGTGGCTAACTCTAAAAGCTGTGGGCCAGGAATAAGTGAGGGAAGACTCACCCATGTCTTTTCATGATACACTTTTATTATTTATGAGAAAGAGAGAACAGGGAGTGGGACTTCCTACAGTCTGGTTTTAAGGCTCCTCGGGAGAAGGTGAAGTTAAAATGTATTCAAAAGATAAGGGAATTGATAGAAATACAAGTCAGTTGTCTGCTACGTTGCCTAGGTCACAGGCATCAGCTGACTTCAGAATGCAGACCAGTGGCCCTTCCCCAAGGGAGCCTTGTACATGTGTGCAGCGGGGCGGGGGAGCGGGGATTGGAGAATGGTGCGCTGCAGAAAGGCCATTACCCACCATTACATGGAGGACCTCGACCAAAGGGAGGGGAAATGTACAAGCCCTTCCCCTGAAGTTCATGTTCCCAATACCGAGAGCCTGATCAGGCACATTCATTCATTCATCCATTCATCGTTCATTCATCCATTCAATTACTCATTAGTCTTTCTTTCCATTCATTTCGGTAAGCATTGAGTATCTACTATATTCAAGGGGCTAGAAAATGAATGATTAAGAGCAAAACATGGGCTCTGCCTTCCTGGAACTTATAGCCTAAGTAGAAGAACCAGTATGGAAAAAACAGTTCTAAAAGACATCACACAAAGGATGCTATAAGGGAATAGATAGTGTAATAGGTATAACCTGTGGTCCACATACTCAAGTGTACAAAAAATTCTAGATTTCCTTACTTTATCAAAATCAAATTAAAGACTGATATGCAGAATATATAAAGAAATCTTACAACTCAATAATAAAAAGACAAATAATTTAATTTTCAAAATGGCCAAACTCTTGTTTGCTTGTTTATGTTTGTTTTTTAATTATTTTTTAAAGATTTTATTTATTTATTTGACAGAGAGAGAGATCACAAGTAGGCCGGGGGGCGGGGGGGGGAGCATGCTCCCTGCTGATCAGAGAGCCCCATGTAGGGCTCGATCCCAGGACCCTGAGATCATGACCTGAGCCGAAGACAGAGGCTTTAACCCACTGAGCCACCCAGGCGCCCCTGTTAATTTGTTTGTTTTAAAGATTGGTTTAGAGAGCAGAGAGGAGGGACAGAAGGAGAGGGAGAGAGAGAAACCCAGGCAGCTTCAGCACATACCACAACCCTGAGATCAGACCCATGCTGAAACCAAAAGTCAGATGCTCAACCAACTGTGCCACCCAGGCACCCCTCAAACTGGCCAAAATTTTGAATAGCTATTTCTTCAAAGCTACATAATTGGCTAAAAAGTTCACAACCTTCTCATGGTCATGAGAGAAATGCAAGATACAACTTCATACCCACATGGAAGGCTATCATCGAATAAAAGACTAATGGTATTAAGTGCTGGCAAGGGTATGGAGAAATTGGGATGGTTCTCCATTCCTGGTCAGAATTTAAAGGATACAGCCTCTTTGAAACACAGTTTTGAGGTTCCTCAAAAATCTTAGAGTTGGGGTGACTGGGTGGCTCAGTGGGCTGGACCTCTGCCTTCGGCTAGGGTCATGATCTTGGGGTCCTGAGATCGAGCCCCACATTGGGTTCTCTGCACAACAGGAAGCCTGCCTCCCTCTTTCTGCTTGCCTCTTTGCCTACTTATGATGCCTCTCTGTCGAACAGATAAATAAAATCTTAAAAAAAAAAAAAAAAAGCTTAGAGTTACCTTATGGGCAAGCAATTTTATTTCTAGTTATACACTCAAAAGAACTGAAAAATATGTCCACCCAGAAACATGTGTTGATGCTCATCACACCATCATTATAAAACCCAAAATGTGGAAACCATGCAAATGTCCATCACCTGATGAATGGACAAATAAGACATGGTATAGCAACCCAAAGGACTACCACTCAGCCATAAAAAAGGAATGAAGTACTGGCACATGGCATGGCACTGATGAACCTTGAACACATTATGCAAGTGGAAGAAGCCAGACACAGAGGCGACATATTGCATGGTCCCTTTATACGAACTGTCTAGAAGAGGCAAGATGGAAATAGAAACAAAATAGGTTAGTGATTGCCAGATGCTGGAGGGAAGTGAGTAAGATGTGTACAGAGCTTTTTTTCCTTTTAGAATGATAAAAACATTCTGGAATTAGTGTTGATGGTTGCACAACTACATCAATATACTAAAAACCACCGAATCATAGATTTTAAAAGCATGAATTTTATGGTATATTAATGACATCTCAAAATTGTATGAGAAAAATGTCTAATTAAATATGACCCTGACCTCCTGTCTTTCCAGGCTGGTGGGAAATTCCATCTCAGGCATTATTAAGGCTCCATCGTCTCCCTAAAGGTGTCCAAGAATCCCCAAGGCTGACCGGGATCTAGAAAGAATCTTTGTATTCATTTTTTAACAATGGCTGCTAATCTCCTTATTGTCCTGATCCACATGGTACCTTGAGGTCTTCTGGTTCTGTTACTTAAATGCCATATAAGAGGCATGGGAATTGGATCATTCTTGGAACCCTAGTGCTTCTTAGAGCCCCCAAACCATCCCCACTCAACTCTGAGTTCCTTACCGCTCCTTATGTCCCCAAAATACTCCAAATATCAAGTCCCCATTCTAGCAGGACTTGTGGACCAGCTTCTTCTCCTTAAGCTTGAGAAATCTCTGTCCTGTCCCCCTCTCCAAAATATTGCCTCTCTCCTTGAGAGACACCTAACATAAAGAATTAAGATTTTCCCAAAGAGCAGGATGAGAGGATACCGACCTCTCTTCAGGTAAGGAGTATGGAGGGCCTGTCTTCCTGGTGAGAATGGAGAAAGTCAACATTTTGGGAGAAATTAAATTATGGTCTTAACATACACTCCCAATGCACCTACAAGGTGAAAATCTCTATTGTAGAGAATTTGCCCTCTCCCCCAAGAAACTGTTTCTCATCAGAGGCCTGGGGTCCAGAGAGAAAAACAGTGGAGATCTCCGTCTACTCTCTCAAAATCATAGCTGACCTAAGCTAATGATCTCGAGTCAGGTAGAACAGAACTGTTAGTCTAACACTTGTGAAGGATATAAGGATGTAGCTGCAAGAGGCGGGGAACACTGTCAGACCATGATTCAGGAAGGAGAGAAGGAAAACCCATCGGGAAGAAGCATCCTAAATTGCCACATAGTTTAATGGATGTTTCCAGAAGACCATCTGGGAGTTCTTGAGCCACAGTCAGCAGATATAAGAATCCTAGGTCATTGGGGAACACATCTGCCTTAGTACCCCTGCCACTCAACCATTGGCAGGAGCAGCCATGGATATGGTGATGGGATTTCCATACGCAGCAGCTGAAACTCTGGTCAGTTATGCTGCTCCTATAGTAGGTCTCCAGGGACCTGAGGATGACCACAAGAATAATGGTGGCGATGCGAGGGGAAGGGCCTCCCAGAGTATATAAGAGAGAGACAGGCATGAGGGAGAAAAGCCTTTCCCTTCCACATGTGTCTCACTGACAAAAAAACAGAAAAAGGATCTGAGGTCTAAGGATGGTTTAAGAGGCTGCATAGGGTCATGGAAAGACCACTGGCTTGGCGTTTGGCAGAGGATTGTGAAAGAAGATGCAGCGATGGGGACACCTGGGTGGCTCAGTCAGTTAAGTGCCTGCCTTTGGCTCGGGTCATGATCCCAGGGTCTTGATCTCAGGTTCCTTGCTCAGTGAGGAGTTTGCTTCTCTCTCTGCACCTCCCCCAGCTTGTGCTCATTCTCTCTCTCTCTGATAAATAATCTTTATTTAATAATAATTTATTTTTTATTTAATAATAATCTGATAAATAATCTTTAAAAAAACAAAAGATGCAGCAATGTCATGATAAGAGAAGAAACCTTCTTTGCTCACCTGGTTCCTGTCTTTGCAAGGCCTCCTGAGATACTTAGGCTGTAGGTATTTTCTGAGTTTTTATAAAACTGTTATTTCTGTGTTACTTCATCTACAACCCTGTCCTCCCCTTCCTCTCTCTTCCTGAATATAGAATCCACAGGCAGGGTGAGGACAGTTTGAGTGGCATGCTCTCCTCTTTGCCCTGGGGAACATGGTGTTGATCTCTCTCTGCCAGACTGCTACCATTCTCCTCAAGAAAGTCCTTTCTCAGGAGCTCCCTCAGCCCCTCACGCAGACAATCCCCTAGGATTAACCCACCACCTCTCCAGCCATGTCCCTCCATGTCCAAATTCTAGGCCATTTATTCTTATTTGCTGCAGGAAGCTGGAGGCTGCTCTGGTTTTTTCTAAGTCCTAGCTTCTCTCAAAACACTTTCCAAAGGGAACCCCTAGTAAAAAGTTGTTTGAGGAGAACCTGCCCCCTCCCCCATTTCTACCACTTTCTGAAACAGAGAGAGGAATTGGCAGCATCCCCATGCCACACACCTCCATCAAAGTGAGACTGAAGCCAGGGGGCTTGTTAAGGGTTGTTCCCTGAGAAATAGAGACAGAGAACCATTAAAAGCTAGTGTCTTCATTCTGTGATGTTGCAGGCCTCTATGTTGAAGCAGGTGAAATTCCAAATGTTTTTAGTATCATAACGAGGACATAACGTAGTTTAGTATCAAACAAGGACAGTCATTTAAGAACAGACACAGATAAGGATATAAGGAAGATGTGGTCCATATACACTATGAAGTATTATGCCTCCATCAGAAGGGACGGATATCCAACTTTTGTAGCAACATGGACGGGACTGGAAGAGATTATGCTGAGTATAATAAGTGAAGCAGAGAGAGTCAATTATCATATGGTTTCACTTATTTGTGGAGCATAAGAAATAACATGAAGGACATGGGGAGATGGAGAGGAGAAGGGAGTTGAGGGAAATTGGAAGGGGAGATGAACCATGAGAGACTATGGACTCTGAAAAACAATCTGAGGGTTTGGAAGGGGTGGGGGGTGGGAAGCTGGGCCAGCCTGGTGGTGGGTATTGTGGAGGGCACGTATTACATGGAGCACTGGGTATGGTGCATAAACAATGAATTCTAGTACACTGAAAAGTAATTTAAAAAAATTAAAAAAAAAGAGAACAGATACAGAGCCTTGCTTACCGGAGGGAATATTTTTTCATATGTATGGATTTATACAGTGCTGTCTCCAGGAACAATCTGAAGTTTGTCTTGGAGGGGTGCTCTTATTTAACAGGTCAAGAAGCGAAGGCATGGAGTGTAGCACTGCTCACTGGTAGAAAGACTGAAGATGAACTGAGCACCAACATTCACTGCCAACCATCGTGCCCAAGTTCATCGTCCCCTAGAACAGACATCACGGCGCAGACTCAAGCTTGCTGCCCATCTGGCTAAAGCCTGGAATGACAGAGAGGACACTGGACTAAGGAAGGGGAATCTCCTCTTCTGGAATGAAGTGGGGCTTCCTTAATGGATCTTAGGACAACGGCTTTTAGAACTCCTGCCTCAAAAAGTTAAAAATAGAATTACCCTACAATCCAATAATTGCATTACTATTTACCCAAAGAATACAAGAACACTAATTCAAAAAGGTGCATGCACCCCTATATTATAGCAGCATTATTCCAAGATATGGAAGCAGCCCAAGTGTCCACAGACAGATGAATGGACAAAGAAGATATGATGTGTGTGTGTGTGTGTGCGCGCGCATGCATATGAATACTACTCAGTCAACAAAAATGAAATCTTGCCATTTGCAGTGGCATGGATGGAACTAGAGGGTATTATGGTAACTGAAATAAGCCAATCAGAGAAAGATAATTATTACATGAGCTCACTCATATGTGGAATTTAAGAAACAAACCAGAAGACCACAAGGGAAGGGAGGGGAAAAATAAAGCAAGACAAAATGAGAGAGAGAGAGACAAACTATAAGAGACTTTAATCATAGGAAATAAACTTAGGGTTGCCGGGGGGGGTGGAGAGATGGGGTAACTGGGTGATGGGCATTAAGGAGGGCACTTGATGTAATAGGCACTGGGTGTTCTATGCAACTGATAAATCACTAAATTCTACTTCTGAAACTAACAATATAGTATATGTTAAGGTTAACTAGTTGAACTTAAATTTTAAAAATTTAAAAAACAAACTATATCTGTGCATATATATAATGGAATATTATTCAGCCATAAAAAAGAATGAAATCTTGCCGTTTGCATTGGCATGGATAGAGCTAGACAGCATAATACTAAATGAAATAAGTCAGAGAAAGACCAGTACTATATGATTTCACGTATATGTGGAATTTAAGAAACAAAAGAAACAAGCAAAGGGGAAAAAATTAAAGAGAGAGAGACAAACCAAGAAACAGACTCTTAACTATAGAGAACAATCTGATGGTTACCAGAGGGGAGGGCAGTGGGGGAGGAGGAACTGGGTGATGGGGATGAAGGAGGGCACTTGTCCTCATGAACAGTGGGTGATGTATGGGAGTGTTGAATCTCTGTACTGTACACCTAAAACTAATATTACACTGGAATCATAATAAAAGCTTTAAAATAGATGCATAGACACATAGATAAAATCCTGCCATATGCAACAACATGGATGACTCTGGAGAACATCGTGTAAGGGAAATAGACCAGACACAGAAGGACAAACACTGCATGATTCCACTTACATGAGGTGGCTAAAATCGCCAAACTCAAAGATGCAGGGAGTAGCACGGTGGTTGCCAAGGATGGAGGGGAGTGGGAAAGGGGCAGCTGCTCTAGAATAAGGTCTAGAGATTGCTGTACAATGTTGTACCAAGAGTTAATAATCTCTATGGTACACTTCAAAATTTAAGAGGGTAGGGGCGCCCGGTGGCACAGTTGGTTAGGCGTCCAACTCTTGGTTTTGGCTCAGGTCGTGATCTTGGTGTCACGAGGTCAAGCCCTGCACCAGGCTCCGAGCTCAGCATGGAGTCTGCTTGAGATTCTTCTCCCTCTGCTGCTCCCACTTGTGCTCTTTCTCACTCTCTCTTAAAATAAATAAATCTTAAAAAAAAATTTTTAAGAGGGTAAATCTCATGTTAAATATTCTTGCCCAATGAAAAAAAAATTGTGGCTGGGGACCAAAATACAGTTGATGAATGACTATAAATAAGTAAATAAATACATGGACGCCTGAGTGGCTCCGACGGTTAAGCCGCTGCCTTCAGCTCAGTGCATGACCCCAGGGTCCTGGGATTGAGTCCTGCATCGGTCTCCTTGCTCGGCAGAGAGCCTGCTTCTCTCTCCGCCTCTGTCTGCCACTCTGCCTGCTTGTGCGCGCGCTCTCTCTCTCTCTCTCTGACAAGTTAAGTAAATTAATAAAATCTTTTTAAAAAAATAAGTAAATACATAAATAAATTCATTAAAAAAATTAAGTCCCATACACATCCGCTGGTTATAAACCTGAGCACAACAACAGATCACGGTACCAGGATCCATTAAGAACCACATGAAACACTAGTATTGTTTTTTTGTTTTCTTTGGTTTTTGTTTTTTTAAGATTTTATTTATCCATTTGGCAGAGAGAGATCACACGTAGGCAGAGAGGCAGGCAGAGAGAGAGAGGGAAGCAGGCTTCCTGCTGAGTGAAGAGCCTGATGCAGGGGCTCAATCCCAGGACCCTGAGATCATGACCTGAGCCGAAGGCAGAGACTTTAACTCACTGAGTCACCCAAGCGCCTCTAGTATTGGTTTTTTAAGCTCAGTAGAGACTAAAAAGAAAAATTGGGCCCCCATAAAGTAGGTCTAACTCCCCTATGTCATCTAGCAGAGCCCTTTGAATATAATAGCTATGCGATAAATATTTGCTAGAAGCTTCACTAGGTTTCCCTAGCATTGAACATTAATTTACCGGGGCTTATACATAGGACAGATTTCCTCTGTTAAAAGTCCCGGATAAAATCTCTTTGAAAATGTAAACATCATTAAAATTTCAGCCTGTGGCTTTCAACTCTCTGAGGTCAATCACACCAGTACTTTTCATCTTCTGCTCAAGTACAAATTAGCTCTCAGATCAGATGGCTGTTCCAGGCCCGTGCTCTTCTTTTCCGGGATAATCGTGTAGCTGTGATTGGAATAACCACAGGGCTGTGCTCGGCAGTGGAAGAGAGAGCAGGGGAAGCTGTGAGCAGGCTGCGTGGCTTGGCAGATGCTCTGATTTTCCTCCCAGTGCAGCCGTTGTGGTGAGCGCTATGCTTCTGCACAGACGCATTCCCTTGGCAAACAGACTGTTCTTTTTGGTTTATGCCTCCGACAGACTGGGGGCAGCGTGCTCGGGGAGGGAGAGGCACGCTCCTCCAGCCATGGGAGCCAGCCCGTAGGGATGCAGGGCCCAGGTCGAACCTCAAAAAAGCCTCCAAAGGTGTGGTTCTGGGGCGCCTGAGTGGCTCAGTCGGTTAAGCACCTGACTCTTGACTTGGGCTCAGGCCATGATCTCAGGCTGGTGAGATGAGCCCCGCATCAGCACAGGTTCTTGTCCATCTCCCTCCCCCACTGCCCCTCCACCCCTGCGGGGCTCGACCCCAGGACTGTGGATTGTGACCTGAGCCATGAGCTGAGTTGAAGGCAGATGCTTAACCGCCCGAGCCACCCAGGCACCACTTCGCTAGTCAGCCTTTAAAAGGAAGGAAATCCTGACACGGGCTGTAATATGGTTGAACCTTGAGGACGTTATGCTAAGTGAAATAAATCAGTGACAAAGAGACAAATAGGTAGGATCCATTCACGTGAGTTATAGAGAATGTCAAATTCAGAGAGACAGGAAGCAGGATGGTGGTCACTGGCAACTGGGTTGGGAAGAGTGGGGAGTTACTGTTTACTGTTAATGGGTACAGAGGTTCCATTTGGAAAGACAAAAACATCCTATTTTGTCTTTGGAAAGACAAAATGCATCCAGTGTACCAGAACATTGTACAAACCAAGGTGGTGGTTGTAAAATGGGACTACTTAATGTCACCAAACTTCGAAATGGTTAAAAGTTTCCTGAATTTTTATGTCAGGTATATTTCACGTTGTGTATATTTTATGATACTTATTTGATAATTTCATGAATTAGAAAATCATTCTGTCACTCTCCTTCACCATCTTGCCCCCTGGGGCTTTTCCTATACCTCCTCTCAAATTCGCCATTAAATCTGAACATTCGGCACATATGTGTCATCTAGAATACTAGCTGTGGGCCAAAGATGTCAGTATATAAAAAGGCAAGAAAAAGGAAAGCTTACTACCTCCCAGTGTTTCAGAGGTGGTGACCCAGTGATGAACTTTAGAACCACCGTACTTCCCAGTGGAGAGGTCACGGAGTTCAGTCTATACACATTGGCACATGGAAATGTTCTTCCTGTCAAATGAATCAGTTGGTTGAAAACTTTAATTATTTGAGTAGGCATTTCAGAATAGCTCTGGAAGAGGAAAAAAAAGTCTACAACTAAAAGCAGGTCAAAAAAAGAAAAACAAAATAGCATTGGTTCTCCTGTTTCTAGTTGGACTTGCCCAATGCCTTTAGATGATCTCATCTGACTCTGAGTCCCCGCTGCCCCAGAAATGAGTCCCTTTCTTTGTCCATAGTCTCTTCCCTGAAACTCTCACCCTGACCCCACTGTATATTACATCCCCAATCTTCCTAAATTCAGAACTTAAGTCTCTTTCTCACCTCACCATTGGGTAATTACACTTGGCATCATATGACTTTGGAATTGTTTTGGTTTGGCTTGGGTTTTGCCTCTTGCACCACAACGTAGTTCCCCACCACCCCCCCTTCACCCCCAGCATTTGGCCGCCATGACTTTAAATTTGTGCTTCTGCCAGGAACTCATGAGTAGCGTCCCAGTGGATTCCCCCTTGCCTTCGGACACCTTCTGACTTCTTCTCTTTCTTTGACCATGTTGCCAGGGTGACTAGAACATCAGCCCAACCAATGCTGTGTGGACATGAAAACATGGTAGTTAGCATGTAGAAATGTTTCTGCTTGGTCTACCATGTGTTGATGACTATAACAGCTCATGTGTCCCAACATGACTTAAATTAGAACGTGTCACCATGCAATCCTAAAAACAGGATTTTTTTTAAGCTAAAGAACAAAAAAGGAAATGTCCTTAAGCTAGAAAGAGCAAGAAGAACATCCAGAGGGGAAAAAATTAATCCACATTAGAAGGCAGGTAGATTTCTTTAACAGTATCAGTGAGAGAAGAAATGGGATTTGGGGAAAATAAGCAAAAAGAATCCAGTCCAGATAAGAATGAACTCAGAGCTGAATAGAATGATCCGATTTACCTTGGGGAGATAGGGTATTATAGTACCTATGGGTGTGGACCTGGGAACCAGACATTTCTGGATTCCAAACCCAGCTTTGCTGTCTACTCTTTAAGCAAGTTACTTATCCCTGCTAAACCTCAGTGTGCTCACCTGTAGTAAGAACAGCTACCTCATGTAATTTCGGAGAATCACAGGAGACATCATTTGAAAGCAATTCATCACAATGCCTGGCACAGAGTAAATTCTCAATTAAAGATAATGATAATTACAACTAGTCTTAGTGAAGAATCAAGAGAAAAATGAATGAGAGAGGGGCACCTGGTTGGTTCAGTTGAGTGTCTGACTCCTGATTTCGCTTCAGGTCATGATCTCAGGGTCATGGGATCGAGCCCCATGTTGAGCTCTGAGATCAGCAAGGAGTCTGCTTAAGGTTCTTTCTCTCCACTCCTCCTCCCACCTCTACTCACTCCCCCCCTCTTAAAAAAAGAGAGAGAACTGGATAACAGAAATTTAGTCATGTAACAGACAGAAGTTTTCATCATGAAAAAAGATTCAAAAGCAATCTTTGAATATGCAGTGGGCAGGCATGTGGAAGGTGGGCTTGAAAGTGTTTTGCTTTCCTCCAATGGGTAGATTTTAGATCCAGGAGGAAGACTAAAGGAAGAAAAACTGTAGCTCAATAAGGAGAATTTTTTTTTTCTGACATTTCCAGAGTCATCCTGACAAAAAGGGGATGGCCTTTGGCAGGAGTACCGTCACGGAAGTCAGGACTGGACTGGACGTTTTTGAAGGCTCCTTGCAGGGTTGGGGTTCCTCTTTGTTCTACTGCTGATCATAGATATCATCAAATGTTATTGATCATTTTTTGATTATCACGGTGGGGTAAGAGGAGAGTAAAGTGAGTAAGAGGAGGTAGAGAATAAAGTCCCGGTCTCTGAAATATTTGCAGTATCCTTAGACAGACAAGATACACAATTCAGCTTAATTCAATAAATATTTATTAGAGCTGAGTTTGAGGTTAAGCCCATGCTCGTCGGTAAAATTTCAGAGTGGAGACAGCCCCAAGGATCCTGGAGATGCATACATTAGAAAAAACAGTATGAAAACAACAAGATGGTCTACGCTAAGGGCTGAGTTTTTTGCATGAACGCTACATGAATTCAGAAGACAGAGAAGTCCTTTATTGGAGCAGAAGCATAATGTATGAGCAGTAGTTACACGGTAATACCTTTTACACACCACACTCCTAACGAATTTCAAGAAAAGGTGTTTGTATTCTGACCTGAAGCCTTGCTAAGAACAAACCATTGGACAGAAAAAAACAGGCACTTGTCAGATGTCCACAGCTGGAAGAAATAGTAGGTCCTTCTGCCTTCGAGAATAGTGACAGTGAAGGGGGGTGGGGCAGGAAGATGGGAAAACAGGAAGTGAGCAAAGGGTCCCCTTCTGAGCATAACAATGAATGTAAACAATATCACGGACTGATTTTTCATTTTTTTAAAAGTGTGATAGCTTTGCTATTACATAAGGAGCTTGAAGATGACTTGATCTTTGGGTAAGGTCCTCTTACATCCACTTTGTCTCGATTACATCTTTTTCCCCCCCATTACATCTTAACTCTTTCTTTGCAAGAACGCTGTCTTCTCTAGAGAAAGAAGAAATGAATGAGAAAAGGAGTTATATTTTCAAGCCTGAATGTCAGACACTTTACCTGCTTTCTCCTTTTTTCTCCTGAAAACAATGACGTGACTGTCATCAGATCAGCACCTCTAGTTAATGCAGAAAATGACACACGGAAGTGGCAGTAACTCACCCAGGAGACAGTGAAAGAATTCAAATTCAGATCTGTCTGGTTGCAAAGCATGTGGTTTTGAACTATCCTAGTTGGTACTGACGGGGACGGTCATGGGGATGGGGACGGGAGGACATTGGTTGCCCATGCACAATCATTGTGTTCTCATACTTCTGGAGACAGAAACAAGACAATGTTAACAACCAACACAAGAGGGACCTGTAACACCAGACTATAGGAAAATAGAACCCGCTGAAAACAGCCTGCCCACTCCAGAATCCCAGGAGAGAAGCCACATCCTGGCCATGGGGTTGCCGCCAATTTAACCAGCTCAAGATTTCAATTTTATCCTGATTTAAAAGTCAACTCTCATCCTTTGGTCACATTTAGCTGAGTGTGCTAACAAGACATTAAGGAGTTCGTGCATTGCCTTCAACAAAATTGCATTCGGCTTCGTCCATCACGGTTTTATAATTATTTTACTTTAGTTAGATGTGCTTATTACTTAGACTGAAAAGAGAAACTTCATTTTCATGGGGGGAAAATGATTTTTAAGTAAACAATGTAAGACACCTATTTTGAGTGGGAACAAGGAATGCTCTCCTTTTAATCCCAAAGACAAACCCAACATTCTCATTAAAGCAAAGATAGTCAAATAAGGTCACTATGCTCCCAGCTGAGCTGTGAGTTCTTAGGGTGGGGGAGAGAGAGGGGAGAATGAAAGAAAGCCAGAGAAGAGGGAAAATAGAATGAGAAACAGATGGCCTTCAATGTTCAAACCGGAAACTTTTTTTTTTGGTTGTTTACCCAAAACAGGAGGGTAGATACCATTGCCTTCAAGTCACAGCTCACAAAACCTGGGGCAGAACGTCATGCCAGCCAACACCCTCTGGCTTGGAGTTGGGTAAGTAGGAGCCCTGGACCCTTTGCCCCAACCCTACATGGTCCTGGCCACAGGCTCCTGAGGGCCCCATAGCCTTCCTGTTTAGGGCTTTGGGCTGACTGGGAACTGGCCTCGCTCTGGGCTTTGCCTGTGGGGTCCATACTCAGCCTGACCTGTGGTGTGAGGAGTGCACAGACCCCAGGTCCTAGACGTAGTGAGCGTGGGCGGTGTGTCTTCTGGTTCTGGAGAGAAATCAATGTCTTTCAAGTTCTGATTCATCTTTCCTGCTCGCTACCATGCTGGCTTTTCAAACGCAACATGTCCAAAATTAATTTCATGAACCCCTCTCCTCCTGCCCCCTATCAAGTTTCGCTTCTCGAGGATCCAATTTCTTGTGAACGGCATTTTCTTTGTCCTTGAGATTCAAACATTTTTTTCATTCACTCCCTGTATCCAAGTCATTTCTGATCCTCTACCACATGTAGATTTACCTTCAAAATATCTCCTGAATCTCATTTTTCATTTTCAGCTGCACTGCCAACATTCTATTCAATGCTCTCACCTGGATTTTTGTACCATTATAATCAATCTCTCTATATCCCTGAAAACGATGCTGACTTTATATCAGAGGGGGGAAAATTCCTAGGGTCCTTCAGTGTTGATGTAATTCATTTTTTATTATGCTATTATTTAAATATATGCCAACATAAAATGATTTATGAATATTTTCTACCTGTTGTTCTTATATAGGATAACTGAAACATTTTACATTAAATTATATAGACACAGAAAGCTAACAAAATTAAAACACATTGATTTTAGGGACGCCTGGGTGGCTCAGTTGGTTAAGCAGCTGCCTTCGTCTCAGGCCTTGATCCCACCGTCCTGGGATCGAGTCCCACATCAGGCTCCTTGCTCGGCGGGGAGCCTGCTTCTCCCTCTGCCTCTGCCTGCCATTCTGTCTGCCTGTGCTCGCTCTCTCCCCTCTCTCTCTCTGATAAATAAATAAAATCTTTAAAAAAAAAACACATTGATTTTAATATAGCATATTGTTTTACTGAAACTAGTATTAGAAAGGTGAATTAAAAATTTTTTTATAAAGGTAAATTTGTGTAAATTTGTGTTTCACTAGCTATCAGCTAAATTCTTCCCCCCCTTTCTCCCCCCCCCCCTTTTAGTGATGAGGTTGGGAGGACAGAAGGAGAGAGAGAGAGAGAAAATCCCAAGCGGGCGTCATGCTCAGCACAGAGCCCAACACGGGTCTTGATGCCACCATCCTGAGATCCTGACCTGAGCTGAAACCAGGAGTCGGACACTTAACTGACTGAGTGACCCAGGCGCACCTTAACTGAATTCTTTTAAGTGTGACAAGCCCGTTTGTGAGTTACTGTCACATTGTTTATTTAAGAATCATCACTTCTGAAACTGTCACTGGATGATTTTTAATAGTGTACCCCATAATTCAAAAATAAAAGTTATAATGCTTTATGTGCTTGCTAATGAACAGCGGCTAGATAAGAGGTATAGAGACAGGAGGCTCAGGAGACTGCCACTTTCAAGGCACTCCGTGTATCCAGCTGATTCTTTGGAATCCAGGATCGCTAGGTGCCCCCCACCCCCGAGTCCCAGTTCCCTCACTCAGCTTTGTTCAGCCTGCCCCCTCCCACACTCTTCTGCTCTTTTCTGCGGCCCTGATGTCATGCTGCCTTCACTTGATGTCAGTGCTGTCATCACTACAAGTTCACACACTAGAACGTACCCTCCAGCAGGGCAGGTGTTCATCGTTTCTTTCTTTTTCGGAAACATACGAGGCATGCACAGAAGTAACAGGAAGAGCCTAACAAATCTCTGTGCCCTTCAGCCAGCGATCATGGCGTCAACTCCTGGACAATCTTGCTCCCTCTCTCTCCTCATCCGTGTTTCCCCACCCCCACCGGACACTTCTGCAGCTAATCCGAGATGCCAGGGAAGTTCATGCCTAAATAGTTCAGTATGCCTCAAAGATAAGAACTCCTTTTAATACATAACCACATATCATTATTATGTGTTAAAAAAAAGGTAATTTCTTTTTTTTTTTTTTAAGATTTTATTTATGCATTTGAGAGAGTGAGAGAGAGCATGCGAGGGGAGAAGGTCAGAGGGACAAGCAGACTCCCTGTGGAGCTGGGAGCCTGATGCAGAACTCATGACCTGAGCCAAAGTCAGTCGCTTAACCAACTGAGCCAGCCAGGCGCCCAATCCCAGTAATTTCTTAATACTGACAAATATCCCATTAGTGTTCAGTTTCACAGAGGGAGACCTTTGTTTTGTCAAGCACTCTATGCCCAGTGCTTGGAACAATGCCTGGCACATAGTAGGTGCTCAGGCAATACTTCCTGTGAAGGCATGGCCACTGAGCTTGGGTGGTAGAATTCTGTTACACGGCGTGGCCATTCAAGTACTCCAGCATATTATAACACCTTAAGGTTCTCATTTAGGAGAAAATGCACAGTTGGAGAATTACTATAGAGTTTTCAGAGCACTGGGAATACATACGGGCTCCAGCTGACTGGTGTATGGATTCCCCTGCCAATTAATCTTCAAGTTCTTAACACGATTCTTTTGAGCTTAAGAACTTTCAGTGCTCCCCATTACTTGCTAAGTTAAATTCAAATTCCTTGGCCTGGCATTTGGGGCCCTTCGTACTCTGGCTTCAGCCCACCAAGCTCATGCCCCCGCATTCTATTTTCCGTCCTGGAAGGACCTCATCCAAGGAGGCTACTCCCTGCTCCTCTGTTCCCCTTCCCACTCCTGCCCCTCAGTCAGCCTGGACCTTGCTTGGGCTCCTCGCACTCTCCATCACTGCCGACTGAAATCCTTCCTGTCCCTCAACACAGCCTCAAAGAGCATCTCCCTCACAAGGTCTTGAATAACGGAACTGAATTATTCTCATTCTTGAATTCTGCTACCATTTCCTTGTATCTTTATTATCAGTTTCAGGATTCTGCCTGGTGCTGCGGTTTTTTTGGCTTGTTTGTTTTCATTTTTATCTTATCTCTCTTTCTAGACCGTGAGATTCTTTTTTTTTTTTTTTTTTAAAAGATGTATTTACTTGACAGAGTGAGAGCACAAGCAGGGCGTGAGGGAGACGCAGCCCCCCCCCACCACCACCAACCACCGCCACCAAGCAGGGAGACCGACTCAGAACTCAATCCCAGGACCCTGGGATCATGACCTGAGCTGAAAGCAGACATCCAACTGACTGAGCCATCCAGGTGCCCCTGTGAGATTCTTAAGGGGAAGGATTTTCTGGTTTGTTTGTTTGTTTTTCTGGGTATTCCCTCATAGGTTTGGCAAAGAGCTTTGTGTGGTCCTTTTAATGATCATTTATTGATGGAGCAAAGATAGCAAAAGCTAGAGATCTCTTTTCTCAAATTCTCTTTCTCTCCCTCCCCCTACTCTTTCTCCTCAATTCCTTGTTCACCTCAGGTTAAGCTTAAAAACCCTTTACTGGTTTCCGGTAGCCTTCAGGGCATGGTCTGGCTCCTTGGCCAGCCTTCAGAGGCCATCATCTGGCCCCTGCCTACCTCCAGATTCATCTCCAGCCAACCCACCAAACACCCCTTCTTGCTTCGGTTCCTGAACTCCCTGCCCTTGTCTCCAGCATTTCCATGTTCTATTCTGCTTGCTTGAAATACTCGCCTTACCCTCTTGATCTAGTATTATCATCTAGCTAGAGACTTAGATGTCACCCCCTTTGGGAAGTCCTCCCTGAGCTCCTAAATCTGGCCTCTAAATTCCCAGAACTCCCAGAAGTTCCCCTAAGAGCACCAATGTCTCTGCACTGGGCCTGCCTGTTTGCTTGTCTACCTTTGAGAGCCCCAGTGCATGTCTGCAAAGCAGGGTCATTGGTTTGCCCATTGTTGTGTTGAACTGAAACAAAGAGTATGTGTGTTGGTGGCAATGGCTGCATGGCGTGTTGTGGAGGAAAACACAGACCACACTGAAGAGCGCCCTGAATACCATGCCAAGGAGCTGAACTTTATCCTGAGGGCAAGAAAGAACCCCTCTAGAGGGTCTCCAGCTTGGGAAAGACAGGCACGCGTCTCCTGGAAAGATTTTAGAATGAGTGCTTTACCTACAGTGTAGAGGATGGGTGATGGCCCAGACGGACTCCTCCTCCAACCCCACCTTCAACACTGTCACCAGGCTTGTCCTGCTCTTGAGCATTCCACAGTCTAGCTCTTTCCTGACCCCCGGCCCCTTGCCAACACTGACTGGCCCTGGATCCGTGGTGTCTTGTTCTGTGACAGCAGTTATAAAACTAATCTGCTAATGTGCTTACAGGAGCCATAGTCCTTCCAGATAAAGAAGTATGGTGCGGAGAGCCTGGTCCAGAGTCAGGATACCCGAAGGTAATTTTGGTTTCGATTACAGCCAGCCATAGGATCCGGGCTGAAATGCTTCAGGCTCTAACCCACACACAAGGTTGCTGTGAGAATTCAAATCAAAGTGACTTTGAATTTCAGAGAAGAGGAAAAGGGTTTCTTGTTTTTTGTTTTCCAGCAAAGGGAGAAGATAATTAGAAAGGTTTCATGGCATAAATACCATTTGAGCTGGGCAAAGGTCTAGCCCCAGGTAACTGGGGAGTTTCGAAGAGTTGATCCTCAGGGAACAGAAAATAATTTAAATGTCATCTTAAAAAAAATTAAAAAATATATAATCTCAAGAATAGGTTTGGAGAGTGTTATAAACTGAGTGTGTGTTCTTTACCCACGCCATCCCCAAATTCATATCTGGAAACCTCATTCCCTCTGTGATGGGATCTGGGGTTGGGACCTTTGGAGATGGTTAGGTCATAAGGGTGAAGCCTTCATGAATCGGGTTAGTGCCCTAGAAAAGAGACCCAGAGATCTCCTTTGTCCCTTCTGCTATGTGAGGGCACAGCTAGGAAACAGCCATCTAGGAACCAAGAAGTGGGCTTTCTTCAGACGCTGAATATGCTGGCGTCTTGATCGTGAACTTCCTGGCTGCCAGAAGTGTGAGAAATAACTTTCGGTGGTTTATAAACCGCCTAGCCTATGGTATTTATTAGTAGTGAAATGGGCTAAGACAGTAATCCAGATGAGTAAGATCTGATCTCAAAGTATCTGTCCTGGGGATCTAGATGTCCTGGCTTCTGAACAGGAGTCAGGTGGTGCTGGTTTTTACTGTGTGGGCTTTCTTTTGCTTATACTCTCAGAAGACTACCCTGATTAATACACTATTATCTACAAGTACATTCCTAATTTAATTGGTAACGAGATAGCCATTTTTCCCAAAGATTTTATTTATTTTTAGAGAGAGAGAGCATGAAAGCAGAGAGAGAGAATCTCAAGCAGACTCCCCACCAAGCACAGAGCCTGACACAGAGCCCAGTCTCATGACCCTGAGATCAGGACCTAGGCTGAAACCAAGAATCAGACATTCAATTGACTGAGCCACCCAGGCACCCCCATGACAGCCCTTTTTTTTTCTTAATACTTTATTTATTTATTTGACAGAGAGAGATCACAGGTAGGCAGAGAGGCAGGCAGAGAGAGAGGGAGGAAGCAGGCTCCCTGCTGAGCAGAGAGCCCGACTGGGGGCTCCATCCCAGGACCCTGGGATCATGACCTGAGCCGAAGGCAGAGGCCTTAACCCACTGAGCCACCCAGGCGCCCCATGACAGCCCTCTCGACGTTAATATTGGTCTAGGCTCTTGCTTGGATTTGGGTCAGAATCTGCTTCTCTTAGTACAGGTGCAAAAAACCTTTTTAAATGAACTAATATGTGGGAGGCTGAGCTCACATTTGTTCCATCAGATTCTAAGTAGCATGGTAACATTTGCCAATTCTATCCTTCCACCCAGGAGAAAGGAAGGGACTGTCACATTCAGGACCCCCGGGACTTCCGCACTCCTCACACTCTGGGTGGGGCCAAATATGAAAGCCAGACACCTTCATTCACTTAAGAAGATAAGTTTTTAGGTATTTCCTTAAGTGCCCAAAGCACTGAGAGATGCATATAATCTTTCCAAAAGTGTGATTCTAAATTCCCTTGAGACTGGCATAAATTCTCTTGAGACTAGACAATGCTTGGGTTGGACTGGGTTAGTGGAGGGACAGTTGATACATAGCTTCTACTATTTTATAGATCATTTTTATTCCAGCTTTATTAAGGTGAAAATTTCATCAGAGAATTCTCTCCTTCCGCTCCCCACACACTCACCACTTCTCTCCTGAGACAGATGTAGAAGAGAAGGTAAAAGTCCGGCTTTGGAGTCAGAGCCCTAGGGTCAAGCCCCAGTTCTGGGACTGGAGGTCAATCTGCTCACCTCACTGTATCACAGTCTCCCACCTGTATGGGGGTAACATAGCAGGAGACTTCCTGGGCCCTGCATGATGTCGTGAATGCAGAATGACTATAAATTGCACCATGATGTTCAAATGCTCGTGCATTTGCCATTATCTCTCCCTTTCCCACTCCTCTCTGTTTGCATAGCTCAAGTGCAACTGATTTAGGGGCAGAGGAGGTGATGACAATGAAGGACTAGGAGTCCTGGGGTAATGCACGACCAGAGAAGGTGCTGGCCATGATGTGATTAGGGTAAGCAGAGTAGAGGCTGCAGCCAGCAGAAGTACGTGGGAAACCAAGCCCCACTTCCTTCATCCCTTCCTTCCTCCCTCCAGCCTTCCTTCTCCCACTTAGGCTCACTTGAAGAAAGCAGGCGGATGGCAGACACCGCATCTTCCTTCCAGGGCTTCTGTAGCCAGGAAGGAAAGGAGGGGGTAAGGGGACTTGCAAGGACAAATGGAGGCATGACTGGCACAGAAGGTCATCGGCTGGCATTGGTGGACCCCCAGTGGAGAACCTGATGCCTGTAAACTGGGAAATGGCTGGAAAATGCAGGTGAGCTGCAGAGAATGGGACAATATGTGTTTACTGGGTTTGCCACATCAGATGCTGCCCTTCTGGAGCCCTCTTGCACCATCATGTCTTCTAGTCATTTCTAGAAAACGCTAAGAGTAGCTTACATGTGTGCATGTTTCCGTGGACCAGGCGTTTCACTTATTTTCTACAACTTTCTACTCTAAATGGTATGATCTTCATTTTATGGGTAAGGACCCTAAGGCCCAGTGGTCCCGGGACTTAGCCAAGGCCACCCTGCCTGGAAGCAAGAGATCCCCAACCAGACACTAAGCCCACAGACTACACCCAGTGAGGGCTGCAGGACACCAACCTGTAGGTTAATTTGAAACCCTCGGACTTGCAAACAAGGAAGCCGCCCTGGTGGGAGGGGAAATAGTCTTCTTACCTCCTCCCAACCCCCACAGCCAGGCTCTTTCCCTCCCTCCTCCTGTCGGGTGCTGTCATTCTCTCTCCAGTGTCCACCGGCCCACAGCATCCCCACAGCTGCACTTTTGTGACCACAAAACACTTCCCACTTCACATCCTGCCACAACCCAAGAAGTGCAACAGCCACCACAACAAAAGGAAGCAGTTAGAGTAGCCAGTTCCACGGTGGTGTCTCCCTCCTCCCTTCTCCCCTCCCCACTCGGCTCCTCCACACCTACCTTTTGAACAGAGCAAGGCTTCCAAGTCCCCTAAGACTCATAGTGAGGCACATCAATTAGGGGGCTTCTGGGATTGGCTTCTGTCCCCTCTGATGGGCTCAGGGGGATCTGAAGTTGCCAGGTGTTTCAAGAAACTTACTTATTTTTAGGGGCGCCTGGGTGGCTCACTGGGTTAAAGCCTCTGCCTTCGGCTCAGATCATGGTCCCAGGGTCCTTGGATCGAGCCCTGCATCAAGGTTCTCTGCTCAGCAGGGAGCCTGCTTTCCCCTCTCTCTCTCTCTCTCTGCCTGCCTCTCTGCCTGCTTGTCATCTCTGACTGTCAAATAAATAAATAAAATATTTGTAAAAGAAAAAAAAAAGAAACTTACTTATTTTCATTGCTTACAGATCATTCCTACAAAACCCCACACCAGCTTTCATTCCATGGTTGTTGCCTCTGGGGGTTAGTAATACACGGAGAGCCGTCGTCCCCAGGTTTTAATGAATAAAAGGAAGAGAACTTAAGAATTTGCAGGTGGATGGGCCCAGACTCTGTTTTTGCCCAAACGTGTTTGTTTGGTTTCTGCTTTTCCTGTCCTCCCTCCCAGTATTACTGGCCGTCAGCCAGTCAGCTGGACCCAATCGCATGGTAAACCATGACTCCTCTCTCTAAGGCAACTATATGCCAAGCATATGCCCATTAGGGGCAGTCTGACCTTAACTATCCTATTTTCCTGTCCAGTCATGTCAGCTGACTATCCTATTTTCCTATCCGGTCATGTCAGCTGATGTCGGGTTCAGAAACTACAGTCACCTGGTTTATAGGTGGCCTCATACCTTTCCCTGGTGCCTAGCAAGGCCTATTTCCCATGATTCTTGGGGAAGAAAGCCAGCCTCCCATGGAAACTTGGTCATTTCAGCCATGTCGTAAACTTCACTCCTAATTTCCTCACCTGCTAAATGGCAGTTGTACTGCAAGCTTCCTAAGGCTCTTGGAGTATAATTCATGGGATAACTGTAAAGCAGACATGTAAGAGCTCTTCCAGTGCCGATCTAGTTTCTGGCTTACAGCAGGACTTCAACAACCCTGAGCAATGAATGAGTCTATGTGCTGCCGGAGCGAGCTTGACATGGAATGAGGAAATAAAGAAATGTGAGAAAGTGAGTGGATAAATGAAAGTAATGTTTTGTTTTGTTTTTTTAAGATTTAATTTATTTATTGGAGAGAGCGAGACAGAGATAGTGAGAGAGGACAGGAGCAGGGAGCCCGATGTGGGACTCGATCCCAGGACCCTGGACATGACCTGAGCTAAAGGCAGTCGTCCAACCAATGGAGCCACCCAGGCACCTACTTCATGATCATTTCTTTTTGCAGAGCAGGAATGTGGTGAGATCTGGATGTGTCTACCATGAAGGAGGTGAGAAGTAGCAGAATGAGAACTTGAGCTCGGGGCTTCCACACTGAAGCTGGGCACCACAGCCTTCCTCTGGCATGTCCACCTCCTGCAGGATATTCAGCCCTGAGCTTAAGCATCTCCTCTGCAACACCAGCCTTCCCCATTTGCCCTGTCCAAGCGTCCTCTTCTACCTCACTCTCTTTCCCATTCACCTGCTTAATATTCTTCACCTCATCACCACTCCTATTTGACATCACTTTGTTGTTTCTAAGTCTGTAAGCTATTCCCTGTGCTGGCTTTTTTTTAATAACCACAAGACACTTACGAAGCTAGTACACTTTTATCTCTATTAGCCATGCAAAACTAAAGTTTACAAAGTTTAGGTGACTTCTGGAGTGGAAGCAGTATTAACAGAGTTACTTGAAGTAGAAGAGTTCAGATATTTGATGGCGAAGCTCACACTTTTCAATTCCGTGCGGGTTGTTTTTAGGACAAGGGTGTTTGCTTTTCTTGTTTTCAGAATGAATGTGTAACTTCTACAACATCTCTTAAAAAATTGGTGACATCCTAGTATCTGTTGACTTCAGGAGGACTGAGAATTACTGAAATTGGTGATTTCATTGATGGATACAATAAAGGAGTGATTCAAGTGTATTTTTCAGAGTAATAGAGATAAGCAGTAGTATGGGTCTCATTAATGCCTGGCTAGAAAATGCATGTCCTTGTTCTTCCGTACAGATTTCACCAAAGATTATTTCACTAGGAGCAGACGCTGATTGGTCATGAGGAGAAGATGGCCCAGATGTGTGTCTGGGGGTGACAGGAGATTAGCAATTTAAAACCTGCTGGCTATCACCTGTTGAGCAAATACTAGTGTTGACCATAAGTTACTGAAATCCAGAGCATGGATTTCACCTTCTGGTTCTTCTAACCATCTTGGGTTAGTCCTTTAACTCTCTGAATTTACTTTTCTCATCTGTAAGATGAAAAAAATAAAACTTTATTTACAGGGATGTTATAAGGGTTACATTAACTAACTCAGGTAAACAACCTGGTGTGCAATTGGTATTAAGTAAACTTAGTGTCCTTCCTTTATCCCTTGTTCTTAGTGATTTACTAGTCCATATAGGAGATATGACTATAAAATTAAAAAATAAGATTGATATTGCAAGTAAATGTGTGAGCGTGCAAACACGTGAGTGAACACTGCCCCAGCGTAGCAGTACATCTTAGGAAGCTACCCACTTTGCTGACTCTGCTGTGTTTGCTCAGATCATTTCTGGAATGCTTCTCTACCAGTCAGACCTCTAGGCAGAAGAGAGTCAAAGGAAGTGAAATCAACAAGTTGTTATTCATCCATCATGGATTGTTACTCAGCCTGAACAAGTGAATGAGTGATTATTTTTTGAACAGACCAACAGATAAGCAAGCCACAACGCTAATACCACTTAACAGAGTGGCCATTCAGCAATCCCATAAAGTATCACTCAGCTTCCCAGAACTTTGGCCAGAAATGCTCAGAGAAGCACTTGTTGGCGACTTCACCACTAGCTACTTTCAAAATGAGGAAGTGGATTGGCTCTGGGGGACAGACAGCATGTATTAGTCACAGGAGGGGAGGGATGGTGACATTCTTGAAAATAGAGGGGACCAGAAATAGAATGACAAATATCTAGAACATTCTTTCCTCTAGAGGAAACCACTAGCTTTAATGAGGAGGAGTTGGTGGTGTGTAATAAGGCCAATGCAGGAGTGAGACGACCCTATTTCAGGGAATAGCACTTCCCGGGAGATGGTCTCAAGAGCCCTTATTTACAGAAATACTTGCTTTGACTGTGAGCATCCTGAAGAAAAACCACTTTAGTTAGATTTCAAAGGCCAACCATGTGGATGCTCTTAACTAGTGATTGCTGGCTAGATCTGTGGATTTATGAGAAGCCTGGGTCGTGGTGTAGAAGAGGGAAAGTCCACGAACAAGAAGCTAAGCAGCAGGAATAGCTCTGTGTTTACGGGCTCTTGCTGCTTAGGCTAGGAAGACCTGGCCTAAGACCTTCATTTCTAGTTCTATTAGCTCTGCTCTAAGACCATAGACCACCCCCTGCTTCAGTTTGCAATCTTTCCTGCAAATGCATCGCTCCTACTGGAGAGGACCCAAAGTTATCTGCAAGGCTTAACTGTAATTTCTTATTTTTTTTACTTGAAGTTTCAAACTCACAGGGAAGTTGAAAAAGTGACACAGAAAATATCCATATGTCCCTTTACCTAGATTCACCAATGGACGCATTTTTCCATACCCGTCTTACTTCACACTATCATATTGATACATATATATATATATATACATATACCACCTTTTTTTAAAGGATTTTTAAAATTTAAATTCATTTAATTAACATATGATATATTATTTGTTTCAGGGATACAGGTCTGTGATTCAGCAGTCTTATATAACACCCAGTGCTCATTACATCATATGTCCTCCCCAATGTCCATCACCCAGTTACCACATCCCCTCACACCCCTCCCCTCCAGCAACCCTCACTTTGATTCCTAAGAATAATAATCTCTTATGGTTTGTCTCCCTCTCTGGTTTCATCTTGTTTCATATTTTCCTCTCTTCCTCTATGATCCTCTGTTTTGTTTCTTAAATTCTACATATCCATGAGATCACGTGATAATTGTCTTTCTCTGATTAACTTATTTCCCTTAACATCATACCCCCAATTCTATCCATGTTATTGCAAATGGCAAGACTCCCCTATTTGCTGCCTGTATAATATGCCATTGTATATAGCTACCATACCTTATTATCCATTCATCTGTCAATTGGCATCTGGGCTCTTTCTAAGTTTGGCTACTGTGGACATTGCTGCTATAAATATTGAAGTGCAATATTGGATCACTACCTTTGTATCTTTAGGGTAAATACCCAGCAGTGAAATTGCTGGGTCATAGGGTAGCTCTATTTTCAACTTTTTGAGGACCCTCCATACTGTTTTCCAGAGTGGCTGCACCAGTTTGTGTTCCCATATATAACACCCTTTATCTCAACCATTCAAAAGTAGGCTTCCTCTGTCATATTTCACCCTTAGAAACTTCAGCTTAGGATGTCTGGGTGGCTCAGTAGTTAAGCATCCAATTCTCGATTTCAGCCCAGGTCATGATCTCAGGGTTGTGAGCTTGAGCCCTGCATTGGGCTTCATGCTGAGCATGGAGCCTGCTTAGGATTCTCTCTCCCTCTGCCTCTCCCCAGTGTGCTCTCTCTATCTCTCTCTGTCTCTTTCTCTCTCTCTCTCTCTCTCTCAA